>NC_057804.1:320277520-320606172 GCF_018294505.1 Triticum aestivum | reverse complement strand
CCGGGTGCCCGGCCCTCTACAGCGCCCTGGCCAAGGCTCCCTGACCGGCCCGGGTGCCCGGCCCTTTGGCCCCGGGTGCCCGGCCCTTTGGCCCTGGGTGCCCGGCCTACACCGTGCCAGCCACCAGCCCTGCCCCGGGTGCCCGGCCGGTTGGACCCGGGTGCCCGCACCTCTCCGAGGGCCTGCGTGTCTCTTTGGGATTTTACCCTTGTATCCCCCCTTCTCCTCTTATTGGGTCCCTATACTATATATACCCCTTCCCTAGCTCATTTATAGGATAGCAAAGTATTTGATAGACATTTGTGAGCTTTGCTCCATGGATCCACTCCACTAGGAGATCAAGACCTCCTCTTGGAGTGACCAAACATCAAGACCTCCTCTTTGGGGAAGGATCCCCATCATAGGATCATCAAGCCTCATCTCCTTCATAGGATTTGGGATGAACTCTACCATGTATCTTATTTCCCTTTGATTGTTCATGTACCTTGTGGATCTTGTGTGTTTGTTGGTCTAGTGGATGTGTGATTTGGACTTGTTCTTGAGTGTTCCTGTTGTTTTCCCTCTTGTGTTCATCTTGTTCTTGGGGATTCCCCCTCCAATTCGTGAAAGATCTTCACTTAGGGTTCCACCCTACAACATCTTGGTATCATGAGCCATGGTTTCTCACGAAATTGGAGCCCCCATTCTTGTTCTCTAGCCTAATTTTGTTGTGTTCTTCCCCAAATTCGAAAAATCCCCACCAAAAATAGCCCCAAATTTTTTTGTGATTTGTTGTTTGTTGAGATTTTGTTGGATTTGATCCATGGATTTGCTTGGTTTCAAGTGGATCTATCCTTCCCCCCATCCATCTCCACCTTTCCCTCCATCAAATCCACCATTGTTTGCACTTTCCCACGAATTTCTGCCCAAATTCGTCAACCCCGGGCACCCGGACCTCAAACCCCGGGCACTCGGACCCCCCCGTGCAACCTCGCTGACCCACCCGGATGCCCGCACCCCGATCCCCGGGAACCCGCACCTCCGGGCTGTTTTCCCCTGCCCACCCCGGGCACCCGCACCTCCCACCCCCCCCGAAACAGCCCAACTCCACTCACCGTTTCAGCCATAACTTTCGCTCCCGGAGTCTGATTTTGACGTTCTTTAGCTCGTTGAGTAGCTATTGACATCCCCCATCCATATAGATAGGTTCAAACATAATTTGACTCCATTAAAAATTTGGCATTTTGGCATCTTTGCATAGGCCTTCCACCATATCGTCCACAAAACCACCATAGCTTTCCGCTACCACCATTTGACATTTTCCTTGAGATTTTGAGTTCGCGGTTTTTTTATCGTTTCCTAAGGTGTTTCGGCTACTTAGGGACGGGTCTACATCATCTTGGTATCTATATCAAGAACACCGCCACTCATCATCGCCGCGAGGTCGTCATCGACATCGACCACTTCACCAATTTGACACCCTAACCATAAGCAAGAACGATACCCTCTATATCATCTTGGTATTGTGGTATCCTATCATTGTACATTCTTGCCATTACGTTGTTAACACCTTATCCCATTTTGCGTCACTTACCTATCGAGACTAGCCATTTGAGTATTGCCGGCAATGTAACTTGTGCACATTAGTGATCCATACCTTCCATTGCATACATACCATATCTGATAGAGGCGAGGGTGTCCCGATCTTTCGATGAGATGATAACTATCGATTTGGTGGAGACGACTTTGACGATCCGACTACAAACGTGCACGACGTTGCGCCTTAGCAATCGCTAAACCAATCTCCTGAGGTTACTGACGATGCCGGAAGCACGGTCAGCCTGACCACGAAGGTCTATTCCTGCAAGCAATCGAAGAACGAGCAAGAATATGATAAAGCAATCTGAATATTGCAAATATATATGAGGTATTGATAATGGTGGGGATCCGGAAGCGGTCTTGGTCTGGTCGTTGGACACAAACGAAGTACACGAAGTTGCAATGGCTAACTTTTAACTAAACAAATCCCCAGGAAAAAAGCTACTAGATGGATCTACTTATATAGGAGCAAGGGGTGGCGGCCAAGGAGGTGGGAGGACGTCCCAAGGCAGCCTAAAACTAACCCTAGGTCGTACAAGGCTCATGGGCCCAAGTGGAGGTGATGTAACACCTTTGGACTTATAGTTTGACTCGGATTCTGCTGCAGCATCAGATTGTTTCATCCACAACTCAATGCTACGGACGAATTTGAAGGTGATTCTAATTGGGTTGGAAAGTGCACGAAATCTAGTTTCCAACAAAAAACGAATCACCCAATTCGGAGTCCGTATGAAAAACTTGTGTGCGTTTTGAGTCAGGTATGTCTGTGCAGTCCGAATCTGAATCCAGAACGTGAGAGACTTGGACTCTATCTTCTCTTGGGCCAAAAGTGACGTGAGAGAACTTTTTGGACAGCAAATAAACATCTCTTTCTTCCTTATCTTCATATGTGGATTGTACAAATGTCCCATACACCTGCAATTAGACAAAACACAAAAGTGTGTGAAGTATTATTGTTCTGGATAACATAAATAGATTATTGAATAGTTTGCACTAGAAATCACCTGACAAATATGCATGTATGCAATATTTTTGGTCGTATCCAAGGTAGTCATGTCCTCATCATCCCCCCCTTCTTGAAAATAAAGCCGTCCTCGGCGTTGCTTAATCTGAAATGTGGCTAACAAAAAAGACAAGGTGTACATGTTGTATATGTATATGTCATCCATTTTTACTTCCCTTGATTTTTGCATATATGACACATGAATAGATGAGTAACTTGCATAGTTCATAAAATCTAAAGCCAAAAAATTAGCACAAGAAGTAGAAGGCATGAAAATATTGCAACTCAGTTTGCACATATAAGTGAAGCTCTTATTCATTTCAAAAGATTGACAATGTTCATCATTAAACCATCCCAACATTGGTGAATAAACCTTACTTGCATCAAATTTACATGCTACAACATGCTTAAATAAGCAAACATGCAATAAGTCATTCAACACAGAATCATCACCAAGATTAGAGGTCATATCAAAATGATTAAACATTGGTTCTTTTGCATCAATAGTTAATTCAATGGGTGCACTCAAAATTGTTGGTATTTCAGTTGTTTGATCACATGGCAAAGTCAAATTATCAACGTAGTCCTCTAAAATAGGTGGTGTGATCAAAGTAGTGGGTAGCTCATCAGATGGTGCATTCAAGACAAGGCATTCATCATTCTCATGTAGAGATGGAAGATCAGTACCTTTGTCATTACCTCTTATGATCAACTCAGATGATGTAGCCACTCTCGGGGGCGATGTGTCACATGGTGGAGGTGATGTAGTCCGGACAACAACGGATGTGGTTGTCATAGTATGCCTAGTAGTTGAAGGAACAATCATATCAACTCTTGGAATGTGCACCGTGCGCTTGTTCTCCTCGTGGCCAACACGTCGTTTTATTTCCTGTTCAGCTTTGCAAGCAAGATGAAACAAATGGTCCATAGGATAACACTCTTCATGAATTAGTATCTCTTGAATATCACGGTTTAATCCTCCCCAAAATCTATCCATAAAATCATCTTCACTTTCTTCTAAAGAGGAATCCAACAAGGTAGTTTGTAAATCATCATAATATTTTGTTACAGTTTCACTACCTTGTTTTAAGTGTTGCAACTTCTTAATCATGTCACGAGTATAATAAGCAGGGACGAAAGTATGTCGCATGGCAAGTTTCAAATCATCCCAAGTAGTAGGTATATAATTAGGGTGTAACCGACAATATTCACTCCACCAAACCAAAGCATAACCAGTGAAAGAACCAACCGCAACCTTAACCTTTTTATGTTCATCGAAATTATGGGAAGCAAATATATTTTTTATGTCGAACTCCCATTCAATATATAAAGCAGGTTTAAAACGGCCATTAAATGGTGGTATAGATACATTAACCTGATCATGTGCATTTGGATGTTTGTGCACCTCTCGTGACGGTTGTGGTATTTGCAAAGGTGGTGGCACGTCTCCCACGATCGACAAAGCCCATGAATTGACTCTGGATCCTGTCATGATTAGTAGAACAAGAAACAGAACCCAAAAATAATGTTCCTATAACTACTAGGATGTGGTGGTAAAACGCTCACAGTAAAGCAAATATCAATGTCTTACAAGTTCTTACCATGCAGCAGGCGGTGATCGGCAACCAGCGGTGTCAAGTAACTCCGAATATTGAGTAAAGCGATTGCCAGGGGAGCGTACGTATACACAGTGTAGAAATATGTGGAGCTGGGTTGGCTATATATGGTAGCAAAAGATTAGCAATAATCAATTCAAAGATGCAATGTTGAATAAACGCTCAACGACGGTACTGTGCTGGTCCTAGGCTAGACCGGACTAGAGACGCGAGCCTAGAACACTAATAAGGTCACGGCGTAGCACAACTAGCATCAATGAAGGATACTAAGTAGCTCTTGACAGCAATATATAAGTGAAGATCACAACGGCAGTGAAGATAATGATGAAAAACAACTGCCAAGCAGGATATACAACAACTCTCTCTCCAACTTTCCTCTTGAAAAGTTTGAGACAATTTTCTGATAAATTCTTTCAAAGAATGCTACTAACTCAAGCTTTCCAATGCAAAAAGAATCACTCAATTCCGAGTTGATATGAGGAGTCAAAGAATTCTAAAACTGGCCTGAAAAATTGGAACAAGCTGTGTTCACGAACTTCGGAGGGCAAAAAGACCTATTTAGAAGCCGATTTTGAGGTGTCAAATATTGAAGTAGCTTCTGCAACTATTTAGATGCGGCTCGTCGCTATCTTCAATTTGAGTACTCACGGAGCCAAAACGGACTTCGTATGAGGAAGATACACCTGTTTTACTGAACAATGCGCAAAACAGATTCCAATCCGAATTCAGGTACGAGATTGATTCTAGATAGATCCAATTTTTTCTTCTCTTTTTTTTTCTCACGCTTTTTTTTCTTCTCTCTTTTTCTTTCCTTTTTTTCTTTTTTTTCTCTCTTTCCAAGACAAACTAGATAAGATGCAGATTGGATCAGGCGAAGATGTGAATGACCTCAACTATGATTATGACAATGAACAGTGCATAGCACGTGGTGGAAATTAATAGATGGGATGGTGGACAGCGGAACGGATAATGATGCAGCGGCGGCGTGACTAATGTGAACAGAACTCGAAACTCTAAAGGAACTAGACACTAAGACCAGCAACTGACATGACGATGCAACCGATAATTCAACTATGCAAGCAATGAATAGAAAATTGCAAAGGCTCAGACTGGCTTGGATAAAGGATGAACATATCTAACTTTTTTTTGTGGCTTTTTCTTGGACAATAGGTAAGAAAAAAATCTAATCTAGGAAAAACTGGAAATTCTCACCGAGCAACCTGAAAACTGATACCACTTGATAGAGGCGAGGGTGTCCCGATCTTTCGATGAGATGGTAACTATCGATTTGGTGGAGACGACTTTGACGATCCGACTACAAACGTGCACGACGTTGCGCCTTAGCAATCGCTAAACCAATCTCCTGAGGTTACTGACGATGCCGGAAGCACGGTCAGCCTGACCACGAAGGTCTATTCCTGCAAGCAATCGAAGAACGAGCAAGAATATGATAAAGCAATCTGAATATTGCAAATATATATGAGGTATTGATAATGGTGGGGATCCGTAAGCGGTCTTGGTCTGGTCGTTGGACACAAACGAAGTACACGAAGTTGCAATGGCTAACTTTTAACTAAACAAATCCCAAGGAAAAGCTACTAGATGGATCTACTTATATAGGAGCAAGGGGTGGCGGCCAAGGAGGTGGGAGGACGTCCCAAGGCAGCCTAAAACTAAATCTAGGTCGTACAAGGCCAATGGGCCCAAGTGGAGGTGATGTAACACCTTTGGACTTGTAGTTTGACTCGGATTCTGCTGCAGCATCAGATTGTTTCGTCCACAACTCAACGCTCCGAACGAATTTGAAGGTGATTCCAATTGGGTTGGAAAGTGCACGAAATCTAGTTTCCAAAAAAAAGAATCACCCAATTCGGAGTCCGTATGAAAAACTTGTGTGCGTTTTGAGTCAGGTATGTCTGTGCAGTCCGAATCTGAATCCAGAATGTGAGAGACTTGGACTCTATCTTCTCTTGGGCCAAAAGTGACGTGAGAGAACTTTTTGGACAGCAAATAAACATCTCTTTCTTCCTTATCTTCATATGTGGATTGTACAAATGTCCCATACACCTGCAATTAGACAAAACACAAAAGTGTGTGAAGTATTTTTGTTCTAGATAACATAAATAGATTATTGAATAGTTTGCACTAGAAATCACCTGACAAATATGCATATATGCAATATTTTTGGTCATATCCAAGGTAGTCATGTCCTCATCATCCTCCCCTTCTTGAAAATAAAGCCGTCCTCGGCGTTGCTTAATCTGAAATGTGGCTAACAAAAGAGACAAGCTGTACATGTTGTATATGTATATGTCATCCATTTTAACTTCCCTTGATTTTTGCATATATGACACATGAATAAATGAGTAACTTGCATAGTTCATAAAATCTAAAGCCAAAAAATTAGCACAAGAAGTAGAAGGCATGAAAATATTGCAACTCAGCTTGCACATATAAGTGAAGCTCTTATTCATTTCAAAAGATTGACAATGTTCATCATTAAACCATCCCAACATTGGTGAATAAACCTTACTTGCATCAAATTTACATGCTACAACATGCTTAAATAAGCAAACATGCAATAAGTCATTCAACACAGAATCATCACCAAGATTAGAGGTCATATCAAAATGATTAAACATTGGTTCTTTTGCATCAATAGTTAATTCAATGGGTGCACTCAAAATTGTTGGTATTTCAGTTGTTTGATCACATGGCAAAGTCAAATTATCAACGTAGTCCTCTAAAATAGGTGGTGTGATCAAAGTAGTGGGTAGCTCATCAGATGGTGCATTCAAATTGACAAGGCATTCATCATTCTCATGTAGAGATGGAAGATCAGTACCTTTGTCATTACCTCTTATGATCAACTCAGATGATGTAGCCACTATCGGGGGCGATGTGTCACATGGTGGAGGTGATGTAGTCCTGACAACAACGGATGTGGTTGTCATAGTATGCCTAGTAGTTGAAGGAACAATCATATCAACTCTTGGAATGTGCACCGTGCGCTTGTTCTCCTCGTGGCCAACACGTCGTTTTATTTCCTGTTCAGCTTTGCAAGCAAGATGAAACAAATGGTCCATAGGATAACACTCTTCATGAATTAGTATCTCTTGAATATCACGGTTTAATCCTCCCCAAAATCTATCCATAAAATCATCTTCACTTTCTTCTAAAGAGGAATCCAACAAGGTAGTTTGTAAATCATCATAATATTTTGTTACAGTTTCACTACCTTGTTTTAAGTGTTGCAACTTCTTAATCATGTCACGAGTATAATAAGCAGGGACGAAAGTATGTCGCATGGCAAGTTTCAAATCATCCCAAGTAGTAGGTATATAATTAGGGTGTAACCGACAATATTCACTCCACCAAACCAAAGCATAACCAGTGAAAGAACCAACCGCAACCTTAACCTTTTTATGTTCATCGAAATTATGGGAAGCAAATATATTTTTTATGTCGAACTCCCATTCAATATATAAAGCAGGTTTAAAACGGCCATTAAATGGTGGTATAGATACATTAACCTGATCATGTGCATTTGGATGTTTGTGCACCTCTCGTGACGGTTGTGGTATTTGCAAAGGTGGTGGCACGTCTCCCGCGATCGACAAAGCCCATGAATTGACTCTGGATCCTGTCATGATTAGTAGAACAAGAAACAAAACCCAAAAATAATGTTCCTATAACTACTAGGATGTGGTGGTAAAACGCTCACAGTAAAGCAAATATCAATGTCTTACAAGTTCTTACCATGCAGCAGGCGGTGATCGGCAACCAGCGGTGTCAAGTAACTCTGAATATTGAGTAAAGTGATTGCCAGGGGAGCGTACGTATACACGGTGTAGAAATATGTGGAGCTGGGTTGGCTATATATGGTAGCAAAAGATTAGCAATAATCAATTCAAAGATGCAATGTTGAATAAACGCTCAACGACGGTACTGTGCTGGTCCTAGGCTAGACCGGACTAGAGACGCGAGCCTAGAACACTAATAAGGTCACGGCGTAGCACAACTAGCATCAATGAAGGATACTAAGTAGCTCTTGACAGCAAGATATAAGTGAAGATCACAACGGCAGTGAAGATAATGATGAAAAACAACTGCCAAGCAGGATATACAACAACTCTCTCTCCAACTTTCCTCTTGAAAAGTTTGAGACAATTTTCTGATAAATTCTTTCAAAGAATGCTACTAACTCAAGCTTTCCAATGCAAAAAGAATCACTCAATTCCGAGTTGATATGAGGAGTCAAAGAATTCTAAAACTGGCCTGAAAAATTGGAATAAGCTGTGTTCACGAACTTCGGAGGGTAAAAAGACCTATTTAGAAGCCGATTTTGAGGTGTCAAATATTGAACTAACTTCTGCAACTATTTAGATGCGGCTCGTCGCTATCTTCAATTTGAGTACTCGCGGAGCCAAAACGGACTTCGTATGAGGAAGATACACCTGTTTTACTAAACAGTGCGCAAAACAGATTCCAATCCGAATTCAGGTACGAGATTGATTCTAGATAGATCCAATTTTTTTTCTTCTCTCTTTTTTTTCTCACGCTTTTTTTTCCTTTTTCTTCTCCCTCTTTTTCTTTTTTTTTCTTTCCTTTTTTCTCTCTTTTTTTCTTTATCTTCTTTTTCTCCCTCTTTCCAAGACAAACTAGATAAGATGCAGATTCGATCTGGCGAAGATGTGAGTGACCTCAACTATGATTATGACAATAAACAGTGCATAGAACGTGGTGGAAATTGGTGGATGGGATGGTGGACAGCGGATGGGATAATGATGCAGCGGCTGCGTGACTAATGTGAACAGAACTCGAAACTCTAAAGGAACTAGACACTAAGACCAGCAACTCAACATGGCGATGCAACCGATAATTCAATAATGCAAACAATGAAAAGAAAATTGCAAAGGCTCAGTCTGGCTAGGACAAAGGATGAATAGATCTAACTTTTGTTTTGTGGCTTTTTCTTGGACAATAGGTAAGAAAATAAATCTAATCTAGGAAAAACTGGAAATTCTCACCGAGCAACCTGAAAACTGATACCACTTAATAACCTCTCGATAACTATCGATTTGGTGGAGACGAGGGTGTCCCGATCTTTCGATGAGATGATAACTATCGATTTGGTGGAGACGACTTTGACGATCCGACTACAAACGTGCACGACGTTGCGCCTTAGCAATCGCTAAACCAATCTCCTGAGGTTACTGACGATGCCGGAAGCACGGTCAGCCTGACCACGAAGGTCTATTCCTGCAAGCAATCGAAGAACAAGCAAGAATATGATAAAGCAATCTGAATATTGCAAATATATATGAGGTATTGATAATGGTGGGGATCCGGAAGCGGTCTTGGTCTGGTCGTTGGACACAAACGAGTACACGAAGTTGCAATGGCTAACTTATAACTAAACAAATCCCCAGGAAAAAAGCTACTAGATGGATCTACTTATATAGGAGCAAGGGGTGGCGGCCAAGGAGGTGGGAGGACGTCTCAAGGCAGCCTAAAACTAACCCTAGGTCGTACAAGGCTCATGGGCCCAAGTGGAGGTGATGTAACACCTTTGGACTTGTAGTTTGACTCGGATTCTGCTGCAGCATCAGATTGTTTCGTCCACAACTCAATGCTACGGACGAATTTGAAGGTGATTCCAATTGGGTTGGAAAGTGCACGAAATCTAGTTTCCAACAAAAAAAGAATCACCCAATTCGGAGTCCGTATGAAAAACTTGTGTGCGTTTTGAGTCAGGTATGTCTGTGCAGTCCGAATCTGAATCCAGAACGTGAGAGACTTGGACTCTATCTTCTCTTGGGCCAAAAGTGACGTGAGAGAACTTTTTGGACAGCAAATAAACATCTCTTTCTTCCTTATCTTCATATGTGGATTGTACAAATGTCCCATACACCTGCAATTAGACAAAACACAAAAGTGTGTGAAGTATTTTTGTTCTGGATAACATAAATAGATTATTGAATAGTTTGCACTAGAAATCACCTGACAAATATGCATGTATGCAATATTTTTGGTCGTATCCAAGGTAGTCATGTCCTCATCAATATCATATTGGTATCATCATATCATCCCTTGTGTCACAAGATCGTTCCTGCATATACAAAATTGCTATCTTGGTTTGTGCATTTTGCATAAGTGGCCATATCAAAAAAAAAGAATAATGAGCTTTTAAGCAAAAGAAAAAGAGAGCAAAGAGCTTGTAAGCAAGAGCCATAGAATCATACCATTGCACATAAGATTGTCATATCCTATCATCTTGGATCATCTTCAGAAGAACTTCGGGAACATCATACACA
Source organism: Triticum aestivum (assembly GCF_018294505.1). Taxonomy (NCBI): domain Eukaryota; kingdom Viridiplantae; phylum Streptophyta; class Magnoliopsida; order Poales; family Poaceae; genus Triticum; species Triticum aestivum. The sequence continues at coordinate 320,595,658 of NC_057804.1, read as the reverse complement.
TTGCATACTTGTGATCGAAGGCTGATACATTTTGCATCTTATAGGTTGTGCACAAGTGTCGTATCCGCCTATTGAGGAATCGTGCTAGCGTCTCTCTTGAGTTGTGCAACACGAGCGTTTTCCGTGGATTCCACATTTTGTGCTTATTCCTTGGTTGCATGACCCCATTTATCTATCCGTGTGTATGTTTCTGTGTGCCACATATTGCTATTGGTCTACTTGTTTCACTTGCGAATTTGTGAATCTTTTCCAACATTATTGACTCTTGCTAACATTTGCATCAAATTTTTTGTGCCACTATCCTCATCGAGCTCCACCATAAGCTTTACTTGATAGGTGTGAGTGAACAAGTCCGGTACCAATTCCACTATTCTTTCATCTCACATTGAGTGAAACGGGATACATCCTCAACTTTGGGAAAAGGTAACTTGATATTGTTTATCTCATTTCCTACTCACCTCTACTCGAGTCTTGTGATGGATAGGCAAGGAATTTCATCTCCGGTCTTCCACGACAATGACGGCATGAACAACTACATCACCAAAATGCCCATCTTCGGACTACAACGAGCAACACGAGGCATTGAGCGACTCAACGCCGACATTCATCAACTTGAAGCACGGACAAGAGACTACCTCGACACCAAGTTGGCCGAACAAAGGGATCAAGTGTGCGACATGTTGGCCAACTACAAGTCTTCTTCCCCTTCGTCATCTTCAAGGCAGCGACGCTCAAGTGGCCAATCTTCGGAACGTCATCGAGCTCAAGCACTACAACACCATCCAGATGAAGATGCTTGCGACGCATACACCTACAAGTCACAAAAAGCTCTACATCAAGCTACGGCCAAACTTCATGAGCACAAGAGAAGACCGCGAGACAAGCACCACCGAGACGGAGCTACGACTACTACCACCACTTCAGCATCTTCACCAAGTGTTCTCAAGGCCATCCACGGCAACGATGACGAGATGATCGAGCATGGGATTTTCCCTTCGGTCATGGAGGAGAGTGATGATGTGCCATCTTCGTCCTTCATCCACGGCGACGACGACAAGATGGTTGAGCATGGGATTTTCCCTTCGACCACGGCAACGTATGATGACTTGAGTGACTTGTGCCACCATATTGAGAGTGAGAGTGAGTTCACCACTAGCCCCATATATGATGAGTTGCCACAATTTCCATGTGAGGAGAGCCACCAACACCACCACTTGAGTGATTTGAGTGACTCCACCATATGTGACATTGAGTGCACCTACCTTGAGGGAGTGAGTGAGCCACCACCACATAGAGAAAGTGAGGTAGTTGATTGGGCATGTGAGGCCATTTCTATTTCTAACAACTTAACCTCTACCTCTTTTGTGTCTTCTCATTTGGTGCTAGGTCCCATTTATGATGACGCGCCGATCCTCGACGACTTCATCCTTCCTTTGGACAAGACGATGGCCATGGTGGAATATGATGCACCCCCCACATGGTTCCATCAAGATGATGACGTTGACCATGCTTTGGTCTTTCCCACCTCACCTGCACCACTTGAGTGGAACAAGAAAGGTAACATAGGTGAAGGTGATGCTCTTGTCCCACTAGTGGACATCCTTGGTATTGATTGCTTGCATGATGTTGATCCACCTATTGGCATGCTTCATTCTAGTTCAACTTCCCCATGCGATGATTTACCCATTTATAATGAGTTTGATGATTCTCATGTGGAGTCTATTAGTTGTGATGCCATGTTACATAGGATTTGTTGTGATAATTCTCTTGGTCACATCCTGTTTGATAATCCGCTTGACTTGTCATATGCTATGCATGAGATCAACCATATGTCATATTTGCAATCTCTTCATAGTGACTATGCATATGCCATCAACATAAACCCAATTTGCACATATGGCATAGATGACAAGCCCATGGTTATTGGCATTTGTTTTTCTTGTGATGATATTGATATGCTCCCTTTGCATCATTTATCTCATTTGCCATGCCATGACCACCTTGCTTCGGATATGCATTGTTTTAGATGTTCTCCATTTTCTCCATATGATGTTTTCGCTATTGCTCATGAGGAGACCCCCATAGTTTCCTCATCCATATTAGGAGATTTTGATTCATCCTATCCATTGCATGATCCCAATAATTGTGTGCACAATATGCTTCCCATGAACAAACATGCTATTGATGTGCCATATACTTATATGCTAAATTTGCATCCCCATCGTGGCATACACAATAACTATTCTTTCATGATGGATGACATGTTCTTATACCATGCATCAAATTTCTTTGAGCGATGCTTATCTTGTGCTAACTCACATGTGCACATACATATCATGATGGATGATGTGTACATTTACCATGCGCACAATTTCTTTGGTTTGTGTTTCTTTTGTGTAGGTACCCATGAATACTTGTCAACCTGACAATCCCATGAGTTGACAAAACGAGCTCTAGAGAGCAACGATGACTTGGGATCACATGGATTGCCTTTTCCACCGCTCTCTTCACGCAAAGACTTCACGCATTTCTTCTTCCTAGCTCTCACATGGTTATGGGTTGTCGTCCATTACATCTTATATGCCCATCTTGACATGTTCACTTTGCATGATATGCTCATTCCTATGCCTTTGCCATGCATTTGTGACCCAAGCTTTGCATTACACATGATGATTGATTCTACTAATTGTATGTGTATTTGCAAGCTTGGTGGAGATATTTCTTGTTATTGCCATGTTTGCTATGTGCTCCATGCCTACAACGATACTATTATCTTGCTTTTGTTCGTGCTTGCGATATGTCATGTGCATTTCCTATGCCTACTACTTGCACACATGACATGATTGCCATGATTTCCTCTAGTGTGTTGCATCTTCGCTCCACTAGTTCACACAACTTGATTCCTATGCTTTCTCATGTTGCATCTAATTCTTGGATTACTTGGTCCTATAACATGCTTGCTTGTCACATGATTAATTTGATTGCCTCACACATGATGAACAATTGATATATCATTTGTGTTGAGTGCCACACTTTCTTCACTACACCATATGCACATTATGCTTGGATTGTCTTGCACTTGCATGTGTTTAGACATATCATTTTCTTTGGTGTTGTGGATGATTCTTATGCATACCATAGACCATTTATCGAGCACTTTATGCATGCTTGCTATGATCTTGAGGTTGATGCTTGTTCTCTTGTCAACCGTTTTAGCATCTTTACCTCACATTTACATGCTTGTTTCCATGATGTCCTTGATTGTGCTCAAGTTATGTGCTTACATGCCATGCCACACTCCCTTGTCACACCATATGCTATGCTTGATGACAACACTTGTTGGGTGAATCACCTCTTGAATGCTTGGTTTTGCTTTAATGCCAACCACATTTGTTTTTCCAAGTGCTTGTTATCTTTGCTCCTTTTGAAGGGATTACAAGATGGTGCGACATTGGAGAGTGCCCACTTCAAGCTTCACCATGATGAGAACTTGGTGGTTGTCAACTTCTCCACGGCGACGCCCTCTCTTTCCCATGGTGATGAAGATCATGATCCGTGGACGGATCTCTCCCAAGGGGGGGGGGAGATGATGCGGAGCCTCCCTCGCTCATCCCCATGGACTCTACTACAACTCGTCAAGCACCTCAAGGACCGATGACAAGAGCACGTGCACGCACCGTCAAACCCGAGGTTAACTCATCCCGCTTCGAGTTTCATTCGGATTCACTCGAGAGTCGGATTCTACCTCAAACGGAAACTCTATGCACTTGTAGGTACCAAGAAGAGAACCGTGAAGAGGCGAGGACAGAGACACATGCACCTATGGTGAAGGAGAAGGAAGAAGGACACGCGAGGTGTGAAGCAAGAGTGGTCACGGACCACCCCGGGTGCCCGGTCACCAACACCCTCGGGTGCCCGGCCACCAGCCGCCGGTTGGCCAAGGCCCTGGCCACCCCGGATGCCCAGCCAGAGGCCCCGGGTGCGCTGCCCTGCCTGCCTGGGCGCTAGAGCTTCCCACCCCGGGTGCCCGGGTCGCCACCCCCGGGTGCCTGGCCCCTGCTAGCACCACTCCGGATGCCCAGGCCATCACCCCCCGGGTGCCCGGCCTCCTCTGGGGCATGGCCCAGCCCCCCACCGGGTGCCCGGGCTCTCAACCCTCGGGTGCCCGGCCCTCTACAGCGCCCCGACCAAGGCTCCTTGACCAGCCCGGGTGCCCGGCCCTTCGGCCCAGGGTGCCCGGCCTACACCGCGCCAGCCACCAGCCCTGCCCCGGGTGCCCGGCCGGTTGGACCCCGGGTGCCCGCACCTCTCCGAGGGCCTGCGTGCCTCTTTGGGTTTTTACCCTTGTATCCCCTCTTCTCCTCTTGTTGGGTCCCTAGACTATATATACCCCTTCCCTATCTCATTTAGAGGATAGCAAAGTATTTGATAGACATTTGTGAGCTTTGCTCCATGGATCCACTCCACTGGGAGATCAAGACCTCCTCTTGGAGTGACCAAACATCAAGACCTCCTCCTTGGGGAAGGATCCCCATCATAGGATCATCAAGCCCTCATCTCCTTCATAGGATTTGGGATGAACTCTACCATGTATCTTATTTCCCTTTGATTGTTCATATACCTTGTGGATCTTGTGTGTTTGTTGGTCCAGTGGATGTGTGATTTGGACTTGTTCTTGAGTGTTCCTCTTGTTTTCCCTCTTGTGTTCATCTTGTTCTTGGGGATTCCCCCTCCAATTTGTGAAAGATCTTCACTTAGGGTTCCACCCAACAACAAAGCACCTGTGATGGTGGAGTAGGGGAGATGTGCTCATCATCTACAAAGCTACGTTGACTGTCTAGCCTTGCGTTGTCTTGCGAATCTTGTTGGGAGGATGGCAAAGTAGAATCTGTAGAGAACCTCTTTTTCAGTTGCTCGGAAGGACCACCATCATCCAATGCCTTGCCAATTTCCTTCAGCTTTATTGATTTTGCATTGTGAGGTCATACCGACACGAAAAACGAATATAATTCGCTCTTCAGAAGTCATTCATGCCTGATACTGACGAACACTACTCTGATGGAAGGCAAAGTCATGATACGAGCATGGAATATGTACGAAAAAATGGACGGCTTGACATATTCACACCTATGATGTGGTAACTAAGCAGAAGGCACTTCAGCAAATTAGAAACACCGCAAGACACCATATGGAAGGTGCAATCAATATCACTTTGCCAAGTTAAAACTGTCTCGTCATAGGTGGCGTTCATCAAACTAGAAGCAATACATGCTAGAAATCATATTCAAGACGCAAACCAATATCACACTGCCAACTTAAAGGTGTCCCATCATCAGTGACCGATGCAGGATACACAAGAAGAGTAGTTTCATGTAAGAACATGGTGTGATAGACAGATATAGTATGTACCAAAAACAGGAAAGCGTGTCATATTCACATGTATCATGTGTAAGCTAAGCAGATGCAGTTTACACTAATTAGGAGCAATACGAGCTAGAAACCATATGCAACATGCAACTAGATATCACACCGCCAAGTTAGAGCAAGCACCTTGGATGGTGGAGTAGGGGAGCGGAGACTTGGACCTTATAATGCACTATCAGTATAAGGAGAATCGGTACAGATGCTCCATTTACGTTGCTGTAGAGGACCACCATGATCGCATTCCTTACTCTTTTCCTTTCTCTTTCTTGATTTTGCCTTGTCAAGTTAAACCCACAAGAAAAAGGAATAAAATTTGCTCTTCAGAACTCATTGATGCATGATGCTGACGAACACTACTTTCAAGTAAGGAAGCCGCATGATAGGAGGATGGAATATGTATGAAAAACAGGACGGCATGACATATTGACATCTATGATGTATAAAGTGTAAACTAAGCACAAGGTGCTTGAACTTGTTAGAATCAATGCAAGCTAGAAACCATATGAAAGATGAAACCAATATCACTCTGCCAAATTAAAAGGGTGCCCTAACAAATGTATTTGACCAAATTAGAAGCAATATACGGCAACAGGCTAGAAATAATATGCAATATGCAACAAATAAAGGTGACTCATCGTAAGTGATTGATGCAGGCTACAGAAGAGAGGTAGTTTCATGTAAGAACAAGGTTAACACATAGATGTAGTGTGTACCAAAAATAGGAAGGCATGTCATATTCACAGGTATAGTGTGTAAACTAAGCAGATGCAATTTACCCTAAATAGAATCATTACAAGCTATACACCGTATGCAACATGCAACCACATATCACACTGCGAAGTTAGAGCAACCTGTGATGGTGGTGTAGGGGAAGTGCGGTCTTCAAGTACAGAGCTACGTTCAATATCTTCATTTAGGCTTGTTGTTTCTTGAGAATCATGTGGAGAGGATGAAATTGCATTCTTTATAAGAGTATTTCATCTCATATTAACGCACGCGCCTGACTGTCTCATCATAAGCGATAGATGCAGGATACACAAGAACAGTAGTTTGATGTAAGAACATGGTGTGATAGGAAGATGTAGTATGTACCAAAAACAGGAAGGCGTGTCATATTCACATGTATAATGTGTAAGCTAAGGAGATGCAATTTAACAAATTAGGAGCAATACAAGCTAGGCACCATATGCAACATGCAACCAGATATCACACTGCCATGTTAGAGCAAGCACCTTAGGTTGTGGAGTAGGGGAGATGAGATTTGGAACTAGCACTGCAGTACGAGTAGGAGGAGAATCTACAGAGATCATCTGTTTCGCTTGCTCCAGAGGACCATCATCATTCTTTGCCTTCGTCCTTTCATATTTTGCCTTGTCAAGTGAACACACAAGAAAAAGGAATGAAATTCGCACTTCCAAATTCAGCACTTCCAAATTCATTGATGCATGATACTGACGAACACAACTTTTATCTATGGCAACCACATTGCAGGAGGATGGAATATGTATGAAAAACACTAAGCAAAAGGCATTTCAACAAATTGGAAGCAATGCAATCTAGACACCATATGAAAGATCTAACCAAAATCATTCTACCAAGTTAGATGAATCTCATTATAAGTGGCACTTCAACATATTAGAGGCAATACATGTTTGAAATGACATGCAAGATGCAACCAATATTTCACTGTCAACTTGAAGGTGTATCGTCAGAAGTGATTGATGAGGGATACACAAGAAAAGTAGTTTGATGTAAGAACATTGTTAATAGAAAGAAGTAGTATGTACCAAAAACAGGAAGGCATGTCATATTCACAGGTATAATGTGTTAACTAAGAAGATGCAATTTACCCTAATTAGAAGAATTACAAGGTAGACACCATATGCAACACGCAATCACATATCACACTACCAAGTAAGAGCAAGCACCTGCGATAGTGGTCTGGGGGAATTGCGGTGATCTACTAGAGACCTACGTTGACTATCTTCATTTAGCCTTGCTTTTTCTTGAGAATCATGTGGGCAGGATGACACTTCACTCTTTAAACGAGTAGGGCGTCTCACAGTAACCCACTCGGGTGGCTGTCTCATTATAAGTGATTGACGAGGGATACAAAAGAGCATTAGTTTGATGTACGAACATGGTTAATAGACATATGTAGTATGTATCAGAAACAGGAAGGCATCTCATTATCAAAGGTATAATGTGTAAAGTAAGCAGATGCAATTTAAACAAATTGGAAGCAATACAAGCTAGACACCATATGAAACATGTAACCACATTTGACAACACGAAGTTAAAGCAAGCACCTGGGTTGGTTGTGTGTGGCAATTGAGATCATCAACTGCAGAGCTATGTTTGCTGTCTCCAACTACCGACACTGCACCCATTAGAGCGCTGAAACGCTTAGTGCTTATCTTCGAATTACACTGGAGCGACTTTTGTATTTTCTTTTCTGCATTCATCAACACTGCATCAGAGTCTGAAATACCCATGCATAAAAAACAATAGTGTGAGTATGGGTGAAGTGTATGCACAATTAGTACAGTGTAAAGGTAGCAGATAGCAGGTCGGTGAGAAATAAATGACGGGAGACATATGATAGCTCCACAACATGCATGGCACACTAAATTACTACAGGATTCTATGAAAATAACAATCGACTGAAAGAAAATAGGTCAGTCCATTTTTTCTGCACTGTCCGATGTACAAAGAACGGGCATATCGCCTTCATCTACCTCCAGCCAGTCAGTGTTGACGATCTTCCTCGAAACGCCAACGACCACCGACCCAGTATTCCTCCCTTGCCCGCGCCCTCCCCTCGTCCACACCGCACCATCGTGCTTGGCACCGCCCCCAACCATCCATTCAAGCCCCACCGACATCCAGATCGGGCGCAAGCAGCTCCTGCACCCCACACCCCTATGATAGACACCGATGCGCCGCTTCCCCAAGGAACAAGCGGACTAGGTGCTCCGCGTGCCTAAGCGGGTGCTGCTTCTTTTAATTGCGTTTCGACTGACCCTGAATTGAGATCCAGGCGGGCTACTGTCCTCTAGCAAAGGTGAAATAGTAAAGGGAGGAAACCTTGTGCATTTAGTATAACGAAGAAGATGCAGTAAGAAGCACTCTAGTAGTTTCTATCGTGGGATGAATACGGTGTGAGCAGAGACGTAAGATTTGCACAAATAAGGGAAGAGGAGTACCTCTTTCTGCTGGCAGTGCTGTGTCCTCCTTCTGTTTTTCCAACGATCTTCTTGTGGTTCACTGGAAACGAGAAGTTGTGGAGGACGGTGGAGCCTTGGACGAACCCATGGCCAAGTTGTTGAGTGTGGTGCGGTGGCCGTCTGTCGGCTGCGGGGAACCAGATCCGAGGCGGCAAATGACCGTGTAGCGGGAACAGCTCCGGGGCGGTGGACGGTTGCGACAGTGGAGCGGCAGCAGTGAGGCACAGGACAGCGTGGTCGGAGTGGTTCTGGTACGGCGCACGCGGCGTCGGCGTCGTGGAGGCAGTGCTGCCTCGGCTTCGGCTGCTAAGTCAAGTAGGGCGTTGCGGTTGCACTTGCGTTGGACGAAGACGTCGGGGTACCAGCTCCGGTGTGATGGAGGAGGGCGGCGGTGGATTGGCCGCTATGGGGTGGAGGACGGAGGAGGCTGTGGTTTCGTGGCTGGTGGAGAGGGCGTTTTGGCGCCCACGGAGTATGAATGGGGAAACGGAGGGAAGCAGGGAACTAAGGGGGAACAATGTTTCGGTTTGAGACGCGCTTGTTTGAAATTTGGGCAAAGTTACAAACTTTGCCCCCATCTAAAATTTCGGACATATTGCGGGTTGGGGGTAGGACAGTAATCTTAGGTGTCCCAAATGTGGGTGGGATAGATTTCGGCCGAGCGCATGGGTGTTTAGGCGCCCACGGCATATGAATGCTTCTCGGAGGCAGTTGAGACTGGCATCTTGGTGAAGTTACAAACCTACCCCGGTTTAGACCTTTGGACATCAGGCTGATAGGCTACACGGGCCAGAGTCAGGACAGTAATTTCCTACCACCAAACATTAGTCTCGCGCGGTTTCGGGTGACCATAGGCCTATTTGGCCCTTCGTTCAATATTTGGGAGCAGAAGCATTAACATTTTCGGTTCTCTTGAATTGAAATTTCAGGATTTTTCGAACTTCACAAATCTTTACTCTTGAAAATCCTAAAGCTACGATTATTTTGGAATGGAGGGGGTACATTTGAATACACATTGTACACGAGTATATATTAAACAATATGCAACTTACCTCAGTTCATGCATGGTTCCAGATATAATCTCCTTGGTTGCAAAAAAAGTTAGATATGCGTATGAATATATATAGCATGTTCAAACTCACAACAAAGATTGATGCCCGCTTTTGCATCTGATTTACAAATGCCATTATCTCGGGTTCAAATAGATGAATTCACTGCCTATGAATTCGAATCTTTGAAACCCCCTTTATGTTGAATTCGACATGTATTCTATTTCGTAGCTAGCTATTTGGAATGTATCCATGCAAGTGACAAATGTATAAAGTGCTCACACTAACAACATGGAGTGCACTAATTAATGTTTATATATGAATTGCAAAAACATCCACTGCATGTATTTCAAACTGCTCTCACTCTATGGATCGATAATGATAGAGGCAAAGGTGTCCCGTCTTTCGATGAGATGAAGGATATCGCTTTGGTGGCAGTCGACTTTGACGATCCGACTACGAACGTGCGAGGACGTCGCGCCTTAGCAATCGCTAAACCAACTCCGAGAGGTTATTGACCACGCCGGAGCACGATCAACCTGACCACTAGGGTCTGTTTCCTGCGAGCAAACGAAGAACAAGCAAGAAACTGAGATTGCATTCTGGATATTGCGAATATAAGATGAAAGCTTTATTGATCAAGGTGGGGTTCTGTGACGCCATTGTCTGGTCGTTGAACACAAACGAAGTACGCGAAGTTGCAGCTATGGTGAACTTTTAATCTAAACAAAACCCAAAGTCTAAACGATGCCCTAAGGGCTGTATATATGGAGGAAGAGGGGGGAATTTCGTGACCCTTGGTGGAGGGGTCCGAAATCAACCCTATCTCTTGTTTCCCCACACATACGGACTCTAGAAATAGCCTATACTTATGTATTTCGAAATTACATGGGCCTGGCCCAATAATAAGGTGACGCAGCACCTATAATAGCCTCGGGACGAAATTTATGAAGTGGCATCTTGTATATTTCGTCCAAGGCTTCATGCACCCATTATGGTGGCTTCAAAGTTCTGAAATCATCACTTGTAACTCCGTTCTTGTTCCCCTTGCGCATGTCATCATCTCCATGCTTGTTCTTAATCCAATGTTCATCCTTCTCCAAGCTAGGCCCTTCATTTGTAAGCAAAACAAATGTATCCAATTTAGGCAGCATCATATTCTCATGAACATTAGAATCATTACCAAGAAACGAAAGTACCTGGTAATTTAGTTGGCGTGCGCAAGCTCTAGTAATTGGTCCAGTATTTATAGCAGCAGGGGCTGTGGGTGTAACAATTGTATTGATGTCCTCATCATCCTCCCCTTCTTGAAATAAAGTCATCCTCGACGGAAGTTCATCTTCCTCACCCAAATAAGGCTTCAAATCTGCAATGTTAAAAGTGGGACTAACCCCAAAATCTGCAGGCAGCTCAAGTTTATATGCATTATCATTTATTTTCTCTAACACCTTAAAGGGACCATCAGCACGTGGCATTAACTTTGATTTGCGCAAATCCGGAAATCTATCCTTACGCAAATGTAACCAAACAAGATCTCCAGGTGCAAACACAACATGTTTTCTACCCTTATCTCCAGCAAGTTTATATTTAGCATTTGATGAGGACATGACTACCTTGGATATGACCAAAAATATTGCGTATATGCATATTTGTCAGGTGATTTCTAGTGCAAACTATTCAATAATCTATTTATGTTATCCAGAACAAAAATACTTCACACACTTTTGTGTTTTGTCTAATTGCAGGTGTATGGGACATTTGTACAATCCACATATGAAGATAAGGAAGAAAGAGATGTTTATTTGCTGTCCAAAAAGTTCTCTCACGTCACTTTTGGCCCAAGAGAAGATAGAGTCCAAGTCTCTCACGTTCTGGATTCAGATTCGAACTGCACAGACACACCTGACTCAAAACGCACACAAGTTTTTCATACGGACTCCAAATTGGGTGATTCTTTTTCTGTTGGAAACTAGATTTCGTGAACTTTCCAACCCAATTGGAATCACCTTCAAATTCGTCCGGAGCGTTGAGTTGTGGACGAAACAATCTGATGCTGCAGCAGAATCCGAGTCAAACTACAAGTCCAAAGGTGTTACATCACCTCCACTTGGGCCCATTGGCCTTGTACGACCAAGATTTAGTTTTAGGCTGCCTTGGGACGTCCTCCCATCTCCTTGGCCGCCACCCCTTGCTCCTATATAAGTAGATCCATCTAGTAGCTTTTCCTTGGGATTTGTTTAGTTAAAAATTAGCCATTGCAACTTCGTGTACTTCGTTTGTGTCCAACGACCAGACCAAGACCGCTTCCGGATCCCCACCATTATCAATACTTCATATATATTTGCAATATTCAGATTGCTTTATCATATTCTTGCTCGTTCTTCGATTGCTTGCAGGAATAGACCTTCGTGGTCAGGCTGACCGTGCTACCAGCATCGTCAGTAACCTCAGGAGATTGGTTTAGCGATTGCTAAGGCGCAACGTCATGCACGTTTGTAGTCGGATCGCCAAAGTCGTCTCCACCAAATCGATAGTTATCATCTCATCGAAAGATCGGGACCCTCGCCTCTATCAAGTGGTATCAGTTTTTAGGTTGCTCGGTGAGAATTTCCAGTTTTTCTTAGATTAGATTTATTTTCTTACCTATTGTCCAAGAAAAAGCCACAAAAAAAAGTTAGATATGTTCATCCTTTATCCAAGCCAGTCTGAGCCTTTGCAATTTTCTATTCATTGCTTGCATAGTTGAATTATCGGTTGCATCGTCGTGTCAGTTGCTGGTCTTAGTGTCTATTCCTTTAGAGTTTCGAGTTCTGTTCACATTAGTCACGCCGCCGCTGCATCATTATCCGTTCCGCTGTCCACCATCCCATCTATTAATTTCCACCACGTGCTATGCACTGTTCATTGTCATAATCATAGTTGAGGTCATTCACATCTTCGCCTGATCCAATCTGCATCTTATCTAGTTTGTCTTGGAAAGAGGGAGAAAAAAAAGATAGAGAAAAAAAAGAGAAAAAAAGGAAAGAAAAAGAGAGAGAAGAAAAAAAAGCGTGTGAAAAAAAAGAGAAAAAAAAATTGGATCTATCTAGAATCAATCTCGTACCTGAATTCGGATTGAAATCTGTTTTGCGCACTGTTCAGTAAAACAGGTGTATCTTCCTCATACGAAGTCCGTTTTGGCTCCGTGAGTACTCAAATTGAAGATAGCGACGAGCCGCATCTACATAGTTGGAGAAGCTACTTCAATATTTGACACCTCAAAATCGGCTTCTAAATAGGTCTTTTTGCCCTCCGAAGTTCGTGAACACAGCTTGTTCCAATTTTTCAGGCCAGTTTTAGAATTCTTTGACTCCTCATATCAACTCGGAATTGAGTGATTCTTTTTGCATTGGAAAGCTTGAGTTAGTAGCATTCTTTGAAAGAATTTATCAGAAAATCGTCTCAAACTTTTCAAGAGGAAAGTTGGAGAGAGAGTTGTTGTATATCCTGCTTGGCAATTGTTTTTCATCATTATCTTCACTGCCGTTGTGATCTTCACTTATATCTTGCTGTCAAGAGCTACTTAGTATCCTTCATTGGTGCTAGTTGTGCTACGCCGTGACCTTATTAGTGTTCTAGGCTCGCGTCTCTAGTCCGGTCTAGCCTAGGACCAGCACAGTACCGTCGTTGAGCGTTTATTCAACATTGCATCTTTGAATTGATTATTGCTAATCTTTTGCTACCATATATAGCTAACCCAGCTCCACATATTTCTACACCGTGTATACGTATGCTCCCCTGGCAATCGCTTTACTCAATACTCGGAGTTACTTGACACCGCTGGTTGCCGATTACCGCCTGCTGCATGGTAAGAACGTGTAAGACATTGATATTTGCTTTACTGTGAGCGTTTTACCACCACATCCTAGTAGTTATAGGAACATTATTTTTGGGTTTTGTTTCTTGTTCTACTAATCATGACAGGATCCAGAGTCAATTCATGGGCTTCGTCGATCGCGGGAGACGTGCCACCACCTTTGCAAATACCACAACCGTCACGAGAGGTGCACAAACATCCAAATGCACATGATCAGGTTAATGTATCTATACCACCATTTAATGGCCGTTCTAAACCTGCTTTATATATTGAATGGGAGTTCGACATAAAAAATATATTTGCTTCCCATAATTTCGATGAACATAAAAAGGTTAAGGTTGCGGTTGGTTCTTTCACTGGTTATGCTTTGGTTTGGTGGAGTGAATATTGTCGGTTACACCCTGATTATATACCTACTACTTGGGATGATTTGAAACTTGCCATGCGACATACTTTCGTCCCTGCTTATTATACTCGTGACATGATTAAGAAGTTGCAACACTTAAAACAAGGTAGTGAAACTGTAACAAAATATTATGATGATTTACAAACTACCTTGTTGCATTCCTCTTTAGAAGAAAGTGAAGATGATTTTATGGATAGATTTTTGGGAGGATTAAACCGTGATATTCAAGAGATACTAATTCATGAAGAGTGTTATCCTATGGACCATTTGTTTCATCTTGCTTGCAAAGCTGAACAGGAAATAAAACGACGTGTTGGCCACGAGGAGAACAAGCGCACGGTGCACATTCCAAGAGTTGATATGATTGTTCCTTCAACTACTAGGCATACTATGACAACCACATCCGTTGTTGTCAGGACTACATCACCTCCACCATGTGACACATCGCCCCCGAGAGTGGCTACATCATCTGAGTTGATCATAAGAGGTAATGAATAAGGTACTGATCTTCCATCTGTACATGAGAATGATGAATGCCTTGTCAATTTGAATGCACCATCTGATGAGCTACCCACTACTTTGATCACACCACCTATTTTAGAGGACTACGTTGATAATTTGACTTTGCCATGTGATCAAACAACTGAAATACCAACAATTTTGAGTGCACCCATTGAATTAACTATTGATGCAAAAGAACCAATGTTTAATCATTTTGATATGACCTCTAATCTTGGTGATGATTATGTGTTGAATGACTTATTGCATGTTTGCTTATTTAAGCATGTTGTAGCATGTAAATTTGATGCAAGTAAGGTTTATTCACCAATGTTGGGATGGTTTAATGATGAACATTGTCAATCTTTTGAAATGAATAAGAGCTTCACTTATATGTGCAAACTGAGTTGCAATATTTTCATGCCTTCTACCTCTTGTGCTAATTTTTTGGTTTTAGATTTTCTGAAATATGCAAGTTACTCATCTATTCATGTGTCATATATGCAAAAATCAAGGGAAGTAAAAATGGATGACATATACATATACAACATGAACACCTTGTCTCTTTTGTTAGCCACATTTCAGATTAAGCAACGCCGAGGACGGCTTTATTTTCAAGAAGGGGAGGATGATGAGGACATGACTACCTTGGATATGACCAAAAATATTGCGTATATGCATATTTGTCAGGTGATTTCTAGTGCAAACTATTCAATAATCTATTTATGTTATCCAGAACAAAAATACTTCACACACTTTTGTGTTTTGTCTAATTGCAGGTGTATGGGACATTTGTACAATCCACATATGAAGATAAGGAAGAAAGAGATGTTTATTTGCTGTCCAAAAAGTTCTCTCACGTCACTTTTGGCCCAAGAGAAGATAGAGTCCAAGTCTCTCACGTTCTGGATTCAGATTCGAACTACACAGACACACCTGACTCAAAACGCACACAAGTTTTTTCATACGGACTCCGAATTGGGTGATTCTTTTTTTGTTGGAAGCTAGATTTCGTGAACTTTCCAACCCAATTGGAATCACCTTCAAATTCGTCCGGAGCATTGAGTTGTGGACGAAACAATCTGATGCTGCAGCAGAATCCGAGTCAAACTACAAGTCCAAAGGTGTTACATCACCTCCATTTGGGCCCATTGGCCTTGTACGACCTAGATTTAGTTTTAGGCTGCCTTGGGACGTCCTCCCACCTCCTTGGCCGCCACCCCTTGCTCCTATATAAGTAGATCCATCTAGTAGCTTTTCCTTGGGATTTGTTTAGTTAAAAGTTAGCCATTGCAACTTCGTGTACTTCGTTTGTGTCCAACGACCAGAACAAGACCGCTTCCGGATCCCCACCATTATCAATACTTCATATATATTTGCAATATTCAGATTGCTTTATCATATTCTTGCTCGTTCTTCGATTGCTTGCAGGAATAGACCTTCGTGGTCAGGCTGACCGTGCTACCAGCATCGTCAGTAACCTCAGGAGATTGGTTTAGCGATTGCTAAGGCGCAACGTCATGCACGTTTGTAGTCGGATCGCCAAAGTCGTCTCCACCAAATCGATAGTTATCATCTCATCGAAAGATCGGGACCCTCGCCTCTATCAGCATTCATACGCTCAATGTTTTCCTTAGTTAACTCATGCATTTTTGAAATCAATTCAACACGTTGTTTAGCATCAAAATTAACCTTCTCCGAAGATGGAAGAGGCAACAAATCAATAGGTGCACGAGGTAGGAAACCATACACAACTTCAAAAGGGCACATCTTAGTAGTAGAATGCAATGAACGATTATAAGCAAATTAAATATGAGGCAAGCATTCCTCCCACATTTTCTTATTATTCTTCAAAACAGCCCTAAGCATAGTAGACAACGTTCTATTGACTACTTCAGTTTGTCCATCAGTTTGGGGGTGACAAGTAGTACTAAAAAGCAGCTTAGTCCCCAACTTAGCCCATAAACATCTCCAAAAGTGGCTAAGAAATTTAGTATCACGATCTGAAACAATAGTATTTGGCACACCATGCAAGCGAATAATTTCACGAAAGAACAAATCAGCAACATTAACAGCATCATCGCTTTTATGACATGGTATAAAGTGTGCCATTTTCGAGAATCTATCCACGACAACAAATATGCTATCCCTCCCCTTCTTTGTTCGAGGTAAACCTAAAACAAAGTCCATAGATATATCCTCCCAAGGAACACTAGGTACAGGCAAAGGCATATATAAAGCATGAGGATTGAGTCGTGACTTAGCTTTTTGACATGTAGTGCAGCGAGCAATAAAACTCTCAACATCCCGTCTCATCTTTGGCCAAAAGAAATGTGTAGCAAGTACGTCCTCCGTCTTCTTCATGCCAAAGTGTCCCATTAATCCTCCTCCATGCGCCTCCTGCAACAACAAAAGACGAATGGAGCTAGCTGGAATGCATAGCTTGTTAGCATGAAACACAAATCCATCGTTAACGACGAACTTGTTCCACATTCTTCCTTCTTTACAATTTTGCATTACATCTTTAAAATCAGCATCATGCACATATAGATCTTTGATGGTCTCCAAACCAAATATTTTGAAGTCAAGTTGTGAAAGCATAGTATAGCGGCGAGACAATGCATCAGCAATAACATTTTCTTTTCCCTTCTTGTGTTTAATGACATAAGGAAAAATCTCAATGAATTCAACCCATTTAGCATGTCTACGATTCAGTTTAGCTTGACTTTTAGTATGTTTCAAAGATTCATGATCAGAATGTATAACAAATTCTTTGGGCCATAAATAATGTTGCCATGTTTCTAAAGTCCGAACAAGAGCATATAATTCTTTATGATAAGTAGAATAATTCAGACTAGGCCCACTCAATTTTTCAGAAAAGTATGCAACAGGTTTGCCATCTTGTAATAACACACCGCCTAATCCAATTCCACTAGCATTACATTCAAGCTCAAAAGTCTTATTAAAATCAGGAAGTTGGAGTAAAGGAGCTTGTGTCAACTTATCTTTCAATACCGAGAAGGCTTCTTCCTGTGCGGTACCCCAAAGAAAAGGCACATCTTTCTTTGTAAGCTCATTGAGAGGTGCAGCAATGGTGCTGAAATCTCTCACAAAATGCCTATAGAATCCAGCGAGGCCAAGAAAACTCCTCACTTGTGTAACCGTTTTGGGTTGCGGCCAACTCTCAATAGCTTCAATCTTGGCTTTATCAACTTCAATTCCCTATGGAGTAACAACATAGCCAAGAAAAGATACTCGGTCGGTGCAAAAGGTGCACTTCCCAAGGTTACCAAACAAACGTGCATCATGTAGAGCAATAAAAACAGCACGTAAATGTTCCAAATGTTCTTCCAAAGATCTGCTATAAATCAATATGTCATCAAAGTAAACTACCACAAATCGTCCAATGAAAGCACGTAAAACTTCGTTCATTAATATCATGAAAGTACTAGGTGCATTAGTTAACCCAAAAGGCATGACTAACCACTCATATAATCCAAACTTAGTTTTGAATGCTGTTTTCCATTCATCTCCCAATTTCATACGAATTTGATGGTATCCACTACGCAAATCAACTTTGGAGAATATTGTAGAGCCACTCAATTCATCAAGCATATCATCTAGCCTAGGAATAGGATGACGATAACGAATAGTAATATTATTAATGCCTCTACAATCAACACACATACGTGATGTACCATCCTTTTTCGGCACTAGAATAATAGGAACAGCACAAGGACTAAGGGATTCGCGTATATAACCTTTGTCGAGAAGCTCTTGTACTTGACGCATAATCTCCTTCGTCTCCTCTGGATTGGTACGGTATGGTGCATGGTTTGGCAGTGAAGCACCGGGAATTAAGTCAATCTGATGCTCAATCCCTCGAATAGGCGGTAATCCCGGTGGCACGTCTTGTGGAAAGACGTCAGCGAACTCCTGCAAAATGTTAGTGACAGCAGGAGGCAAAGAGGAAGGCACGTACTCGAATGAAAATAATGCCTCTTTGCACACAAAAGCATAGCAAACAGATTTGCTGAAATCTAGCTCATCAATATCAGATTTGGTGGCAAATAAACATGCACTTTTCAATTTAATTTCAGAAGCAACACTAGATGGTTTATTATTAGGCTTCATTTGTTGCTCAAATTCTTTTGCCACAATCTGATTTTCACTCTTATTCGTCTCCTGTTTTGCTTTATTAGCTCTATTAATATCATCTTTCAAAATGGAATCAGGAGTCATAGGAAGCAAAGTAATATTTTTATCCTTATGAACAAGAGTATAGTGATTGTTTCTACCATGGTGTACAGAATTTTTATCAAATTGCCATGGTCTACCAAGTAATAAGGAAAATGCTTGCATAGGTACCACATCACAATCAACATAATCAGCATATGTAGAGATACTAAAATGCACACGAATAGTACGTGTTACCTTAACCTTGCCGCTGTTGTTGAACCATTGGATGTAGTAAGGATGTGGATGTGGTCTTGTGGTGAGAGAAAGCTTCTCCACCATCTCCATGCTAGCCAAGTTGTTGCAGCTCCCTCCATCTATGATGACGCGCACAGAACGTTCTTTCACAACTCCCTTGGTATGGAACAAATTGTGCCTATGATTTTGCTCAGCTTGTGAGACCTGCACACTCAAAACACGTTGAGCAACTAAACATTCATACCTGTCAGCGTCTTCAGGAGCCATGTATTGCGTCTCATGATCAGAATCATCTCCACCATGTTCTTCACGTGTAATAAGAGCCAAAGTCTCCTCATCATAGTCACTAGCGGACTCATATCCACCATCCGCGGTAGCAATCATCACACGCGGAGATTTGCATTCTCTCGCATAATGACCTCCTCCCTTACAACGACGACAAATAATATCACTTGTGTGCCCTGTTGATGCCATGGAAGAAGCAGAACTCTGTGCAGGCCCAGCAGGTGCGCTCTTGGCAGATAATGGTGGTTGTGCCTGTTTTCTTGTATCACGACTGGAGGAGACACCTGATTGAGGTGCTGGTGCAGTTGAAGTAGAAGATGCACGCGGTGTCCATGATGAAGGTCGGCCTGCAGAAAAGTTAGTTCGCGCCAATGCTTGTCGATCCTGCACTTCACGTTCAGCTTTACAAGCAAGATGGAATAAACGAGTGATATTAGTATACTCCTTATAGTCTAGAATGGTCTGAATCTCTCTATTTAATCGACCTAGAAAACGTGCAAGCATAGCTTCATTCTCCTCAACAATACCACATCTAATCATGCCAGTTTGTAATTCCTGATAATATTCTTCTACAGAATTTTTTCCTTGTCTTAAGCGATGTAATTTCTGAAGCAATTCACGTTGATAATATGGTGGAACCCAACGAGTACGCATAGCAGTTTTCAAAGCAGCCCAAGTAGTTGGAATAGGATATAATCTACAATGTTCAGACCACCATACACATGCAAAACTAGTGAAAGCACAAACAGCAGCGGCAACCCGTCTCTCCTCGGGATATTGTAAACATGTAAATCGTTGTTCAGTTTCTAACTCCCAAGTAAGATATATATCAGGAACATATCTACCCTCGAAAGGTGGAATATTCAATTTCAGTTTAGGAAGATGGTCATGATCTCGTACCTGAGGGAAAGCCCTACCATTGTGATTATTTGCATGTGGACGACCTGGTGGTTGTGATGCAGGTGGTTGCACGTAGTTCTGATTTTAAGCAACCTCATCCTCGTAATCTCCCACATAATCATCCTCCTCCGCATCAACAGCAGGAGCCACAGAAGTATCAACAGCAGCACCAACAGTTTGGCCAAACGCAAGAGGAACACGGCTCGCTCGGCGGAGATCGTTTTCGCGACATGGAGGTAGTCGTTGTTGTTGTTGTTGGAGAGGTGCGTTAGGTGCAGCGGGTGGTGGTGGTGGAAGACGCGCGAGCAATTCATTAAACTTGTTATCGAGCTTTGTTTCGAACATCTTCTCCATGCCATCTATCTTCTCCATGGCCTCTTCAAATCTGTTTAGCACATCTTGCACCTGTCCACTCATCATTTGCTGAAATTTATCATGCAAATCCTTATTCGTCATGTTCTCCCAGTCAGTCTCGTCGGCTTGTGATCCTGGCATGGTTAGCAGCAATAGAAACACACAAGAATATGATCCTACAGACTACTAACAAGAGGTGGTGGTGGGTGTCACAAATCCGTCAAGCAAATCTCAAATTCTTACCAGTTCTTACCCAGCAGCAGGCGGTGATCGGCAACCGTTGTAGTCAAAAACTCTCAAAGCTTGGATAGAGCGATTACCAGGGAGAGTCAAATGCACGACGTAGATGTATGTGGAGCTGGGAAGGCTTATAATATGGTAGCAAAAAGGGTCAGCAATAATCAATTCAGAGATGCAAAGTTGAATAAACGCTCAACGACGGTACTGTGCTGGTCCTAGGCTAGACTGTGCTAGAGACGCGAGCCTAGAACACCAACAAAATCATGGCGCGGCACGTAAACAAGGGAAAAGCACACTCTGGATTTTTTTTCGCTCTTTTTTTTGCGCTGTTTTTTTTGCGCTGTTTTTTTTTGCGAAAAATCACTATAATGGCGAGTGTCTCAAAACTCTTCCTAGATCAAACTGACAGGATGGGCACGAAATTTTTTCGACCAATTTTTTTTTTCGACTGCCTGGACCCAAAAACTGGAAATGGGTCAAAAAAACTTCCTATAATGGCACCTGTCTCAAAACACTCAGAAACACCTAAACATAGGATAGCCAGAATTTTTTTCGAAAAATGCGTTTTCAAAAAAAATTGGGCCTAAACGGAGGGTGGTTTCCGGACTCTTTTTTTTCCAAAACCTACTCCGGCAAGGAAACACGAATTGGAATCTAGATGGATCTCGAAAACAAACCTAATATGACAAGAACTCGGATTGGTGGTGGATATATGGTAGTAGATGGCAGCGGTGGTGGTATATGGATACGGATTCGAAGCGGTGGCGGATAAGCGGCGGTGGTAGATGGCAGGGGCGATGATGATGGTGCGGCGGCGGCGTGACAACTTATGACCAGAACTCGAAACTCTAAAAGACTAGACTCTAAGACCAGCAACTAGACACGACGATGCAACCGCAAATTCAACAAAGCAAAACCCTAAAAAGATTATGCAAAGGCTCAGATTGGTTCGGATATGATGAACTAACCCTAATTTTTTTTGTGGCTTTTTCGTGGACTGTAGGTATGAAGAATAGACTCGATCTAAACTACGAAAAACTGTAAAATCTCACCGAGCAACCTGGAAATCTGATACCACTTGATAGAGGCAAAGGTGTCCCGTCTTTCGATGAGATGATGGATATCGCTTTGGTGGCAGTCGACTTTGACCATCCGACTACGAACGTGTGAGGACGTCGCACCTTAGCAATCGCTAAACCAACTCCGAGAGGTTATTGACCATGCCGGAGCATGATCAACCTGACCACGAGGGTCTATTTCCTGCGAGCAAACGAAGAACAAGCAAGAAACTGAGATTGCAATCTGGATATTGCGAATATAAGATGAAAGCTTTATTGATCAAGGTGGGGTTCTGTGACGCCTTTGTCTGGTCGTTGAACACAAATGAAGTACGCGAAGTTGCAGCTATGGCGAACTTTTAATCTAAACAAAACCCAACGTCTAAACAATGCCCTAAGGGCTGTATATATGGAGGAAGAGGGGGGAATTTCGTGACCCTTGGTGGAGGGGTCCGAAATCAACCCTATCTCTTGTTTCCCCACACATACGGACTCTAAAAATAGCCTATACTTATGTATTTCGAAATTACATGGGCCTGGCCCAGTAATAAGGTGACGTAGCACCTATAATAGCCTCGGGACGAAATTTATGAAGTGGCATCTTGTATATTTCGTCCAAGGCTTCATGCACCCATTATGGTGGCTTCAAAGTCCTGAAATCATCACTTGTAACTCCATTCTTGTTCCCCTTGCGCATGCCATCATCTCCATGCTTGTTCTTAATCCAATGTTCATCCTTCTCCAAGCTAGGCCCTTCATTTGTAAGCAAAACAAATGTATCCAATTTAGGCAGCATCATATTCTCATGAACATTAGAATCATTACCAAGAAACGAAAGTACCTGGTAATTTAGTTGGCGTGCGTGAGCTCTAGTAATTGGTCTAGTATTTATAGCAGCAGGGGCTGTGGGTGTAACAATTGTATTGATGTCCTCATTAGATAATATGAATTAAACACAAGCACATGCTAGAATTCAATAGAGTATGGGTGTCTGATAGACCGATTTTCGTGCATACGCAATTTGCAAAATTCATGATCTCAACAAAAAATAATAATGTCATTTATATTTTAATTTAATGCGTAGAATCACCTTTTAAACATAGATGCACTATGCCTCGGCCCGTTCTCTCAAACACGTTATATATCTCTCTATCTAACGCATAAGTGCACACACTTTATATGCATCGGCATTTCTCTTTCCCACATGCTCACAATCTCTCTCAGGGTGTGGGGGTGTCTCATGCACATGCTCTCTCTGTTTCTCTCTCTCTCTCTCTGACTACTATGTAGCACTCTTTTCACTAATCTCAGTTGGAAAACACTATTTCTCTCACATGCATATATACACACGCACGGTCTCTACTAGCCCTCTATACGCACATATATGTGCCTACGTGTATCCCGCACGCACATTATCTTTAGGCCTCTCTCGCATGCATTGCCCCCCCCACCAGACACACCTCTCTCTTAGTAGTTGGCAGATATGATTTCATCATATCATTCGGTAGGATATCCCTGGTTGGTAGGCTGGATGGTAATACGAGGAAAAGTTTTACCCTAGTTCGGACCCTTGCAGTTGAAGAAAAGAGCCTACTCCTGGTACTATATATAAGTGATAGGGGTGTGTACAAAGTACACGTGAATACCAGGCATTGTGCGTGTGTGTATACTGTAAGTGCATCTAGTGCCACCCCTAGTTGGTTTTGGAGTATTGACGACAAAGTTGGTTGAGGTACTAATGCGTTTGTGAGAATTGCAGGATAACGCAGGAAGTGTCCCTCATTGATTTGGTTTACCTACCAGAGATGACCCCTAAAAATGTATGAAGACATTGAAGACAATGGTGGTGTGTGAAGATATTCACACTGAAGTCTATGACATGAGAAGACATTGAGTGAAGACTATGAAGCGCGAAGACTGATTTGTTTCGTTGTTTCCTTTTCTTCTTTGTTGAGTCATAGGAACCACCGTACTATTAAGTGGGGTCCAAGTGAACAAAGTCAGAGTGACTGAAGCGATGCTCAACCCAAATCCTATGTCTTTGAGCGAAGACAATGAGAGCAAATCTTAGCCAGAGCTGGATGAGTCAGCTTTGCTTGTAGCCCAAGTAAAGTTGCCGTGTGTGTTTGAAATCTGACCATTGGAACACATGTCAGTTCCTTAGTGACACAGGGTCATTTCGGACATATCAGGTCGGGTTGCCTTGTGGCTGTAAATATCCCACCCCCTACACCATAAATTGGTGGCTGCTCAGAGTTAGTTTACGGCTTTTGTCATTTTGAGAGCAACCCACCTCGAAGCCTTTGAGAGAGAAATCCTTGCAAGTGTTGTGGAAAGGTCAAAGCTAGTCTGGGACTGGCTATCCAAGGTCAACGAAGGCGTCTCTACACAGAGAGACCAGAGGATCAGTATTCTTCACAATCTCTTGAACCACTTCAAGAGAAACGACAATGAAAATGTCCAGCTCATGTTGGATCGCCTCACCGACATCACAAATGGGCTTCATGCCCTCGGCGCCACTGAGATCACTAAGCATCAAATCTTCAAGACGCTGCTGAGATCTCTTGACAGCTCCTTTGAGACCCTTGCCCTCATGATACAAGAACGTCCTGACTTCAAGACTCTCGATCCGTCTGATATACTTGAGAGGCTCAACACACATGAGTTCCAGCTTTCTGAGAAAAGAGATATCTATGACCCCAACTATGGCCGAACTCGTGCTTTGAAGGCAAAAGTTGTTTCCTCATCTGAAGAAGAAGAATCTGACTGCGGTTCTGATGATCCTGAAGACATTGGAAGGGAATTTGCTATGCTTGTGAAAAGTTCCAGATTCACCAAGAAGAAGGGCTTCAGAAAGTCTTCACGATCCAGTTCAAGAAATGATGAAGCTTCCACTCAAGACAACAAGAAGAGAACATGTCACAAGTGTAAGAAGCCTGGGCACTACATCTCTGAGTGTCCTCAGTGGGACAATGAGAAGAAGAAGAAGAAGAGCAAGGAATATGACTCTGATGACAAGAAGAAGAAGAAATCATCAAAGTCTTCTTCCAAGTCCTCATCAAAGTCTTCATCTCATAAGAAGAGCTCATCTGGCAAGGCTCGTGCTTTTGTTGGCAAGGAAATGGATTCAGAGGAGGAGTCTGCTTCTCAGGAGGCGGAGGTGGAATCTGAAGCTGAGTCCGACTCTGGCGTTGCAAGTCTGGCTCTAGCCACAGCCTATGTTGCCAAGTCCATCTTCAACTCTGAAGACAATGACTCCCACACCAACGCTGATGATGACAAGGATGATCTTGCTCCCACCTACTGCTTCATGGCACGCGGTGCCAAGGTATAATCACGCGATGCTTACTTTCAAACATCGAGTGAAGATGACTCTGATCGTGAATCTAAACCCAGCTACAAAACACTTGCTAAAATTGCTACCGAACAACAAAGGGATATGGAACATACTCAAAAACTGTTAGACAAAAGCGATGACCTGTTGGACGCGGAAATGACACGTTCACAGTCCTTAGTTGAAGACATAAAAAATCTTCATGCTAAGTATCAAGAACTTGAAAGTCTTCATGAGACGCTCTCAACCACTTATGAAAAGCACTCCTATGATTATCTTCAAAGGAAGCAAGAGCTTGAGAAATTGAAAGCGACTCATGAAGATCTTCAAAAAGAGAATGAGTCATTTCGCGCTCAACAGATCAGTTCCGCTCAGGATGGATTTGAACCACCATGTTTAAAATGCATTGAGCGTGATAACGCTGCCTTTGTTGCTGAATGTTCCAATGCTGCTACTATTGCTTTGTCTTCAACTACTAATGTGGAAACTAACCCCTCTACTGAGGATACCTCTACTATTGCTGATGAAAATGCTAGGTTGAAGACATTGCTTGAAACAAGGATGTATGAAAGTATGAAAGGGCATCACACACTTTATGATGTCCTCAAAAAGCAGATTTTGAACTGAAACCCTAGGAAAGAGGGTGTTGGGTTCGAGAGGAAAATGGATGCTGATGGTTCCTACTGGAAGCCTGAGAAGTATCCCAAAACCACATGGGTTGCTGCAAAGGAACCTTCAGTGGATCCATCCACTTTATCTGGCTTTACCTGTGCTAATCCTATTATCATTGATGAATCCTTTGATGCAAACTATAAACTGTTCAAAAATCAGAATGGTGAAGTGTTTGCCAGGTATATTGGTACTAACTGCAGGAATGGACCACCTATGAAGAAGATCTGGGTTCCCAAAAGCTGTCTTAAGAACCTTCCAGTGAATGTCATCATGACACCACCTGGGAAGAAGACAAACCCCAGACCAAAGGCATCATATGGTCCAACAGCTTCATACGAATACATGAGTCACTTGAGTCACCCTAATGCCAATGTTTTGCAGGGAAATAGTACTCAAACTTATGAATATGAACGTGTGTCCTCAAACCACCATGTTCATAGGACTAAGAACTTTTCTGCTTATTCATATGAGTATCGTTCATCTCCTGCAAGGCTATTTGCTAGGGCTTCAAAGCCAAAATTCTCAGATGCTGCACTTAGACTCATTACTTCTAAGCCACCCCTGAAGATGTGGGTGGTGAAGAAGAATTAACTCTCTTTTGCAGAATATGGTCTCCATCCAGCAATCAAAGGCGTCCGATATTATTGCTGGGGACCTAAAACACAAAGGGACACATGATAAAATGACTTACTATGTATTTCACATATGAATCGCTTACCTGTCATACTGTGTGCTAACTTTCATCTAAGCTGTGATAATCCAAGTGTGCGTCAAATGCTTATGCTTCACAACATACCTTGTGAAGCCTATCCTCCTAACTGCACTGTAGGGTATGACACCTCGTGCTTCAGAATGGATTATGGACAGCGGATGCACTAATCATATGACTGGTGATCGAAGTCTTCTCATGGACTCAACCTTACGTCGATCCGACAAGAGTCAAATCACATTTGCTGACACTGGTAAAGGCAAGGTATTGGGTATAGGTAGAGTTGCAATCTCAAAGGATCAACACATGGATAAAGTGATGCTTGTTGAATCCCTTGGATTCAACTTAATGTTTGTCTCAATGCTTTGTGACTTAAACATGATTGTGATATTTGGAAAATATCGTTGCCTTGTACTAATGGAATCTGACAAGTCTCTAGTCTTTGAAGGGTATAGGAAAGGTGATCTATACATGGTAGATTGCTCAGCAGGTCCACAGCTTGCCGTATGTCTTCTTGCAAAAGCTTCAGAATGCTGGCTCTGGCATCGAAGGCTGGGGCATGCTGGCATGAGGAACTTACACACTCTCGTCAAGAAGAAGCATGTCAAAGGCATCGAAGTGTCAAGTTCAAGAAAGATCATTTGTGTGGTGCCTGCGAAGTTGGAAAGATGACGAGGGCCAAGCACCCCTCGAAGACAATCATGACGACATCTCAACCCTTTGAGCTGTTGCACATGGACTTATTTGGCCCTACTCACTACTCTACCCTCACAACAATAGCGTGTCTCTATGGCTTCGTCATTGTTGATGACTACTCAAGATATACATGGGTGCATGATGAGGACATGACTACCTTGGATATGACCAAAAATATTGCATATATGCATATTTGTCAGGTGATTTCTAGTGCAAACTATTCAATAATCTATTTATGTTATCCAGAACAAAATACTTCACACACTTTTGTGTTTTGTCTAATTGCAGGTGTATGGGACATTTGTACAATCCACATATGAAGATAAGGAAGAAAGAGATGTTTATTTTCTGTCCAAAAAGTTCTCTCACGTCACTTTTGGCCCAAGAGAAGATAGAGTCCAAGTCTCTCACGTTCTGGATTCAGATTCGGACTGCACAGACATACCTGACTCAAAACGCACACAAGTTTTTCATACGGACTCCGAATTGGGTGATTCTTTTTTTGTTGGAAACTAGATTTCGTGCACTTTCCAACCCAATTGGAATCACCTTCAAATTCGTCCGGAGTGTGGAGTTGTGGACGAAACAATCTGATACTGCAGCAGAATCCGAGTCAAACTACAAGTCCAAAGGTGTTACATCACTTTCACTTGGGCCCATTGGCCTTGTACGACCTAGATTTAGTTTTAGGCTGCCTTGGGACGTCCTCCCACCTCCTTGGCCGCCACGCCTTGCTCCTATATAAGTAGATCCATCTAGTAGCTTTTCCTTGGGATTTGTTTAGTTAAAAGTTAGCCATTGCAACTTCGTGTACTTCGTTTGTGTCCAACGACCAGACCAAGACCGCTTCTGGATCCCCACCATTATCAATACTTCATATATATTTGCAATATTCAGATTGCTTTATCATATTCTTGCTCGTTCTTCGATTGCTTGCAGGAATAGACCTTCGTGGTCAGGCTGACCGTGCTTCCAGCATCGTCAGTAACCTCAGGAGATTGGTTTAGCGATTGCTAAGGCGCAACGTTGTGCACGTTCGTAATCGGATTGTCAAAGTCGTCTCCACCAAATCGATAGTTATCATCTCATCGAAAGATCGGGACACCCTCGCCTCTATCAAGTGGTATCAGTTTTCAGGTTGCTCGGTGAGAATTTCCAGTTTTCCTAGATTAGATTTATTTTCTTACCTATTGTCCAAGAAAAAGCCACACAAAAAAAAGTTAGATCTGTTCATCCTTTATCCAAGCCAGTCTGAGCCTTTGCAATTTTCTATTCATTGCTTGCATAGTTGAATTATCGGTTGCATCGTCGTGTCAGTTGCTGGTCTTAGCGTCTAGTTCCTTTAGAGTTTCGAGTTCTGTTCACATTAGTCACGCCGCCGCTGCATCATTATCCCTTCTGCTGTCCACCATCCCATCTATTAATTTCCACCATGTGCTACGCACTATTCATTGTCATAATCATAGTTGAGGTCATTCACATCTTCGCCTGATCCAATCTGCATCTTATCTAGTTTGTCTTGGAAAGGAAAAAAAGATAGAGAAAAAAAAGAGAAAAAAGGAAAGAAAAAAAAGAAAAAGAGAGAGAAGAAAAAGAAAAAAAAGGGTGAGAAAAAAAAAAGAAGAAAAAAAATTTGGATCTATCTAGAATCAATCGCGTACCTGAATTCGGATTGGAATCTGTTTTGCGCACTGTTCAGTAGAACAGGTGTATCTTCCTCATACGAAGTCCGTTTTGACTCCGTGAGTACTCAAATTGAAGCTAGAAACGAGCCGCATCTAAATAGTTGCAGAAACAAGTTCAATATTTGACACCTCAAAATCGGCTTCTAAATAGGTCTTTTTGCCCTCCGAAGTTCATGAACACAGCTTGTTCCAATTTTTCAGGCCAGTTTTAGAATTCTTTGACTCCTCATATCAACTCGGAATTGAGTGATTCTTTTTGCATTGGAAAGCTTGAGTTAGTAGCATTCTTTGAAAGAATTTATCAGAAAATTGTCTCAAACTTTTCAAGAGGAAAGATGGAGAGAGAGTTGTTGTATATCCTGCTTGGCAGTTGTTTTTCATCATTATTTTCACTGCCGTTGTGATCTTCACTTATATCTTGCTGTCAAGAGCTACTTAGTATCCTTCATTGATGCTAGTTGTGCTACGCCGTGACCTCATTAGTGTTCTAGGCTCGCGTCTCTAGTCCGGTCTAGCCTAGGACCAGTACAGTACCGTCATTGAGCGTTTATTCAACATTGCATCTTTGAATTGATTATTGCTAATCTTTTGCTACCATATATAGCCAACCCAGATCCACATATTTCTACACCGTGTATACGTACGCTCCCCTGGCAATCGCTTTACTCAATATTTGGAGTTACTTGACACCGCTGGTTGCCGATCACCGCCTGCTGCATGGTAAGAACTTGTAAGACATTGATATTTGCTTTACTGTGAGCGTTTTACCACCACATCCTAGTAGTTATAGGAACATCATTTTGGGTTTTGTTTCTTGTTCTACTAATCATGACAGGATCCAGAGTCAATTCATGGGCTTTGTCGATCGCGGGAGACGTGCCACCACCTTTGCAAATACCACAACCATCACGAGAGGTGCACAAACATCCAAATGCACATGATCAGGTTAATGTATCTATACCACCATTTAATGGCCGTTTTAAACCTGCTTTATATATTGAATGGGAGTTCGACATAAAAAATATATTTGCTTCCCATAATTTCGATGAACATAAAAAGGTTAAGGTTGCGGTTGGTTCTTTCACTGGTTATGCTTTGGTTTGGTGGAGTGAATATTGTCGGTTACACCCTGATTATATACCTACTACTTGGGATGATTTGAAACTTGCCATGCGACATACTTTCGTCCCTGCTTATTATACTCGTGACATGATTAAGAAGTTGCAACACTTAAAACAAGGTAGTGAAACTGTAACAAAATATTATGATGATTTACAAACTACCTTGTTGCATTCCTCTTTAGAAGAAAGTGAAGATGATTTTATGGATAGATTTTTGGGAGGATTAAACCGTGATATTCAAGAGATACTAATGCATGAAGAGTGTTATCCTATGGACCATTTGTTTCATCTTGCTTGCAAAGCTGAACAGGAAATAAAACGACGTGTTGTCCACGAGGAGAACAAGCGCACGGTGCACATTCCAAGAGTTGATATGATTGTTCCTTCAACTACTAGGCATACTATGACAACCACATCCGTTGTTGTCAGGACTACATCACCTCCACCATGTGACACATTGCCCCCGAGAGTGGCTACATCATCTGAGTTGATCATAAGAGGTAATGACAAAGGTACTGATCTTCCATCTCTACATGAGAATGATGAATGCCTTGTCAATTTGAATGCACCATCTGATGAGCTACCCACTACTTTGATCACACCACCTATTTTAGAGGACTACGTTGATAATTTGACTTTGTCATGTGATCAAACAACTGAAATACCAACAATTTTGAGTGCACCCATTGAATTAACTATTGATGCAAAAGAACCAATGTTTAATCATTTTGATATGATCTCTAATCTTGGTGATGATTCTGTGTTGAATGACTTATTGCATGTTTGCTTATTTAAGCATGTTGTAGCATGTAAATTTGATGCAAGTAAGGTTTATTCACCAATGTTGGGATGGTTTAATGATGAACATTGTCAATCTTTTGAAATGAATAAGAGCTTCACTTATATGTGCAAACTGAGTTGCAATATTTTCATGCCTTCTACTTCTTGTGCTAATTTTTTGGCTTTAGATTTTATGAACTATGCAAGTTACTCATCTATTCATGTGTCATATATGCAAAAATCAAGGGAAGTAAAAATGGATGACATATACATATACAACATGTACACCTTGTCTCTTTTGTTAGCCACATTTCAGATTAAGCAACGCCGAGGACGGCTTTATTTTCAAGAATGGGAGGATGATGAGGACATGACTACCTTGGATATGACCAAAAATATTGCATATATGCATATTTGTCAGGTGATTTCTAGTGCAAACTATTCAATAATCTATTTATGTTATCCAGAACAAAAATACTTCACACACTTTTGTGTTTTGTCTAATTGCAGGTGTATGGGACATTTGTACAATCCACATATGAAGATAAGGAAGAAAAAGATGTTTATTTGCTGTCCAAAAAGTTCTCTCACGTCACTTTTGGCCCAAGAGAAGATAGAGTCCAAGTCTCTCACGTTCTGGATTCAGATTCGGACTGCACAGACACACCTGACTCAAAACGCACACAAGTTTTTCATACGGACTCCGAATTGGGTGATTCTTTTTTTGTTGGAAACTAGATTTCGTGCACTTTCCAACCCAATTGGAATCACCTTCAAATTCGTCCGGAGCATTGAGTTGTGGACGAAACAATCTGATGCTGCAGCAGAATCCGAGTCAAACTACAAGTCCAAAGGTGTTACATCACCTCCACTTGGGCCCATTGGCCTTGTACGACCTAGATTTAGTTTTAGGCTGCCTTGGGACGTCCTCCCACCTCCTTGGCCGTCACCCCTTGCTCCTATATAAGTAGATCCATCTAGTAGCTTTTCCGTGGGATTTGTTTAGTTAAAAGTTAGCCATTGCAACTTCGTGTACTTTGTTTGTGTCCAACGACCAGACCAAGACCGCTTACGGATCCCCACCTTTATCAATACTTCATCTATATTCGCAATATTCAGATTGCTTTATCATATTCTTGCTTGTTCTTCGATTGCTTGCAGGAATAGACCTTCGTGGTCAGGTTGATTGTGCTCCGGTGTGGTCAATAACCTCTCAGAGTTGGTTTAGCGATTGCTAAGACGCAACGTCGTGCACGTTTGTAGTCGGATCGTCAAAGTCATCTTCACCAAATCGATAGTTATCATCTCATCGAAAGATCGGGACACCCCGCCTCTATCACCAGCGGTGTCAAGTAACTCCGAATATTGAGTAAAGCGATTGCCAGGGGAGCGTACGTATACACGGTGTAGAAATATGTGGAGCTGGGTTGGCTATATATGGTAGCAAAAGATTAGCAATAATCAATTCAAAGATGCAATGTTGAATAAACGCTCAACGACGGTACTGTGCTGGTCCTAGGCTAGACCGGACTAGAGACGCGAGCCTAGAACACTAATGAGGTCACGGCGTAGCACAACTAGCATCAATGAAGGATACTAAGTAGCTCTTGACAGCAAGATATAAGTGAAGATCACAACAGCAGTGAAGATAATGAGGTGAAACAACAGCCAAGCAGGATATATCAACAACTTTGTCTCCAACTTTCCTCTGAAAAAGTTTGTGCCGATTTTTTTTGTTTCTTGTTCTACTAATCATGACAGGATCCAGAGTCAATTCATGGGCTTTGTCGATCGCGGGAGACGTGCCACCACCTTTGCAAATACCACAACCGTCACGAGAGGTGCACAAACATCCAAATGCACATGATCAGGTTAATGTATCTATACCACCATTTAATGGCCGTTTTAAACCTGCTTTATATATTGAATGGGAGTTTGACATAAAAAATATATTTGCTTCCCATAATTTCGATGAACATAAAAAGGTTAAGGTTGCGGTTGGTTCTTTCACTGGTTATGCTTTGGTTTGGTGGAGTGAATATTGTCGGTTACACCCTGATTATATACCTACTACTTGGGATGATTTGAAACTTGCCATGCGACATACTTTCGTCCCTGCTTATTATACTCGTGACATGATTAAGAAGTTGCAACACTTAAAACAAGGTAGTGAAACTGTAACAAAATATTATGATGATTTACAAACTACCTTGTTGCATTCCTCTTTAGAAGAAAGTGAAGATGATTTTATGGATAGATTTTGGGGAGGATTAAACCGTGATATTCAAGAGATACTAATTCATGAAGAGTGTTATCCTATGGACCATTTGTTTCATCTTGCTTGCAAAGCTGAACAGGAAATAAAACGACGTGTTGGCCACGAGGAGAACAGGCGCACAGTGCACATTCCAAGAGTTGATATGATTGTTCCTTGAACTACTAGGCATACTATGACAACCACATCCGTTGTTGTCAGGACTACATCACCTCCACCATGTGACACATCGCCCCCGAGAGTGGCTACATCATCTGAGTTGATCATAAGAGGTAATGACAAAGGTACTGATCTTCCATCTCTACATGAGAATGATGAATGCCTTGTCAATTTGAATGCACCATCTGATGAGCTACCCACTACTTTGATCACACCACCTATTTTAGAGGACTACGTTGATAATTTTACTTTGCCATGTGATCAAACAACTGAAATACCAACAATTTTGAGTGCACCCATTGAATTAACTATTGATGCAAAAGAACCAATGTTTAATCATTTTGATATGACCTCTAATCTTGGTGATGATTCTGTGTTGAATGACTTATTGCATGTTTGCTTATTTAAGCATGTTGTAGCATGTAAATTTGATGCAAGTAAGGTTTATTCACCAATGTTGGGATGGTTTAATGATGAACATTGTCAATCTTTTGAAATGAATAAGAGCTTCACTTATATGTGCAAACTTAGTTGCAATATTTTCATGCCTTCTACTTCTTGTGCTAATTTTTTGGCTTTAGATTTTATGAACTATGCAAGTTACTCATCTATTCATGTGTCATATATGCAAAAATCAAGGGAAGTAAAAATGGATGACATATACATATACAACATGTACACCTTGTCTCTTTTGTTAGCCACATTTCAGATTAAGCAACGCCGAGGACGGCTTTATTTTCAAGAAGGGGAGGATGATGAGGACATGACTACCTTGGATATGACCAAAAATATTGCATATATGCATATTTGTCAGGTGATTTCTAGTGCAAACTATTCAATAATCTATTTATTTTATCCAGAACAAAAATACTTCACACACTTTTGTGTTTTGTCTAATTGCAGGTGTATGGGACATTTGTACAATCCACATATGAAGATAAGGAAGAAAGAGATGTTTATTTGCTGTCCAAAAAGTTCTCTCACGTCACTTTTGGCCCAAGAGAAGATAGAGTCCAAGTCTCTCACGTTCTGGATTCAGATTCGGACTGCACAGACATACCTGACTCAAAATGCACACAAGTTTTTCATACGGACTCTGAATTGGGTGATTCTTTTTTTGTTGGAAACTAGATTTCGTGCACTTTCCAACCCAATTGGAATCACCTTCAAATTCGTCCGGAGCGTTGAGTTGTGGACGAAACAATCTGATGCTGCAGCAGAATCCGAGTCAAACTACAAGTCCAAAGGTGTTACATCACCTCCACTTGGGCCCATTGGCCTTGTACGACCTAGATTTAGTTTTAGGCTGCCTTGGGACGTCCTCCCACCTCCTTGGCCGCCACCCCTTGCTCCTATATAAGTAGATCCATCTAGTAGCTTTTCCTTGGGATTTGTTTAGTTAAAAGTTAGCCATTGCAACTTCGTGTACTTCGTTTGTGTCCAACGACCAGACCAAGACCGCTTCTGGATCCCCACCATTATCAATACTTCATATATATTTGCAATATTCAGATTGCTTTATCATATTCTTGCTCGTTCTTCGATTACTTGCAGGAATAGACCTTCGTGGTCAGGCTGACCGTGCTTCCAGCATCGTCAGTAACCTCAGGAGATTGGTTTAGCGATTGCTAAGGCGCAACGTTGTGCACGTTCGTAGTCGGATTGTCAAAGTCGTCTCCACCAAATCGATAGTTATCATCTCATCGAAAGATCGGGACACCCTCGCCTCTATCAGTGCAGATAATTCTCTACAAGACCGAAGTACAAGATGTCTTCAGACGATTCGCCAATCGAGCAATGAACAACTACGGCATCAAGATCAAGCATATCAAAAGTGATAACGGCACTGAATTTAAGAACACCGGGCTTGATCTCTATCAGGATACAATGGGAATCACTCATGAGTTTTCTGCTCCATACACACCTCAGCAAAATGGCATTGTTGAACGCAAGAACAGAACCCTCATTGAGATGGCTCGAACAATGCTTGACGAGTACAAGACACCAAGAAAGTTCTGGCCTAAAGCTATTGATACTGCATGTCACATCATCAACCGTGTTTACATCCACAAGCTTCTGGGCAAAACATCCTATGAGCTCCTTACTGGCCAGAAGCCAAATGTCAGCTACTTCAGAGTCTTTGGTGCTAGGTGCTGGATCAAGGATCCCCATCACAAGTCAAAATTTGAACCCAGAGCTCACGAAGGCTTCATGCTCGGCTATGGAAAGGATTCACACTCTTACAGAGTCTTCAACCTCTTCCACTACAAAATCGTTGAAACTGCGGACGTGTGGTTTGATGAAACCAATGGTTCACAACGAGAGCTCCTGCCAAACACATTAGATGTAGCTCCTTCCAGCGAATCTATCAAGCTGATTGGAACTGGTGAAATCATGCCCTCTGAAGCACAGCCTGAAGAGGAACTTATCATTTCTGCACCAAACCAACCTGAAGACAATGCTCAGACCGAAGACAATCCTCCCAATGATGACAATGATCAGCATGAGCAAGGGCTTCATCTAGTTCATCCTCGTGTTGCAAATGAAGTACAAATTGAGAAGGTAATTGATAGCATCAATGCATCTGGTCCGCTTACTCGCTCAAGAGCAACACAGTTAGCAAATTTCTGTGGGCACTTTTCATTTGTATCAATAACTGAACCCAAGAAAGTTGCTGAAGCCTTTATGGAACCTGAATGGATTCAAGCCATGCAAGAAGAACTTCAACAGTTCAAGCTGAATAATGTTTGGGAACTTGTCAAGCGACCTGACCCTCGCAAACATAACATTATTGGCACTAAATGGATATATCGGAACAAACAAGATGAGCATGGTCAAGTCGTCAGAAACAAAGCACGTCTTGTGGCTCGAGGATATACTCAAGTTGAAGGAATCGACTTCGATGAAACATTTGCTCCGGTGGCTAGGCTTGAAGCTATTCGCATACTGCTAGCCTATGCTAATCACCACAACATCTTGCTATATCAAATGGATGTGAAGAGTGCTTTCCTCAATGGCAAGATTGAAGAAGTGTATGTTGCTCAACCACCTGGCTTTGAAGAT
This sequence comes from Triticum aestivum, assembly GCF_018294505.1. Lineage (NCBI taxonomy): Eukaryota > Viridiplantae > Streptophyta > Magnoliopsida > Poales > Poaceae > Triticum > Triticum aestivum. The sequence goes on along the minus strand of NC_057804.1, from coordinate 320,559,433 downwards.
CCAAAACATGCTGATATGGTGTACAAACTAAACAAAGCACTGTATGGCCTCAAACAAGCTCCTCGCGCTTGGTATGATACAATCAAAGACTTCCTGAAGAGCAAAGGCTTCAAACCAGGATCCCTAGATCCCACACTCTTCACGAAGACATATGATGGTGAACTGTTTGTATGCCAAATATATGTGGATGACATAATCTTCGGCTGCACCAACTAGAAGTATAGTAATGAGTTTGAATACATGATGCAAGAGCAATATCAGATGTCCATGATGGGTGAGCTGAAGTTCTTCCTTGGTCTTCAAATTCATTAGCAAAGAAATGGCATCTTCATTTCTCAAGAAAAATATCTCAAAGAATGTCTGAACAAGTTCGGCATGCAAGATTGCAAAGGTTACACGACGCCAATGCCAGCCAAACATCATCTTGGTCCTGACGACAATGGTAAAGAGTTCGATCAAAAGGTATACCGCTCCATGATTGGTTATTTACTTTACCTATGTGCATCTAGGCCAGATATTATGCTTAGTGTTTACATGTGTGCTCGATTCCAAGCGACACCAAAGGAATCGCATCACTTAGCTGTGAAGCGAATTCTTAGATATTTGGCTTACACCCCAACACTCAGATTATGGTATCCAAAGGGCTCAAGATTTGATCTGGTTGGATTCTCGGATGCTGATTTTGCTGGTGAAAAGGTCGATCGCAAGTATACATCAGGCACATGTCACTTTCTGGGTCGATCACTTGTCTATTGGTCTTCAAAGAAGCAAAACTGTGTATCACTCTCAACTGCTGAATCTGAATACATTGCCGCTGGATCTTGTTGTGCTCAGCTTCTCTGGATGAAGCAAACTCTCAAGGACTATGGCATCAATCTGAAGCAAGTCCCTCTCTTCTGCGACAACCAAAGCGCCATTAAGATTGCCAACAATCCAGTTCAGCACTCCAAGACAAAGTACATTGAAATTCGTCATCATTTTCTCCGAGATCATGTCATGAAGAAAGATATTGACATCATTCACGTCAACACTGAAGAGCAACAGGCAGATATCTTCACAAAGCCATTGGATGAGAAAAGGTTTTGCAAGTTACGGTGTGAGCTAAATATCTTGGAATCCTCAAATGTCCTGTGATCAGTCACACATCCTAACACTTATGCATGTTGATGACTTAGATGTGCAACACATGAAGTAAAGTATATCTTCAATCAATGAAGACTTATATTCTGAGGGTGAATACATTAACATGGAAATTGACTTCGGAGCGCCACGATAATTGTGCGCCGTGTCTGGGTCTAATACTTCCTATACGGTGGGTAACGCCACCACCAAATTTCTTGGTTTGAAGTGTTTCACTCATGGCGTTATTGTTGAATACATTCGCATTTGATTTGTCTTCAACTTTCAACTTATCTTCATGATTTACTTCACTATGTTGAGTTGATTGCTTTCCCATATATATATATATACATATATATATATATATATATATATATATATATATATATATATATACTAGTTTTCTGTCCTCTACAGCATTCACTTATAGCTATGTCTTCATTGTTGAATCTTTTGAACTAAGTGAATGTGATCGGACCCTAATCTTTCTATGCTTTCTATCTCAAACTCCATCTGTCCAAATCATATGCATTCTATTGAAACCGTCAAATGTCTTCTCTGCATCCTTGTCAGCAGAAGACACAGAGACAAACATCAAGTCCTTTTAAATGATTCATCTTTATTGTTGAAATCCGGAGAAGCCGGAACGACCATCCGACAAACTTGGCGGGCGTGGGAACGTGGGACAACTCTGAGTATGTTGCATGCTTGCCACGTGTTCCTCAGATGTGAACAGGCAGGGGCACCTGCGTAATTGTGCTGTGTCCCACACCTTCTTATAAATACGTGCCCCCTGCGGTCAAGAAAACCTTCTTCCACCTCTCCACCTCGTCAAAACCCTAGCGCCACCGCTAGCTCTTGACGATGCCGGCGACGAAGCGCTTAGCTGCCGTGACTTCTCCGACGCCGTCCTCACGCCGGCCGCGGGCATCGTCCTCTCCGCCGCCGCCGCAGGTGTCCTCCGTCGCCAAGTTAGGGCACGGTGGATTGAACTTCTCGGTTTCCTTTCATCCCATCTAGCAGTTCATCATGTGGTAAATATAACTCTATTTTTACCATCTTTTTGATCCTCAATGATTCATCCAATTTACCAAAATTGGTTTCTGTCTATACAAAATTAGATCTACTCTGTCTGTATCTCATACTGCCTAGTATATTCACTTAAGCTTCATATCTAGTTAGATTCCTCACTTGTACTTATTCACGGATTCGTACAAATCTGGAACCGACTCTCAACATATAAGTGAATGTCTTCGCAACATGAGTTCAATGTCTTCAAACTGATTTATCTTCAAAATCTTCTGAGAATGCATATGACCTCTTCCCCTTCCCTCGCATCTCTAATGCTATCACAGGTACATGTCCGTGGGAGAATCCCTAGGTTCTCATAGTCTGCATTCGTTTGCAAAATTCTTACAGCAACACATTGAATCTCCCGAAGCCAGTTCCTGTCTGACCAGCAAGCGAAAGCCTTTGAAGCCTTTGAACATATTGAAACCATTCAGTTTGAAGTTCATGGCTACGGAGAAATCTGTAAGGAAGGGTGGCAGACAGCGTCGAGGGGGAACATCAAAGGATCTTCCTGATGATCTTGCAGAAATCTACAAAACAGATCCTGAAGAGGATTATAATCAGCGCAAGACACGAATCCAATGGATTCGACGCTATTGGGCCGAACAATGGTTCAAGTACAAATTCGTGACCCAGGAGTACGCTGAGAAGAATGCTATCAAGAGTCCTTGGGGTGATATTCTCTATTGAGGCCTTCCCCCCAAGAACAAAGCTGAAGCCATTGCACAAGAATTCTATCCTTGTATGGTCCGTGGACCACAGCCTGAAGATGCCGACCCATCATCATTGCTCTGGTGTCGTGACGATAATCTCTTCAAGCGCAACTTCTAGTATGCAAAGACTTCGGCAAAGGAAAACAAAAAGTCATGGGGATTAGACTTCAATCCTGGTCCCTCTGCTCCCTGTGCTGATGGCACACGTGAAGCGGAAGAAAATAGAATTTGCCCCTTTTCAAACTTTGATGGCCTCATCTCTTACATCTTGGTGCAAGGTGCCAAAGTCGATCATTCTGATAATGATGCTGATTCTGATGAAGCCCCAGCTCCTCCTCCAAGGCCGCAGAAGCCAAAGAAAATTAAGGCTTCAACATCAGCTGCACCTCCAAAAGCTTCTCGTGTGAAGCCACTGGCCAATGCACCTCCTGAAGACAGTGTGCAGTCTGAAGAACTTTCACGCATCTCCAAGAAGACGGAGAAGAAAAAGAAAATCATCAAGAGTACTGATTAGACTTTGACTCCTGCTGCTATTCTGCGTGAAGAGCACATTGATCTGTCCAGCGATGACGATCTTGCAGATGATGCTCTTGTGCAACTGATCAAGAGCAAGGAAGAAGCTGAGATCTTCAACAACTTGCCTCTTTTTGACGTGGCAATCATCCATAACTTCATTGATGAGTGGTTTGACACACCAAATCTCAGCTTTGATGACTTGCAACTTCCAATTGGCCTCAGCGTCGCCTTTAATGGCGCCATTGCTTCTGAGCTAGCTATTGCTCAGCGCATCGTCGAACTGAAGCACAAGATTGACTATGAAAAGGCTCAGTTCAAGAAGCATGTGGCCACGCTCAACGTGCAAGATGTCAAGAACTTCAAGATCATGTTGCACGAGCTCAAAGAAGCCTTTCACAAGAAGCGTGAAGAAGCTCAAGGCTCCAGAGAGCGCATGAAAAATCTGGCTGACAAGTGTGTGCTTGCCTACAATGAGGCTGAGAAGTGTAAGGCTCTTGGTTGTCCTGGCATCGACCCCAGGATGGCTGCAAAGAAGAAATCGTCTGTCCAATCTGCACCTTCAAGGCAAGATGAACCTCGCATTGTCTTCCCAAGCAGCATGACTGGCTCGAAGCCAAAAGTCACGTCAACTGCTTCAGAACAGAAGAAGACGAGGGCAGCAGAGGCTGAAGCCAGAAAACGGAAAACCTCAGAAGCCTCTGATGCTGCTCCCTCCAAGAAGAAGCACAAGACCAAGAAAAATCGGGCTGCTCCCACAGAGCCCCTTGTTGTTGAACCCATCTCAGTGGTTCGTCCTGCATCTGCAACCCAAGAACTTCGAATGACTGTTCATGAGCCTGCTTCCACAGAGGCTCCTAAAGCTGAAGAGATTCCAGCAGTTGATCCCATCACTGCTGAAGACATTGCTCACCATGACAATGTTGAAGATGATGAAGTTCTTCCTCAAATTGAATACAATGTGGTATCATCGCCTGTTCTCACGAACAGCGAAATCATCAGCATTGGTCGTCCTTTGACGCCAATTGCTCAGAATGCTTCATGGGCTGATTGCCCGCAACAACAAGACTCCCCCAGTACTCCCCAACAACAAGTCACACCATCTGTGCAAGTTGAAGAGGATGAGGACCTGCCTACTCCATCTCCAAAGGCGTCGCCTGTATTACAAAGGCTTCGCAAAGGATACAAGGCCTCAAGTCCCTCTTCCGAGTGTTCCAGAAGGAGAAGTGCACCATCAACCTGTTGCACGTCAAGTGTTTTCAGAAGCCACTCCAACTGTGAATGTCTCCGTGTCTGAAGCCCCAGCTGCTGAAGACAATCCGGCTGCATCAGCTGATGACGAACTTCAAGAAGAATGTGTCCCTACTCCCCCCATTCTTGAAGAAGATGTTCATGATGTGAACGTGTCTGTGCCTGACCCTCCAGCTCATCAAGTGGAGGTTGAAAACCTTGAGGCTGCCACCACCAACACCAATGAAGACGATGACATAGTCATGGCTGAAGCTAATGTGGAGCCTGTCCCAAGCCCCATACCAGAAGTCAATGCTGAAAATGCTCCTGAAGCTTCTGTTGTGCAGCCCGAAGCCACTGTTGCTACCACTGCTCCTGTTCCGCCACCAAGGCCCTATACAATTGAGCAAGCATACAACCATGGCGAGCTAATCATAGTAAGATGGCCCGGTCTGGTCCCTCCGCCTACTGTCCCTTGTCCTCAGTTTGATTATCACGTTGAGCATGGGCCTCAGGTCCAGAAGCCAAAGCCAAGACTGCCAAGGTTTCCACGTACTGCCACATCTGTCGGGTCGTTCAATGCAAATGGCTTCAAAAGCCACAACACATTCTTTGATAGTTCAAAGAACCCCTACACAAAGCCAAGAATATCATCAGATTGTTTCTGGAGTCATCAGCAGCGAAGCTATTACTCCTGTGTTCTGTATGATCAAGGGCGCATTTTCCCTCATATGCGCCTCGACACTGAAGCCATTACTGGACTACCATGCTTAGAAGAAGCACTTGACTGCTTTCGTGATGCTGGTCTGCTCAGCTTTGTGATAGACAAAGAACATTGGAATGAAGAGCTATTGCTTCAATTCTATGCTACGCTCCACATTCGCGGTTATAACAGAGATACGAAGACATGGGTTCTTGTGTGGATGACAGGAAATGTTCATCATGAAGCCAAAGCTCTTGACATCATTGAGCTTACATGCCTATCCACTCCCGAAGAGCTATATGAATCTGGTTGTCAAAACCACCGCAATGCACTGGAGAGCATCTTCCATAAGCCTGAACCCAATATGAGCTAGATGTTGAGCATGATGAAGACATTGCCTCATGACGCTGAATACCCAAAGGAGTTCTTTGTTGATGAACTTGAGTATCTGCCGCACACCATATATCATATCATCGGGCGGACTCTATGGCCTATCAAAGGACATTCATCAGCTGCAAAACTTGAAGGAGGCATGAAGACATTGGTCTTTTACATCCTCAATGGCAACAACTTCAATGCGCAAGATTTCTTCATCAGGCAACTAGCTGCATCTGGATCTGACCTCTTCGGACTGAAATTCTATGCTCCATGGGTCATGCGCCTCATTAAGCAACATTCTGCTGTCAACTATCAACCCTCTGCTCGTAATCATGTGATCTTTCTACTAGAGGTTGATATGTCAGTTGAAGCCATATAACCTGAACCTGCCTAGAAGCATCTTTGTCTTCAAAATGCTGAACATCAAAGCTTCACTCAGCCTATGGAAGGAGTCCAAGCTATCACGTGTGTCTATCCGATGGCTGGAAACATTCATCTACCTCATCGTGCGCCAACTGAAGCTACAGCGAGCACAATTGCTCAAAGGCCTCGAAAGCACTCTCGGGTCCTGAATGACTGAGAACTTCTTGTGGCCCTGCATCAGAAACAACATAAGCATCATTTTTGGCTCAAGCGTCAGGTGCAAAGCCTCTTGGTGGATGTAAATCGCATTCAAAACCTTGCCACCAAGAATGCATTTGTCACTCATGAAACTTGTCGGCGATCATGGAAGAGTTTGACCCTGCTCAGTGCTGAAGCAGATCTTCAAGTCGATGGCTTCACTAAAAGATTCAAGTTTGACTCCACTCCTCCACGGAATGATGTCCTACGAAGAATTCCATCTCTTGAAGACTTTGACTATTCTTCCTCCGCGGCAACTGTAAATGCCAATGTGATCGATGATGAAGACGATGCTACTTCACCACCCCTACTTCTACATGCATCGACACTGCACCAAGTTCGTCTGCACCGCCAAATGACAACGACAACCCTGCTGCTTCAACTACTCCTCATGAGGACGAGTAGATGCTCTATGTCTTCACACCTTTTTGGTCATTACTGACAAAAGGGGGAGAAGCGTATGAGTTTGATAGTCTTCAAGCGGGTTCATATGGGCGGTTGCTTTATATTTTGCCTAGTGTTTACAACTCTTGCTTTTGATACATTTTGTTCTTTGAGTTGTAACACTTAAACTCGATGGTCATCCGCTACTTATTTGCTCTTTCATGTGTGATGATAACTTCCGCACTTAGATCAATCCGCACTTAGATCATTTTGCATACGCCCATTTTTCATTATGCATGTCATTCTCTTAGTTATGTCATTTCGTGCATGATGAATTATCTTCCTAAGTTGAAGCGGATCTCCACAAGTACAACCTGCCATGTGCATTTGCATTCCAAAAGCAAATTATCTATATGCACATCTTCAGGGGGAGCCCTTGCCACTTATGAAGACAATACACTATCCTTTACAATTTCACATACTTCTTTCCCGTTGAAAACTTCAACCAGTTTGTCATCAATCACCAAAAAGGGGGAGATTGTAAGTGCATCTAGTGCCACCCCTAGTTGGTTTTGGAGTATTGACGACAAAGTTGGTTGAGGGACTAATGCATTTGTGAGAATTGCAGGATAACGCAGGAAGTCTCCCTCATTGATTCGGTTTACCTACCAGAGATGACCCCTAAAAATGTATGAAGACATTGAAGATAATGGTGGTGTTTGAAGATATTCACACTAAAGTCTATGACATGATAAGACATTGAGTGAAGACTATGAAGCGCGAAGACTGAGTTGTTTCATTGTTTCCTTTTCTTCTTTGTTGAGTCATAGAAACCACTGTACTGTTAAGTGGGGTCCAAGTGAACAAAGTCAGAGTGACTGAAGTGATGCTCAACCCAAATCCTATGTCTTCGAGCGAAGACAATGAGAGCAAATCTTATCCAGAGCTGGATGAGTCAGCTTTGCTTGTAGCCCAAGTAAAGTTGTCGTGTGTGTTTGAAATCTGACCGTTGGAACACGTGTCAGTTCCTTAGTGACCCAGGGTCATTTCGGACATATCAGGTCGGGTTGCCTTGTGGCTATAAATAGCCCACCCCCTACACCATAAATTGGTGGCTGCTCAGAGTTAGTTTACGGCTTTTGTCGTTTTGAGAGCAGCCCACCTCGAAGCCTTTGAGAGAGAAATCCTTGCGAGGACAAAGCCCAAACACCCAGAGCCAAAGAGTGTTAGGCATCACTGAAGTCTTTATGTCTGTGTGACCTGAAGACCTATTACACTTGAGGACTGTGTATCCTCCAGCCAGTTAGGCGTCACGTTCTGAGCATCCAAGAGTCATTGTGGATTGCCTGTGAATGAAGTCTGTGAAGGTTCGGAAATCTACCTTGAAGACTTACCAGAGTGATTGGGCGAGGACTGTGTGTCCTTAGCTCAAGGGGAATAAGGTGAAGACGGGGCCTTCTGAGTTGAATCTCAGCCTCCCTAACCAGACGTACAGTTGTCACAACAACTGGAGCTGGTCCAACAAATCCTGTGTCTTCGACAAGTGACTGGTTCTATCTCTTCCCTCCTTTACTTTGAGTTTGTCTTCGTGAAGTCATTGCTTATTTGTCTTATCTGTTTGACTTCATTGCTTGACTACTATCGTTGATTGGCTTCGTACTATCTTCCATCCTGATCCTTACTACCTAGCTGCTATTAGTCTTTGTACGTTCACATTATTGCATACTTGAGTATGGCTTGCTTGTTGTAGTTTATCTTCCGCTGCATATCAATTAGGTCATTTCTATTGTTTGTCTTCAAAACTTCCACGTTTTGAAGACTTTGATAAAAATCGCCTATTCACCCCCCCTCTAGTCGATAACTAGCACTTTCATATACTATCGACGAACTAGCCCCCAAGCTTCTGTAACATACTGGGTGCCTAGGGTTACAAATAATATATAGTTGGCTTATCACCAGTGGGGATAGAGTCCTCCGCGACTCTAGTAGCTTCATGTTGTACGCCGAGTCCTCCACATGGTTCTTCATATAACGCGTCTCGGTCCAACCTATATGTGGTGCAGGATGGAACCGACCCATGAGTCTTCATGTTGACCCACCACAACTAGAAATGATGTGCCCACAACACCACACACGCAACCGGCCAGTAAGAAAATAAGCATATACAATAGGACAACGGTATCTAGCTCACGATATGTCTCCATATTTTGTTGATGACACTGACGGACTTTGCATTTGATGCATGCTCTGTATTTTGTTGGCCACACTTACGGTCATTGTATTTGAAGCGAAAGCACGATATGGTCACTGGACTTCAGAATAATCTCATCACGGTCACCACATACATTTTGTCGTGCTAACCAACATGTGGTTGGATGGTTAGGAGGACAATGGTTTCTCGAGCCCACCAAGGTTAAAGTCCCGGTGCTCACATTTATCTTGTGTTAATTTCAGTATTTTCTGGCGATGTGCGTTCAGTGCGAGGAGACGTTCCACTCGATTGAGAGGCACCTATGGTGACTTTGTAAATTCTCAAGATCATATATGCTGGCCCACTCTCTCGAAGGTGCTCATAGGGGTAGGGTCCGCGTGTGTGCACTTATAGCAATGAGTGCTTGCGCGTATATATGAGCCCTTGCGTATGTACCGTGTTAAATAAATACATGTCATGATTATATGGTCACTGGCTCACCCATACAAGTCCGTATTTTGTTGATGACACAATCAATTGAACAGTCAAACATTCCACGCGGCGCAAGTAGTGTTGCACCATCGAGGTGCGTAACCGTGGGGCCCACCTGCTAGCCCATATATGAAAGAAACAAAATGGTAGTTTGAGTCTGTACTGTGTTAATAAATAGGAGTACATTTTAGGGTGATCATACGGTCACTGGCTCACCATACAGCTCCCTAATTTGTTGATAACACGATCAATGGACCAGTCAAACAGTCCACATTCAGCAACGCACATTACCATAGGGCCCACCCGTCAGTGCGTATATGAAGTACAAAAATGGTAATAAATTAGTGGTCGGTGGGTATTCGAAGTCGTGAGACCTCTGGTTGGGGGGGCATTGATTGGGCGGTGGGGTGGGGATCGCCGGAGAAAAAGCTCGGCATGGGGGGCATAGAGGGATGGCCGGTGCGGTGGCGGACCGGCGGTGGGGAGTGGTTTCAGGGAGGGCGGGGCGGCGTAGCGGCGTGGGTCGGCCGCGGGCAGCGTGGGCTGGCGGTTCAGCCGGTGGTGGCTGGCGGCTCAGGGGGTGGAGTTTGATGATAAACTGGAGGCCCTTGATTTCGTATCCAACGGCTGGAAAATCTAATGACCAGAGATTAAAAAGTCAGTCAACTGACGTGTAGCCTCACCCCGCATGTACACATGCACGCACGCAAGACACACACCCATGCAGGCGTGCAACACTAACACATACACATAACGTACACACGCACGCATGTTGGCGTGCAACACTGACACGTACACATGAACTCACGAACACACGCACGTATGCACCCATGCATGCAACACTGAAACGTACCCTTGCACGCATGCAACACTCGCACGCCTGCATGCACACAGCACACGACGCAAGACACACGCTCAACCTATACGTGCATGCACCCTTTGTTAAGGACATGGATTGTTACGGGTATTAATCAATCTTATCTATGATAAGTAGAACATTGATGTTTGCAGCCGTCTTTATGACTCACAACGTATCGAACGGGCTATCAACATAGTAGGCTTATCTACATGAAAAAGATGACATCACACTCAATGAACAATCATCGGTTTATGAAATGCCCGCTTCTGACCACCCTGGCCCACCAAAGGTTCCTCTGTTGTGCGCTGCCTATGTTGGGTCACTGACATGCAGGCCATGTACCCAAAGAGCCCACATGTCAGTGGAAGAACGGTGCGGTGTCCTAGGTCAGAGTCGAGGGCGCCACTCGCTGCACTCCCGGCTGAACACGCCTCCTTCTCGCATTCGAACACCTCCATGAAACTCGCCCGTGTGGAAGCCGAGAAACCCGCTCTGGACACACGTCCGTTCATGACCGGGCCAGCATTAAATGCAACGCCGACCGAGCTCCTCCCGTCTGACGTCTATTTAATCTCCTATTTAAATGAGGCCAAACGCCAGCCAAGAATCGCATACCTCCGCTGCTCCCCTATCTCCTCCTTCACCATTTTGTCCACTCTTACAATGGCGTACGAAGAGTAGTTATTCCGCATCCAAGCCGGCTGGGTAGCCTGCCGGATAGCTATGCAGCTCGCTAATCCACCTCCCTCCCCTCGCCCAACAGAGCCAGTTGCTGCCCCAAGCCGGTGCGCGGTTCAGCAACTCGCCGCTCCAGGCCAGCTCGACGAGGAGCGGCGCACGGGCGTAGTTGTTGCCGCCCATGCAGCCGCCTCATACCACGTCTCCCGTTTCTGTGGCCGAGACTCCCATCGCCACGCCATGCAAGCAGCGACAAAAGCCGGGTGCACGGAGAGCGACGAGCCGGTAACCAGCGCCTCCGCATTCGCCGCCATCATCGAGGAGAAGTAGAACACGGGAGCCCGCCACCGCTTGGGTCCCATGAAGGCCACCACAGAGGCGACGCCGGCGTACATAGAAGGTGTCTTGCTGGATCCTTTTGTTGTGAGGACCTTCGTCGACCCCGCATGGGCTCCACGGAAGAGGGGAATGTTAGGATGAACTCGAGCCGGTGCCGGACATGGCAAAGTAGTGGCCCGTGATGAACTCGAACCGGTGCCGGCCACCATCATCTTTGGCATCAGCCAATGATATCCGTTGGGCAGTGGGAAAGTGAGCCGTCCTTTGCGCTGAAGCATATACCTCTGGGGCTCCCGACAGTCCGGTGATCGTGTTGTCGGACATGAGGAACACAAATCGGTTGGTGGGCGGATTTAGGCCAGGTATTATATACCTATGCTGTCCAGAACTAGCACCGCGTAGTTCATTTGAATGTAATGAAATTCGTCATGTTTGTATGAAAATCCAGTATTTTATATGATTTTCGTCGTTGTTATATGAAATATCCGTTTGTCTACGTGTTTGCGTGAATTTCGTCCGGTTGGTTGAGTTGATGTCATAATGTGTGCGGCTACGGTTGGATGGCGTAATTTGCAGGTCGCCGGTCGGTCTGCGGGCAGCTCGGGCGGTGTTGTAGGACAAAAAACAACACAGCTCGTGCGAGCTCGTCTCCGACCTGCGCGTTGGAGGATGCATGAGCACCCGACCCATTCCTCGTTCATCGGTGGCAAAGGCACCAGTGGACAAAAGGGTCGCCAATATTTTGGCTACCCCGGGCAAGATCCAAACAACCCCTCCCAACTGATTCAAATCCCTCGTTTGCCGTGGAATTTTTCCATGTGTTGTTTTCATGGACAAGCAAGATGCCCGTGCATTGCACAGAACATCAAGATGCATTTTTTACAAACTCCCACATGCATGAAAGGGATAATTAATGTCCTCCTTTGCTAGTACCACGAGGCAAACACCATTGATATTGCATCGATTAGTGTTCGTGGCCTTGTATATATGCAAATTGTAATTTTGATAGTGGCCCCTTGTATATAAAAATGGAGGGAGAAAGATGAGAGATAAGGTGAGGAGGAGTGGGGCGTGCTGGTGACTAGTGGTCGGACTGGGCGGAGGCATGGGGATGGACGGCGCATTATGTCTAGGTTTGTATCTCTCTCACACACACCCACGTAGGTGGGGGACGTGCACCAAGAGAAGAGGTGCATGCACGGCGCACGTACTCCCATCTCTTTCCCAACCACGCCCGCGCGGGTACACGATGGAGCTCATTTCTGTACGAAAAGGCAGCCCACGTGGTAATTTGACACGTGTACTGGTTGTCCACTGGTGGAGGGAGGATCGTCTCCCACGGGTGAACAAAAAAATTGCGACTTGACGTGTTATGTTAAAAAACAGGCAAACCATGTGGGGCATACCTTAGAGGCAAGGCTCTATACACTGGAGTACTTTTGATGTGTCCCGTCAACTCACAGAATGAGGAGAAGCTTGTTTAGTACTCCGTCTCCCCCACCCACGGGCGCGGTGGCTCGCAGGATGAGGTGAAGCTTGCTTACCAGTAGTAGTAGTACTACTACTACTGTATGCCTTACGCCCGCTACCTCGCCCACGCGCGCGGTGGCTCGCAGCACGAGGAGAAATTTTTACTATTCCCTCTGTTTACTCCTCGTCCCTACTACGTACCTTGGTTAGAGAGATTATCATATTGTTTGGAATATATATGTCTTTAGTACTCCCTCCATTTACTTATACAAGGCCACTATTAAAAAATACATTTTGCATCTATACAAGGCCACAAATAGTAATCGAGACAAAAGTTACTACTCCCTCCTTTCTAGTTTATGGATCAATTTCAAAATCTCTCCAACCAAGGTAGACGGTGAGTGGTCGAATTAATTTCGTAGTTTGCACAAGTAATTAGTACGCTCGTTTTTCTCAAGAAGTTATGTTTACCGAGGCATTAATTGGAACGAATGCATGGATGACCACTAAATTTCCATGAACTTCTACATGCATTGGTGAGTTTCCTCTTGACACTGCTTGCATCGGGTGATCTAACACACCTCGAAATCCAACATGTAATGGTACTACTACTAATAGTAGAATTGAGAATTATCAAACGGAAAAACGAATGTGTTTTAGATGAGCCCTATAAATCGTAGTGGGCACATATCCGTAAAAACAGATTTTTCCAAAACTAAGTCGCTCCCTTTCATGAATTCTATACTTCCTATCACCGACATGTGGGACATATAGCAACCGGGTCGGCGTGTCAAGCACCAAATAATAGTACAGAACAACAGGGGGGACGCACCCCACTCGTACCGGCCCAGTAGTAGTAATGAGCAATGAGACGTCAAATCACAGTGCCGCGCCTTCCCAGATGGACGAAGCAACCATTATTTCACACTTCAGTTCGCCATCATCTCAAACCATGTAGTATTGCTTCTGCCTCAAGAGTGACACGCACATCGCCTTGGTACATCATGACACGTGGGACCGCATGACAGGCCATGCTCCCCTGTCGATCGCTCGGTAAAATCACCTCATTTTAACTATACTTCCTCCGTATCGGTTTACTACATGGCATGCAGGTTGTTCTAGGTTTAGAATTTAACTGGCTATATATGTGATGAACAGTACTCTAGCCTTTTAAAAAATGTATACTTTTGTATAGTAGTAGTGTCGATGGATTGCGCCATGGAGCAAAAATTGAAATTAAAAAAAGGTGGTACATATAGAGAGCGCTTGTTTCCAAATTATGCATATAGTACTATTAAAAAAGCTAGTACATGCTTAATTGGGGTGCTAAATTCTATTAAAGAAATACTAGTAGTATGTACATACTGAAGAGTTAAAGTAACAAGAAGAAACATAACATAGTTCTGCTGGGGGCTCAGCACAACACACCCCTCAAATTAAACTAAGCACGCCTGAAATTAAACTATGCAACTAATCATGTAGACACTGCATTAGAACCACCATGAGCAACGATACTGACACCTTACTCACTCGGAGTCCTCGTCCACGTCCTCGACTTCGTCCTTGTCCATCTTCATCTTGGCCGATACTTCTATGCTTGAACCGCACACTTGGCTCTTGCTCTTCATCCAACCCTTGTAGATATTCAAACAAAGGTAGCCATCCATTGCAGCGTAGTGAATGTGGTCTATATCTAGTACATTCCACTGCCATGCATGACGATGAAACTTGTAATGAGGTTTCTCCAGTTTACGATACGAAGGATGAACCATGGCTCCTGCCAGGGCAACACTGAAGACTGATGAGAGGACACCAGCCGATTCTTCTGGAGGTCGAAGGGGTTGCCTACAACGAGGCCTATCCGACCCAGGACTTCTTTGTCGTTCCTAAAGTCTACAGTAACGAATTTGACTAGGTTGCTCTCGAGGAAGTTCTTAAAATCCAGGCATTCAACATCGGCATGGCATATGTGGTAGACCAAGCATAAGTCATGCACACAAACTTGGATCACGGCGGGCTTCTTCCTATCTTCGTCCTTTAGATCCTTCTCTCGTCCCAAGACTGTGGTGTACTCAACATCCAGCCCAGCGACCCACTCATCATCTGAGTTTTCTATTATGCGTCTGAAGCGAGAAAGGCATCCTTTCACCGTCGCGGAAGAACGGGTGTAGATGACGTCGAACTCACCGCCGGTGATGGTTCTAACCTTGTACTCACCGCCGATCATGGAGATTTGGGACGCCATGGATTTGGGAGGAGGGTTAGGATTAGTGGGACTGCTGTAATGTTAAAAGGACGGGACGACTAGGACAAAACCATCGTAGTATTAAAGGACGTGTGGGGACGAGTACGAGCGAACTGCCAGCGTGCGAATGGCAGGGTAGTGGCTTTCCATTCTCCCATGATACGGGCTTCCGAGAGCCCTTGGATCTGAGAACGAACGGTTGCATGGCGTGATTCTAGACCTATGGGTGAATATCCTATCCTCGAGGGTTATTCTGCAAATTTTCAGCAACTTAGCATGCGACCATTTGATCTCAAGGGCTGCCAGCAGCCCATATCATGGTCGCGCCTATCACGACCGCCGCGTCGCACGCGCGGTCGCGCCCTTGGAGATTTAACATGGTGCGTTAGGTTATCTGATGTTGGCATGTCATACATAGTCATCACTTAGTCACTCATACTACAACAAGGTTGGCTATAAGTGTAATTTTTTTACTTCTATCTATCTCTTTCTTCGTACTCCCTCTGTCCCATAATATAAGAACGTTTTTGACACTAGTGTAGTGCCAAAAATGTTCTTATATTATGGGACACAGGGAGTACTAGTATTTAATGCATTTGCCAAGGAGTGACCTCTTCCAACGAAATGGTGTGCTTATTAGTTTTTTGTTGCTAAGTTTGCTTCATTTAATTATCTATAGACTCAAAATTGTCTTTTCACCTAGGTACACACGCTTAGCACCGTTTCTTCCTTGGGTCTCCAAACTAGTCTCTCTCTTCTTGATTAAATTGCCACATCAGACTTTATGCCTATGTGGCAAGCTTAGCACCTGTAGGAGCAAGTAAGTACAATAGTGCGCTTTACATGGCATTTTTGCATATGTGGAGGAAAGAGAGGCAAGGAAAAAGTGGAGAAGTGGGCTCTCATGCAAGAGCCAGCCTCTATTACATGGTGGAGCATTGGGAGAGGCACCTGTATGGAGGTGGTCAGGAATTGGGAGACTCACGCCGGTCGTAGCGCCGCAGTTAAAAAGATAATGGCAAGTCAAATCACGGGGCCCCACCTGTCCAGCAGTAACTCGCTGTCAAATCACACAGCCATATGTTTGCAGCAGCCTACTCCCTCGTCTTCTCGCATCTCTGTCGAATCGACTAGGCGGAACTGCCCCGCATACCATGCAGGAAAAGCCCCGCCCTCGACTTTTAAATACAACTACATCCGCTTAAGAATGCAGTGATATACTTTTTGTGACATCGTAACTCATATTTAGTTAGTCAAATGGATGACCTAGAACTACGTGCACGCCCTATAAACCGAGACGCCTAAAAATAAAAAACCGAGACGGAGAGGGTAGTTCAGCACGTATCTTTTTAGATCAATATAGTCGGGATTCACCAAGGAGCAAAACCAAGTGGTAGGCTGCTCCTGTCGTGTTGGCGTAGCAACTCAAGCAGGGTCAGTCCGCACACGAAATGGCGACACACTTAACAGGACCCCTTTGGCCGACATGTGGCTCATCCACCGTCTTGTTCCACGTGCGATGCACCAAATTACAGTTCGGAGCAGCGGTTGGAATTGGAGGCACCCCGGTCGTAGCGCCGCAGTAGTAGAAAATGAGCGATGAGGGGTCAAATCACAAAGCCCCACCTTTCCCGCATTAAGCTGGACGGACGAAGCAACCATCATTTCACTCTAGGGCGCAAGAGCATAAAGAAAAGAGAAAACAATGATGCGTGCGGCAGCTACCTAGGGCACCCTAGGGTAGGGGTCTCCACTACAGATCCTTTTTTTGAAAGCGCCTCCACTACAAATCGGCTTCTCCCTCGTCCTCTTGAAGAAAACCGATGATGAGTGCGGCGGTAGGGTTTGTAGGAGTACTACGGCGTGCGGGGCCACGTCGTAGTAAACGGGTTCGAGTCGACGCCTTAAATATGTGTGGGCCGCTTGGTTTTACGGGAACGAGGCAGCATTTTGGGTTCGGGGACCAGTGGAGATATAGTACGTACAAAAAATTGTGGACGTAGGTTCGACCGAAAGGCAATGATGCATGGGCCCTGCATTTTGATATACCCGGGGCCGCGTGAAATTTGCTACTCTACTCAAAACTAGTAAGGTACACATGCATTGAACGCATGAGATTTCGAAACCAAATTATGAATAAATACACACTATAGCATGTAAAGCTTTGAGTCATATATGCATGATGTAGATGTTCGTTTAGTTCTTATAGTTCATCTCATTCAAAATCAATTAGTTTTATAAAAATGTTAAGATTCATGGGGTTGTGCATTGTAAAGCATAAAGTAAAAAACAAATAATGGCAATTCATTTAGAAAAAAAATCAATTATGATACAGAAGATTCTAGAACAAAGGAGAAGTGCTTGTGTTTTGAGGTTTGTGCATTATGCTTAAGTTCAACCATGGAGTCTTCTAAATTGTACATGTGGCAGATCTGGTGGAATGTTGATGATATCCAACGGCCAGTAGTGCTCGGATTTGCCATCTCTGCACTGTCGGATTAGCTTCATCCAGCGACCATCTTTCAAAGTTATTGGCACACTATATAGTTCTTGTGCCATAGTTGCATGTTTTGGAAAAAAGCTACTAGTGGGTTGTACTATCTATTTAGGAATAGAAGATGTATACATGGAAGTTGTAGGGAAAGAGATGACATGGAGCATCTCAATTCCTATGAGTAGGGATTGGAAAAGAGATGTCATTTGGTTCACATCATAGGAACTTTTCTATTGAATCTAGAGATGACATGTATCTCAATTCCTATGAGGAGGGATTAGAAAAGAGATGTAATTTGGTTCATATCATAGGAACTTTTCTATTGAATATACGCTAATGTTTATTTTCCTTTGAAATTAAGGGAGTATAGGAATCCATTCATATGAACCAAGTGGCTCTAAAGCTATAGAAATGATATCATGTTTATTTCCTTTGAAATGTGGAGTATATGAATCTATTCCTATGAACCAATTGGCTCTAAAGGAAAAAATCCTATAAAAATCATATCATATAGAGTTCCTATGATATTCCTCGACACTAAAGGATGGTTGAAATTGCTGCGGGTGATACGATGGTCTTTCTTTGTAGACTCCTCACCCATCTTTATAGTTACCTCTCGAAGATGAATGAAATGATATATACAGGGTATTCTACATGTGCAATTTGGTACACGAAAACTCGGTAAAAGTTTGCGAGGTTCGAATTTTCAATAAAGCTATATGCACTGCATTTCGGAACGGAGGGAGCATACGGCAGTTGCTAACACTCACGTGGAAGATTTGTGTGTAGGAGGAGTGGCTGTTCTGTTAAATGACATGGCAAAACTGACACTGTCGGATGCCGATCTAACGGTTCTTACGGCGTTCGTCAGGAAAAGGCTTGTGGCGAACGTTTGTCGGATAATGATTTACGGACACATGCATTGCATTGATACGTGCCCCCCTCTCTCTCACGCACACGCACCCTCACGAGTCACGACTCTCCCGAGTCCTCTCGCAGACTCGCACGTCGCACCCACCGTCTATCTGCAGGTAGACGTCACGCACATATGTGCTCTTCACACCCTACCCTCAGAACTTCTAAAAAACAAAAGACGTCGCGCACATTTTATTTTAGCTCACACGTCACACACTTATACTATTACTCTTGCGGCGAACGTTCTTTGGGCATAGTATATTGTACTCTCACGAAGAGAAGCGGTGCACGCACGCACTAGTTCTCTCACACCCACTCGCGGGTACACGTAGGAGCGCATTTTTTTGAAGCTGGTACAACAAAATCACTCCACTATATATATAAGCAGGAGCCTTAGCGCTTGCTTTACTAGGGTTCCTCTCGTTCACTCTCTCATGCTCTCCAGATCTAAGCAAGACATAGGTGGCCACACTCTCTCTCAGCTCACGGCTGGTCACAAATCCGGCCGGACAACCTCGACCGGGGCAGGGGTGTAGGTGCATCGTTCACGCTGTCGTCGGCGGCGAGGGAGGAGACCAACGGCTGCCCGCGCGTCCCGATCGGCGGCCGTGCCGTTCTCTCCGAGAGAGCGCCGGCTCGGGAGGGCCTCCGACCCCTTCTTCCTCCCTGCGGTATTGTGGCCAAGATGCGGCCTCCCGACGCCGTCTTTGCCACATGCCGACGACCCTCAGGTATATATTCCTTCGAAAACCCTGCCTTGCTCTACTGCCCCAGCTCCCTTCGTGTGGATCTTTTTCTACTTCCGTCCGCTGTTCCAAAGCCACCTAGACTTTTACTATTATTAGAGGTAAAGCTAGTTCATACAGTCGACTCTAAGAGTTGGTTCAAACAGGGAAGAAAGTGGGAAAGCTGTAGCATGAATCTAGGACTTGGTTCTAAGAGGAAACGGGGGAAAGTAGTAGATACTGGCTACCCAACCGGTCTCTTGGTTGAAAAGACGAAGAAAGCATGGTGGATGGCGAAGGGTGGGGGGAAGTGGACCTATCTCTTGGTTGAAAAAGGAAAGAAAGTGACGGGTGTTGGGGGACAACGCAAATGAGAATGAGCAGGTCTAGATTTCCTGTGCTCACATAGGAAAATGTCGCCGAGGAGATAAAAAATGGGACAAATGCAGACATGCTGCCTGAGTGTTTGCCGCTCTCGGCAGCCACATCTGCCTCACCACTTTATGCCCCTGCTGTCCCTACGCCCATATCGCTACCGTTAATGTAAAATCACATGAAGCATTAAGCAATGCCACCTAATGTCACTATAAGTAATGGTCTAGTGCCGTCGATAAATTGAAGCAATGCCACCACCATTTTATGAAGTGCTTCCGTCTTGCTTTATTTCCCATGAATTGTGTTTTTGCAGTTACACTTAAATCTCACACCGCTAACATTGCTTCATCCCAGTGGAACTGCACAAATTTGATTGCACATTTACTGACCATGTGCTACTCTCATGACAGTAATACTAATGCTATTGTTCTGCATGTTAATCTAGTGGCATTGTTGATGTGATGTGATGCTACTTACTTAAGGACTCTTCATACTGTCAATCTAGTGCCAATTATAACACAATAGATGTTGTTGTTAATCATATGCCACTGCAAATATCTGTCACTGTTTAAATAACCGTATTTCGTATTTGCGCAAACAGGGATGTCTGTCTCCATATCGTTTCGGGATGTCTGTCTCCGTATCGTTTCTATCCGCGCAATCAAAAGCACACACCTCAGTTTTAGTACAACTGTGTAAAATGAGATGGATATCCCTCGTTGTCGTCGTCTAACCTCCCGTCTTCAAGGTATTCCTACATTGGTAGTAACTAAGGTAGAATGACCAACGCAATCTAAAAGAAGCTGATTCGTACGTTTTACTTCCTGATTGCAGTGCAGGGATGAGCGAAAACAACTGCATCCTAGTCCAGAATGCACTTTCTACCAGTTCATCCATGGACCGAGGACTAGCTGGCACGGCTGCACGGCGGTTTTTTGGACAGGTGCGCGGACAAGAGGCATTGTGGTCTGCTTATTTCTGCAAATAGCGGTGCTTAAATTTAGTGGAATGCACAAGAATTTCACCTGGTCAGTACACTGCATGGTTCAGTTCAGCATTCCAGCTGAGACCACAATTATAATTGGTTATTCTGGAATGAGAGAACCTAACCCTGGATGGTGGCAACAAGAAAAAACCAGAGTGAACTCCAGGAAATTTAAGCCTGCCGGGAGGCCCTTTGCTCAGAGAAGCCTTGCTTGTTTTTTCCTGATTTGTAAACCTTCTCACAACTTTGTCTTTTGCTGTGAACTAGTATATGTTTGTTATGTTCTATGAATCATTGAGATGTATAAAATTGCTTAACTTATGCTTTTCAAGTTTTTTATGAAGACGAGTTTAATGTGAGTGTTCCACATGAGCGCTGGACTAGCGTGTGAACGTTTGGAATTTATTACATTGTGGCCTCAGTTAACTGCATGAACCACTGTAACAAGATACATAGTTGCTTATATGTCAGACAACAGATTGTTGATTGTTAGCTGGTCGATAGCCTAGTGTTGAAGCGAGCTGAGCCAATGTGCCGTGTTTTGCACAACTGCTTACAAGTGGGGTAGCACCAACAGTGTTTACAAGTACTTATGTATACGTCGGCGCACAGTTCTCGAACGAGTGCTCTATTTCATCAAAACACACACTGCTCGTATGATAAACCGTGACAACTTATGTCTTACCATGCCATATTCATGAAAAAACTAGTGAGGACGCATCTGTTTCGGCAACAATTACGATGGTTCTCACATGATTCACGGGCACACAAAAGTAGCAGCAGTTCCCATAGACGGATTCAAACAGAGTACTAGCCCCAGAGGGGTCGATAACAGGCAAGGTTCGGATAATTAGACACAATCCAAACTACTATTAAACACTAGCTGGGGCAACTATTTCATGCCTCGATCTAATTTGGGCTGGACACAAGATGGACCTTGCCATGAACATCATCGAGGACGTCCCGCAGCAGCTCAATCCTGTGAACCTTCATGAAGACAACCTTGTGGCCTTGCCACTGATAAACTTGTTTGTGGAGGCATGCCACGTCATCTTCCTGCGTAAGCTTGACAAGAACAGTATGCCTCACAAACGAAGGAGTAGCTTTGAACTTCTTGTGCTTCAGTACACCCTGGACAACACGCCTGACAACAGTGAGGCTGGAATACAACTCTTCATTGGTATAACCGCAAATGGCTTCCAGGATCCAACAGCCTAAGAACTCTGTTTTCCCAGTGCGTATATTCAGGTCATCCGCCTCATAGCGAGTGACATGTACAACCACACAATCCTTGTCTGCATCAGGGCTCTAATTGAAACAGAAACAAATTCTGAATTACTTTTCAGTATAAGAAACACAAGTTATTTAAACCACTATGTATAGCATGGCATCGAAGCTAATAAAATTTTGCATTATTAATCACCACATACTTAGATGAAAAACCACAATCGAGATCGGCAAAGAAGAAAATCACCTTGGGCAGCTCAGCGGGGGGGGGGGACACATCCTCGAAGGGGGAAAACTGCTCCTGCAGTGCCACGGGGGTTGTAACCTCAAACGGGGCGTTGACCATCTCAGTAGTGGCCGTGAGCGTATCTGGGGTCGGCTCGGTGGCTGCCTCCATCTTCTTGGAGCTCTCTGTCTCGTGGGGATCAGCCTCCCGCGTCTGCTCCAATATCGGCAGATCTTTGCCTGGTTCTCCTTGGTCCATCATGAAACTGACGAATACTAGGAGACCACTGAAAGGAAAACACAATCGAAATGACAATGAAACAAAAAAGAGAGTGAGGATCGGTTACTGCTTTGCAAAAGTTCTTTTTTTTCTCTGAACGAAAATATACCAACATCACGGATCCGCTTACCTTCCCTTCGTTGGGAGAGAAGAACAGTGGCAGATGCGAGTGTTGCCTTTCTTGAAGACGGTGAGGGAGAAGGGGATTCAGCGAAGAGTGAAATGATGGTTGCTTCGTCCGTCAAACTTCGACTGCGGGGAGGTGGGGTTTTGTGATACGACGGCTCGTTACTGCCGCGCTACGACCGGGGTGACTCTCCGCCTGCATACTGCCTTCTAATTTGGTGGATGGCATTTGGGCCCGCGTGCTGCATGGCCCGCATGTCGGTGAACAAAAGTATAACGACATTCAGTAGAGGGAGACGTTTCAATGACCTAGGAGGAGCCAGAAGCGGTAGAGTGTCTCCACTGTACTAGTAGTAATTGTTTTTCTGGGTAGCTGTAGAGTGTCTCCACTGTACTAGTAGTAATTGTTTCTCTGGGCCCAAGACAAAACAGCCCATCCACACTAGTAAATAGTAAAATCAATTCAAAAGCCCATATATTTACTGAATGAGAGGCGCTACCCACACCCAGCACACCCCCCCCCAAAAAAACCTGGGTGCTCTTCTTCCTCCTCGCTCCCACCCACCTCACGTCAGCTCGCTCCACTCGTACCCCCAAATTCCTCACCTCACTCCTACAGAAAACCCCAGCTCCCCTTCTTCCTCACTCCTACAGAAAACCCCAGCTCCCCTTCTTCTTCACTCGCACTACAACTAGGATCGTCATTCGTTACTCTGCTCAAATCCGTGAGCGCGACGCGACGCCCTCGAGGAAAATGGAGTCGGCTGACCCCAGCGCCAAGAAGATGAGGCTCCCGCCAGCGGCGACGCCTGTTGTAGATCCCGCACCCGGCAGCGCGGGAGAAGCGGCGACCCCGCCCCCACCGGATCCCAGGAACCCGTAGAATCTCGGGTGGACCGCATCAGCGATCTCCCGGACGCCGTCCTTGGGGAGATCATCTCGCTTCTCCCCACCAAGGATTGCTGCCGCACCCAAGTCCTCTCAATTCGGTGGCGCCCTCTATGGCGCGCCGTGCCCCTTAATCTCGACTGTCGTCAGCTATCTCTCTTCAATGATTTTGAAATCCCCAGAGCCATCATCTCCTCCCACCAGGGCTCCGTTCAAAGCCTCTGCATCCCGTCATGCTACCTGAGCAAGCATACCATGCCCTGCACGGTGGACGCCTGGCTGAAATCCCCTGAATTCACAGAACTACAGCTGCTTGAGTTCTACTATTCCCCTGGAAATCACATACCACATACCGAACGCCATGAACTTGTGCCCTCAGCACCGATGTCCATCTCGCGGTTTTCCTCCTCTCTCCACACCGCCACCTTTGCGCTGTGCTACCTACCAGACAATCTGGTACTAAACCTTCGACTCCCATTTCTCAAGAAACTTTCACTTGTGCGGGTTCGTATATCGGAGGCCTCATTGCACAGCATCATCCACTCCAGTTGCCCTGCCCTGGAGTGCTTGGTGCTTGTTTTCACAGTTAGAATCGGTTGTCTCCAAATAAAGTCGCCTAACCTTGTAAGAATTGGAATTTCTTTTGACGGAAGGCAGCTCATCATCCAAGATGCCCCTTCACTTCAAAGGTTGATCCTTGATTCTAGTTATTCACCGTTGCAAATAACCGTCCTCTCTGCGCCTAAACTGGAGACCTTGGGTGTAATACATGATCTCTGTGCTCATTTCAATATGGTGTTTGGCTCCACAGTTCTTCAGGTACTTTATATTATCATCTACACTTGTAACCATAAGCTGCATTTTAAATTTCTGCGCATAAGTTATATATCATCTTGGAGTACACATTTTGTACTAATATTATGTTCTATGCTCAATGAAGAGTTTCTCCATGGATGGCCTATCAATGGTGCTGGATTCTGTCAAGATCTTATATATCCAAATGAATAGTTTTGATCTGAACAAGATTATTGGCTTGCTGCAATGCTTTCCATGTCTGGAGAAGTTGTATATAAAGGTGATAATTTCACGCACATTGGAAGCCCGCATATAGTGTACTAGAATTAACCGTTCAGCTGTTGCTCTTTCGACACTCTTCTTTTAGACCTTAACTGTTTTCAATCTTCATGTCTATTTAGGCAACAGGACGGGGTAAGAAAGTTATAACCAATCGGTGGATTCGTAAGCATCGGGATTTTCTCACTTCTCATGAGATTCGATTGAAGACAATAACGCTAGAACGATATGTAGCCAACCGTGCAAACACTAGATTTGTCACATTCTTCCTGCTGAATGCGAGGTTACTATTGTCCATCAGGCTTAAGTTTATCAGCAGCATGGTTTTGACGGATGGGTATGTCGAAGAGCAAAAAAAAGGAGTTTCAGGTGGGCAAAAGAGCTTCTGAACGTGTCGGGCTTCTATTTACAACATATTGTGGTCATAATCCAGTAAATTTTACGACCCAGGATGTTCATTCTATGGACCTGACCGATCCATTTGACTGTGACTGCCGAAAACAGTGCTGGAGTTAGATGTTGTTGCCCTTTTCAACCTGGGTTTTTTTAAACCTGATGAACAATTAACCCTCGTGCTTTTGTACAGTTTGTAAGCTGGAGTTAGATGTTCCTGCCCTTTTCAACTCGGCTGTGACTGTCATATTTTCTTTGAAACAAGGCAAATGGCTTGCCATTCGTTTAATTTAGAGTGAAATATTGTAACAAATCCCAACCAAGGGAAATAACATCACTCTCGCCGGCTGCTTGAGCTCACTGTGCATTACAGAAGCCAAGTGATTAGCCCCCACCAGCACCCACAAACTTATTTTGAACTAGCACATCAAATGGGCTATAAATTTTCATAGGAAAGGATGCATGACCGTGATAGATTCGGATTCTGACATTTGGGACCCGCGAGGAAATAGCCTATCCAAGGTGGTGTCGACTTACTAGCCAGTCAACAAACGATTCTCCCTACCAGCCGTTGGATTGACATCCAACATCTGTCATGTATCTTCTATCTCTTGTCTTCTTCCTCTAGCCGCCCAAACCAAACCACCCCGTCGGCTCCGCCTGCTCCCGCCTCCCATGGCTGGCTGCGCCTCCGCCGCCCTTGCCCAGTCCATCCCTCTATTCACCCACACGTCCTGTTATTCTCCGGCGACGTCAGCCCCAACACGCACACGCACCCGAACCAGGCAACCCTCGTACTCTCCTCCGCCTGTGACTGGACCGGCGCATCTTCCACGGCTCCTATTCGTTCCGTCCGAGGCCTCGCCGTCGTCCTCCGCCTTGCGGCCTTGGTTCGCTCACCGTGCATGGTGCGCCGCCCTCTTGCGTTGTCAATGTCGTCAACAACCGAGAGGAACAAGGAGATGACTATACATGGAGAGGATGAAAGTAGGGACCCACCAGCGTCATGGCAGTACGCAAGCAAGTGCCTCTATATTACAAGCCCGAAAATATGGTTCCTGCTAATGGTTGGACATCTGGGGCTCACACCATTGTCAACATAGTCAATAAATGAGAGAATTACACTACAAGCGGCTGACACCAGGGACCCAGCAGGTTGCACAGTTTTTTTAGGAACAAGCAGTTGTTATTTATACTAGCTTTAGTGACGGATCAAGGTAACAACGGGGTTGTGCGTTGGCTGTGGCCCGTCTAGCTAGGGTTTTATTTAAGTTTACCACATCATGAGCCTAGTTGTGTTTTTTTCTTGCTGAAAATGGCTAGCCCAGTTCTATTATTTTAAAGAAATACCCAAACAAGGCCTACTTGCTTTATCGGCCCTGATGGGCTGCAAGTCTTTCAAGACAAGGAGAGTTTCATTCGGTTTGCCCAGAAATGGGTTGTACATTTTTAAAACACATCAAACCGGGAATTAGTTTCAATTTTTTTTCATTACAAGATTTTAAATTCCATTGATTTTTATGCGTGGACAATTATTTGGATTTTATATTTATATAAATTATTTCTCAAAATAGTTTGAATGTGAATCGATATTTCTGGATTAAAAACAGTTGACTGCACCGAAATATGCAAAATTTCGTATACTTTTTGACCGTGGCCACAATATGGGGTGATATGCTAACAAAAAGAAGATGGGCTCCAAAAAAATTCTTAAGAATTAGCAAATGGGCTGTACATTATTAGAAATAATGGCAGATGGGTTGTATGCTATTTTCCACAGATTTGAGGCTGACTTGTGCACCTACTACAGGTTGACGCATATGCTTTCATAAAAAAAAGGTTACGCACATGCAACGCCCTATCAACTTAGTCAACACATGAGAGGAGTGACTGTTGGATGTCCATCCAATGGCTGTCGTGCTTCTTCAATCTCCGCTCTTCATGCTCCAGCCTCTCAAACAAGCGTCGGCGGGACTGTCTGCTCCCTCCTCCCGCGGCCGGCTATGCTACCGCGCAGGCCTCACGGCCCTACCATACTCCCATCGCTGGCCTAGCCACCCTCTACTCACCCACACCTGTTGTTATTCTCCAGGGAAGGCAGACGAACCAGTAAACCCTCATACTCCTCCGCGTGGGAAACAACTGCAGAGTATTCTCTGGCTCCGTGTCGTTCCCTTCCTAGACCTCGCCGTCGTCAACCGCCCTGGTGCTCTCGGCGCGGCTTGGTCAATGTGGTACTGTACATGGAGAGGCTGACAGCTGGGTCAACGGCCGCACGCAAGGAAATGCCTCCTTATTACACGCAAAATAATGATTCCTCCACCTGATAACTAGGACCCACAGGAAGGGCCTCTGTATTTCGCAAAAAAACGTTCCCCCCGCTGCCAGGTTGGACCAACCAGTTATATCTTCGCACGCAAGGAAGTGCCTCCTTATTACGCCCAAAAAAAATGAATACCCCCCTGCTAGCTAGGACCCACCATATTGTTGGGCTAACTTGTGGGCCTACTAAGTTGACGGGGATGGAGGGCTTTGTCAACTTAGTCAATATCTCCAGTGACCGTATGATGTACATCCAATGGCCATAGTGCTTCTTCAACCTCTGGTCTTCTTGCTCCAGCCGCCCAAAGCAGCGCCAGTCGTGCTGCCTGCTCCTACCTCCGGTGGCCGGCTGTGCTACCGTGGAGGCCTCACCGTCCCCATACTACTCCCACCACTCTCAGGCCATCCCTCCACTCACCCACACCCCATGTTATTCTGCGGCCACGGCAGCCTCACACCGCAGCCGAACCAGTGAACCCTCGTACTCCTCCGCGTGGGAAACAACTGTCGAGTATTCCCTGGCTCCGTGTCATTCCCTTCCTAGGCCTCGCCGTCGTCCACCGCCCTAGTGCTCTCGGCGCGGCCTCGTCAACGTGTTACTGTACGTGGAGAGGCAGACAGCTGGGTCCATGGCCGCACGCAAGGAAATGCCTCCTTATTACGCGCAAAATAATGATTCCTCCACCTGACCGCTAGGACCCGCAGGAAGGGCCTCTATATTTCGCAAAAAAACGCCCCCCCCCCCCCCCGCTGCCAGGTTGGACCCACCAGCTATATCTTCACACGCAAGGAAGTGCCTCCTTATTATGCCCAAAAAAATGAATAGCCCCCTGCTAGCTGGGACCCACCATATTGTTGGGCTAACTTGTGGGCCTACTAAGTTGACGCGGATGGAGGGCTTTGTCAACTTAGTCAATACTCCAATGACCGTATGATGTCCATCTACCGGCCATAGTGCTTCTTCAACCTCTGGTCTTCTTGCTCCAGCCGCCCAAAGCAGCGCCGGTCGTGACGCCCGCTCCTACCTCCGGTGGCCGGCTGTGCTACCGTGGAGGCCTCACCGTCCCCATACTACTCCCACCACTGGTCAGGCCATCCCTCCACTCACCCACACCCCATGTTATTCTGCGGCCACGACAGCCTCACACCGCAGCCGAACTAGTGAAACCTCGTACTCCTTTCCGTGTGGGCGTCCACTGCCGCGTCTTCCCAGGCTCCGCATCGTCCCCTTCCTAGGCCTCGCCGTCGTCCACCGCCTTGGTGCTCTCGGTACAGTGAGGTCAATGTGGTCAATGACCGACTTTCATCGAAAGAGTACTGTACGTGGAGAGGCTGATAGCTAGGTCCACGGCAGCCGAAAGGAAGTGCCTCCTTATTACGCGGAAAATAATTATTCCTCCACCTGACAGCAGGGACCCACCGGACGGGCCACCAGTATTTCGTGAAAAAAACCTTTGCCCCTGACTGCTGGGACCCATCGGACGGGCCACCGTATTTCGCGAAAAAACGTTCCCCCCGCTGTCAGCTCGGACCCAACGGAAGTGCCTCCTTATTACGCACAAAAAATGAATACTCCCCCTGCTAGTTGGGACCCACCTTGGTGGGAGGCTGACTTGTGGGGCTACTAAGTTGACGGGGATGGAGGGCTTTGTCAACTTAGTCAATATGAACGATTCTAGCTCCAGTGACCGTACGATGTCCATCCAACGGCCGTAGTGCTTCTTCAGCCTCTGGTCTTCTTGCTCCAGCCGCCCAAAGAAGCACCGGTCGTGCCACATGCTCCTGCCTCCCGTGGCCGGCTATGCTGCCGCGGAGGCCTCACCGCCCCCTACTATCCCACCGCTGGCCAGGCCCTGCGGCGACGACAGCCTCCAACCGCAGCCGAACCAGTGAACCCTCGTACTCCTCTCCGCGTGGGCTTCCACTGCCGCATCTTCCCTGGCTCTCCGTCGTCCCCTTCCTATGCCTCGCCGTCGTCCACCGCCCTGGTGCTCTCGGCATGGCGTGGTCAATGTGGTCAAGGAACGACTTCCATCGGACGTGGACTGTACATGGAGAGGCTGACAGCTGGGTCCACGGCCGCGGCAAGGAAGTGGCTCCTTATTATGCGGAAAATAATGATTCCTCCACCTGACAGCAGGGACCCATCGGACGGGCCACCGTATTTCGCGAAAAAAAAGTTTCCCCCCTGACTACTGGGACCCACCAGCTACACCTTTGCATGCAAGGAAGTGCGTCTGGGCAAAAAAAACCATTCGCCCCCATGACTGCTGGGACCCACCAGCTACATCTTCGCACGCAAGGAAGTGCATCCGGGCAAAAAAAATGATTCGCCCCCCTAACTGCTGAGACCCACCAGCTACATCTTTGCACGCAAGGAAGTGCCTCACAGTCGGGACCCACCTGGTCGAAGCGTACGTAGCGTTGTCATTCTGGTCACGAACGTGTATGTACATATATACTGGTGGATGTAGAGGCGCGCACGTGTCGTAGTAGAGGCGCGCACATTTCGTAGTAGAGGCACGTACGTGTCATAGTACAGGCGCGCACGTAGCATGTACACGTACGTACAACGGCTAGTGTGCAAGAAAGAAAATACAGCCACGTATGTGTACATACGGGCGGTGTCTCGAACGCCTACTCGCGCATATGTACGGCCAGGGCTCATGTACATGGCTGGGTCAGAACGGAGAAACAACATCTTCGTCGTGTTCATGGGGAGCCAACCGGCTGGGTCGGAACGGAATGCGTCGTCGTGTTCATCAGGAGGGCTTGGACGGAATAGGCGATGGAAACGAGGCCTGGTGTACCGCAGAACGGAGGAAACGACCTTGTTTCCGACCGACCACGTTCGAAACGGGATCATGTTCATAGGGAGGGGTCTGGCGTACGGTCCTGTTGATCGGGAGGGGTGTGGCGTATCGCAAAACGGACGAAACGGACTTGTGTTGGAGCGCTACGGTAGAAATCGGGGTCCTGTTCATCGGGAGGGGTGTGGCGTACCGCAAAGCGGGACTCCACGGTATATTGTTCATCTCCACCGTCGACTTCCTCTAGCCTCCACGGGTTACTGTCGACCTCCTCTAGCCTCCACGGGCTCCTGTTCATCCAGCCTCCACTGCGCGCTATTCCACAGGCTAATGTTCAACCACCCCTCCATGGGCACCCCTCCACCGTCTACTGTTCATCCAGCCCTCCACGGGGTCATCCTATTCATCCAGCCGTCCACGGGGTCCTGTTCATCCAGCCCCAACCGGCTCGATCGAGGCAACGCCACGGGGTCTGTTCATCCACCCCCACCGCTCACTATTCATCCGACCCCCCCCCCCCGCAACGCTCACTGTTCATCCAAAGAGGCACCATCGATCGGCTT
The DNA here is from genome assembly GCF_018294505.1 of Triticum aestivum. Lineage (NCBI taxonomy): Eukaryota > Viridiplantae > Streptophyta > Magnoliopsida > Poales > Poaceae > Triticum > Triticum aestivum. The sequence goes on along the minus strand of NC_057804.1, from coordinate 320,529,025 downwards.
CAGTTAGCAGCAGTAGCGAAGGAATCGCTCGATCAGGTTCAGTTAACATCCATCGATCGATCGCTCGGGTTAAGTAACGCGTAGCCTGCAATGCAATCGCCCGGGTTCAGTTAGAGCCCAACGCCTCGCTCGGGTTCAGTTAGAGCCAACGCCTCACACACACGCGCGTACGTGTACGAGAGAAACGTGCATCGCTCGGCCCCCGACCACCCACCGTAACCGGAAACTCCCCGAAATTTTCCTCGCCCTCGCTTCTACCACGGTTTTTTCCGTCATGGACGGCCCAAAGAATGTCATGCAACTGCGTCTCCGGCCCAAAGAATGTCATGCTCCAGCTTATATATATACTACTATAGTACGGACTGAGCTCTGGTGCCCTAACTGCACCTGCTTTTGGCTGTTTGACAAGTGAGCCAGGCACATTTTGGGCCCACCTGTCATAAACCCAAAGGCAGGTTCACTAAAGTCAATGAAGCTGCATCCATGTTGTACTCGTGTATACGACTAATATATAGTGGAGTGGCTTTCTTATTCTCTCCATAACAATTGTTTTAAATTGTGTAAGTATGAAATGAAATTCTTTATTTAACGTACAGTGAAGAAAACTACTACTACTCCCGATGAACTAACAATCCACGCATCCTGGTCGCACTTCCTGTCCTTCACGTGCAGTACACTACCCTACCTTAAGTGAACAACCACACATGCGCCAAATTATCGGAAACGTGTGAGAGTGTGTACAAATAAAGAATTTTAATTTCAATTATCGGAAAGGTTTCAAAGTATGTACTGTTTGCCCTCTCTAATAATTATGGTTTGTTGTGTTCGGCCTAAACTTGGTCAAACTTTACAAAGTTTGACTTCAGTCAAATCTAATATGCGGAGTAAATAAAAATGGAGGGATACTACGTCCATCCGGGTTTTTAGTCCACAACATTTTTTAAATCAAAGTTAATAGCTAGACAAATAAAATTACAAGGGAGCTGGAGACAAAGTTGTGAGAAACTTAGAAATCAATACAAAACTTATGCTCTTAGTACCAACGTCGATCCTTCTTCGAGGAAACATTTGGTTCATAGCCAATTGTGTGATAAAATTGCACCAACATGAAAGACGACTGCGTCTCCAACGCAACCAAGGTGAACTGACGAAGGATATCATCTTTCTGCATAACAAGCAAAGAGCTCTGATGGAAGACAACTTGTTTTTCATTGAAAATCGATTAGCTTCACCAGCCAACGCAACCATGAGGCGCAACCATGAGCATCAATAGGTCATCGTGGTGATGCATCATCCATTTGGCATCAAGTTTGGGTGAGGCACCTATGAAGTTCGACAAATCATCACTATGGTTTGTTTCTTCTCAGAAATCAAGCTCGAGGAAGGAAGAACCACATGGCAGAGGATAGTGAGGCAGAACAACAATGGCCATCCAATTTTGTGCAGTTCCACCAAAAATTGAGGAAGACATGCCCGGGTATGGAGATACGCATCGCTGTTTCCAAAAATATAAAAAAGGGATATAGTGTTGTTACTTTGTTTTACAAGATTAACAACGACATCTCAATTGTCAATAAGAATTAATGAAAAGTACACCAACAAACAGAAGCATCATGATTATCTTGATGGGAACTAAACTAGGATACCCGAGAAAAAAAGCATTTCTTCATTTAACCAGTGATAGTATTAGATTAGCAGCAGCAATAGGAGCATATGGACAATGACCGCACAACCACCATGTACTTTTTGTCGAAACAACATGTATACCTCCACCGAGGCATAAATCAGGACAACTTTTCGAGTGGCATTTCCTCTATAATAGTAGGTAATGTTGGACCAGCCGACGAACCTTAGCTACTATATATGGGGAGCTGGGGAGTAGTCGCATAGAAGAAAACCCGCACGCAACAACCTGGAGAGCTGGACCAGTACAAGAAGTTATACCTCAGGTGGGCGATATGTCGTTTAGGCGGGCGGGTGGGATCTGCCCACACGACAGCAGCGAACAAGGGCGCGGAGGACCTTCGTCCGCGCCAGCGCCGGCTCCAAGAGGACAGTGCATATCGGCTTCCTCCATCACCGACGGCAACAACGTCAACGCTGCACCTCCTCACCTCCCGCAGTGGACGGGATTCGACCGGATCTGTGACCACCGGTGAGGAGAGAGATAGAGTGGACACTATCATCTTGTTTTGATATGGAGAGGGTGAGAGAGCGAGATGCGAGAAACTCTATCAAACAAGAGGTTATAATGGAGGAAAAAATATCTCTCCAAAGAAGTGGTTTCAAATAGAATACGCGTGTTCCCGGAAAAAAGAAACATAAATTGGCGGACAATTTTGTTAACGTACCAAGAAAGAAAACTCGATCAAAAACACGCCCCCGCTTCCAGGTCACGAGAGTCGTCGCGTGCACACACATAGACATAGACATGCATATCCGTTTTACGTAAAATTCCATTTCCATCTCCATCTCCAATCATATTTGTCCAACTGGCAAAATATTTACGTTGTTAATTATATATGCAGCAATATTAACTGTCACACCCAATATGCAACCCTATCCTAAAGGAACTCGAAGGTCCCACCAAGGATAGAAGCGCATATTGGAGACGTTGCTGCAAGGTGGATATCATTACATCGTACCATAACATAATAGTTGGGGATACATACAAGAGGCATACAATGCCAAACGAATACAACATCACAATACATAAGAGCAACATCCGACTAGGGATGAAACACAAACAGAAACTCAAACGACATCCACCCTGCTAGCCCAGGCTGCCGACCTAGAACCTATCCCCTCATCGAAGAAGAAGCAGAAGAAGAACTCCAAAACAAGTAACATCGCTCTCGCGTCATGATCATCGCAATACCTGTACCTGCAACTATTGGTGTAGTAATCTGTGAGCCACGAGGACTCAGCAATCCCATTAGCATGGGTATCAAGATTAGCAAAGCTTAACTGGGTATGGAAAGGATAAGTGGTGAGGTTGCAGCTGCGACTAAGCATATATGGTGGCTAACATACGCAAATAAGAGCGAGAAGAGAAGCAATGCAACAGTCAAGAAGCTAGAAGTGATCAAGAAGTGATCCTGAAACTACTCACGTTCATACATAACCCAAACCGTGTTCACTTCCCGGACTCCGCCGAGAAGAGACCATCACGGCTACGCACGCGGTTGATGCGTTTTAATTCAAATCAGGTGTCAAGTTCTCTACAACCAGACATTAACAAATTCCCATCTGCCACAAAACCGTGGGCATGGCTTTCGAAAGTTTAAACCCTGCAGGGGTGTCCCAACTTAGCCCATCACAAGCTCTCACGACCAACGAAGGATATTCCTTCTCCCGGGAAGACTCGATCAGTCTCTAAATCCCGGTTACAAGACATTTCGACAATGGTAAAACAAGACCAACAAGACCGCCAGAATGTGCCGACAAATCCCGATAGGAGCTGCACATATCTCGTTCTCAGGGCACACTGGATGAGTCAAGCTATAAGTAAAGCCAACCCTCAAGTTTCCCGAGGTGGCCCCACAGGTTGCTTGGTTCGGACCAACACTTAGAGAAGCACGGGCCCAGGGGGGTTTAAAATAAAGCTGACCCTCGGGCTCCAGAAACCCAAGGGAAAAAGGCTTAGGTTGTTAGGCCAATGTAAAATCAAAGTTGGGACTTGCTGGAGGAGTTTTATTCAAAGCGAACTGTCAAGGGGTTCCCATACACCCGACCGCGTAAGGAACGCAAAATCAAGGAACATAACACCGATATGATGGAAACTAAGGCGGCAAGAGTGGAACAAAACACCAGGCATAAGGCCGAGCCTTCCACCCTTTACCAAATATATAGATGCATTAATTAAATAAGAGATATTCTGATATCCCAACATAATCTTGTCCATCATGGAGCAATCTTCAACTTCACCTGCAACTAACAACGCTATAAGAGGGGCTGAGCAAAGCGGTAACATAGACAAGCAACGGTTTGCTAGGAAGGGTAAAAAGGTTAGAGGCTGACATGTCAATTTGGGAGGCTTGATAAACAAGTGATAGGTAGCGCAACATAGCGATTGAACGAAGCAAATAGCATAGAAATGATAGTAGTGAGATCTTGGGTAATGGTCATCTTGCCTGAAATCCATCTAGGAAGAAGAACGAGTCCATGAAGAAGACGAACGGGTGAACACGAACCAAGCGTAGATGAACGAATCCTCACGATCGCAACGAAACAGGAACTATCGAGAAGAAGCACAACCGAAAAGAAGCAAACACCACGGTAAACGCACAACACATAAACATGACAAGGTTCTCAAACAAGCATGATGCATGACCAAGGCTAAATGATGCTACTCATGGCAAGAGATGATGCAAACAAGAACAACACATCAAAGCAAGTTTAACTGAGGCCGGAAACAACATATAACAATTCCGGTAAGTCCTCATATGCAAATTTCGAAATTGGTCCAGATCTGAACAAACATTAAGTTGAAGTTGTTAAACATCCAGTTTAGATGCACCAAGATCATTTACACGAAAACCTAGTCAAGTTACATATAAAGTTCATTTAATTCGGAGCTACGGCCTAGAAGATATGAGCAAAACAAGTTAAACATGGCATTGATGCAAAATGCATTCAAACATCAAGCAAACACTCTCAAAACATTGATGCAACATGCTAAGATGAAACTACGTGCAATTCTAAGCAAGTTTCATATAGAGCATGCTCAAAACGGAGCAACGGTGCAACACATACACTCCAAACAAGATATAACCACAATCTGCCCAAAACAGCACGTAGGCACTTTGCAAACATCCAAACAACATGCTACAGGAATTTATGAGAACAAACTTGACATGTACGTCATGTACATATAACATATTTCAAATATCATTAAAGGTTCAGGTTCATAGGCATCAAGATTAAACCAATATGATCAATGCAAAATGCAACTTTATAACACAGCAGCATATACATGAGCGGAGTTAATATGATGGCAACTTGAGAGCAAGAAAGAGACAAGCTAAAGCAAGTAAACATAGCAACCAAGGGCATGGCATCAAGGTACACATAACAAAGAGAAAATAACATCATGGCATCATAAACATATGGGTCATGGATTAGTGGGAACCAACATGACCAGATTGAATGTTGAAACAGTTTCAGCAAGTGTAAAACAGCAACATTATGGTAGCATGTTTGCAAGCATAGAACAGAGGCATATTATATCCAAAATTAGTAAACATGGCGCGTGAACAATGTACTCATAAAATACTACAAAACATGTAATTGGAGCATCTACAGAAGAGGCATAGAATATTTACTATCAAGCTCACAACATAGCATCATGAAGCTAACAGGAATCTGGAACATTATATAAACATGTTCATGGCAATGAAAACATATGCTACAGGACATATATATGGCATCATAGAGCATAGCATAGACAACAAAACATGTCAACTAAGCATCTCCAGATTATGCATGGGTTAATTGGTAGCATCAAGTAAACATGGCAACATGATATAGCAGTTTCAGCATTGACAGAAACGAACAGTAGGTAGCTCACTTCACAAGCTTTATGCACTCACTACAGGGCATAAAAAAACTACATGGATTGCACCCCTGTAAAGATGGCATAAAAATTCTCCTAAAACATGTAGACATCATGCTCATAGGATGCATACACAAAATGCAACAAAAATGACAAATCAGCAAGTTACAACAGTTTTCAGCAGTTAACAGCAACATGCACTTTTGCAAAAAAGACTAAGATATAAAGATGCAACCTAACATGTATGAAAAGCACACCAACATGTAGAACATGAAGAGCAGAACATATGTATATCAAGATCATCATCATAGCGTCAACAGGGACAAACTTGTGGTACTCACAAGATGCACAAATAATGTTAACAATCAGCAGATTCCAGCAGTAAACATCATGTAGCACTCTTGCAACGATGATTAGGGCATCAAGATGGAATCAAACAAGCATGCCACAATGGAATTAAATGAAGAGCATCTCACATTGAACATTTTAACATATCATGCAGACAAAATGGAGCCACATGCACAAAGTTATGATGAGTCAAACATGCACACATATTATGAGTTTCAGGGACTTGGTCATTTTCTGAGAAAAAAACAGACGGGCGCTAGATAGTTAAAGTGTGCTCAGGGCGGGATCTTGGGGTGGCTCACCCATGGGCTCGGCCCACAATGCGGGGAGGTGGTCGGGAAGGCCGGCTTGAGCTGGGCTTGGGCCAGTGCGAGGACGCGGCCCATGACACGGAAGCACGACTGTGCGTGCGGCTACACGCACGCAGGGTCGAGGTGGCCACGCTGGCGGAATCTCCGGCGAGATGGTGAGGGGCGGCGAGGTCGGCCGGCTTGGAGCTGTGTTGGCCGGCCAAGAGGCGTGCCGTGGTGGAGGCGGGCGGTCAGCGGCGGAGCAAGGGCGGCGGTTGGTCGGGCAAGGCGGCAGGGCGAGGTCGCCGGCGGGGCGGACGGCAGCGATGACGCTCGTCAGCGGTGGGGCGAGGGGAGGCGCGCGCGGGGCGGTGCCCGCGGGGAGGCGAAGTTTGGGCGCCTGCGGGCGGAGGCGCGACCTGGTTCGGCCCGGCGCATGCCGGATCTGGGCTCGGTGGGCCTTGGCGGCACGGGGAGCGGGTCGCGGGGACGTGGCGCTTGGTGGTTGGGTGAGGAGGCGGCCAGCGGCAGCGCTGGCCTGCGGGGCGCTGCCAAGTGGTTGCGGTTGGGCGGCCGGAGCGGGAAATGAGGGGGGAAGGCAGCTGGAAGGTGGAGGTGGCGGTTGCGGGTTGGGGCAGCGTGGAAAATGAGGGAGGAGGTTGGTGGAGAGGCCAAAAATGGCATTGGAGGTGTCTATAAATAGAAAGGAGCTAGGGTTTGAGGGTTTTGGGGCCGTTTCGGATCCTCGGATCACCATCGGACGGCTTAGGGTCGGAGGGGGTTTAGCTGAGGGGTTGATGCGCTGTGGAGAGGGGCCTTGGGCTTTGGGGAGAGAAGAGATGGCAGCCCGGCAACGTTTTTCGGAGATCAAAAACGTCTGACGTTACACCGGCTATATTGCGGTTATATGTTTAACGGTTGGGTTATCAAACAGACTCCGAATGTGACGAAATTTGGCAGGCCATCTACCTACACTATTATGAGACCGCTCGACAAGTTTCACCCCATTCCGAGAACATTATTATGCCACTTATAAAATAATATTTCAGAGGTGCCGCGGACGCGTGCAAGTGTGAAAGGGCTCGAAACGGACAACGGAGAGAACTGGGAGGACCCGGACGGATGCAAGTTTTGCAAAGCATGCAGATGAAATGCAGATGATGACATGGCAAAATGCAACACGCAAGCAAATGACATGGCAATGGCGGCGAATAACTGGAAGACACATGGCGCATCGGATTCGGGGCGTTACATTAACGTACATCATCTCTTGTTTGCGGGCGTCCGGACCGCTGCCACGGCCGGTCCTGACCAACCCGAACCCTCTTCATCACCCGCGCTTGCTTCCCGCCCGAAACGGTCAGTGCCGCATTCATGCCTGGCCAGAGCGGACGCGACCTCTCACTGGCGCCGGCATTGAAGCGACACGCCGGCCAAGAGAGCGTCGCCTGCGCCACTTCCTGGTGCACGCAACTGCTCCGCGTTCAAAGGTCGCAATAGCCGGCCACAACATGCAAGTAAAAAGTTCTTGGGAGTCCATGCTACAACTAGTTGTCCTCCCCCAACTCGTCAATTTCTTCCAGTAGTGCTAGTACTCCATGGCGCGATCCATCGACAAGCAGGCAGGAAAGTTATCGTATACTCGGTTTGCGGTGAGTGGCATGTTGAGCGACCGTGCGGGGTTGAGCCGTGGAGGAGGGTGAGACACGAACACGACAGACGTGATTTAAATGTTGGTTTTGCTCGAGGGCGCGATCCAACGAAACAAAATGTTGGTTTCTCTCCGTTTCCATTTTTTCTCCGGAAAAACAGAAACTTTCCACTCCATTTTCATTCCTATTCCAAGGTTGCCCCATTAGAACATTCCATCAAATACAAAGGAAAACTAACACGCATGCTGATGCATCTCAATGATTCACAGATAATAGCCAATATTTACTTCACAACTAAAGACTAAAGTTGTGAGAGCGTGTACGAAAGAAAAACTACTAATGGGGTCACTACGACTTAAACCCTAAAACCTAAACAGGATTTAATTTCCTGGCCAGGTAGAACCTATCGAAGGAAAGACGGCTGGCACCCTCGGATCATACGATGCTTTTGTGCAGTTCCACTAAAATCGAGCTGAGCATCCCTGATGGCAAAGATATTGAAGAAGTGTGATTAGAATAATAGTACTGTCACTAGTTCTTTCTTTGCGGGGTACTATTATTGTTTGACTTCCCGAAGAGGCGAACAGCCAAGTGCAAAGTTTACTAGTAGTACTAGTACTACTACTATAGTCTATAGAGGTATGTACTATCCTAGTACTAGGAACCGGATGGAGGAGCGTTTGCACTCATATTATAATTTTAAAATGTGATAAAGCAATCTTCAACACATTTGGTTCTCTTCGAGGGTTCTCGCATGTGATAATGGAAGTTGATTGCATGGAACACTCGCCACAATTCTCGCTTAATTCTGGCTCATATCCTGTGACAAATAGGAGCGCTCGGTAATATTTCCTCTTTTTTTGTTATTCGGCATGTAAACAGGTCAGCAAACCTTGCGGCGCATCTTTGTGCGAACCGTGCTTGCTGCACTTTGAATGTGGCCGAGAGCAGGCTTGATGAAACTCCTCGCTTCCTACTTCTTTTTTCCGGGGTACCTCGCTTCCTAGTGACCAGTGTCTTGGTTGATCGTCCCAAGAATGCTTATATATGAATAAAGCTACCCTCAAAAAATTAAGCCATATTAACCGGAAAGGAGGGGGTATGGACCATCACTACTTTTTGGTGTGTCCCGTCAACTCGCAGAACGAGGAGAAGCTTGTAGGAAAAGGTGAAGCTCGCTTATGCCTTTTGACTAATGCAACCTACCCTCGCGCAGGCGGTGGACATGCATCAGTCCATTCGGTGTCAATTGTCAGATGCATACACTGTAGAACCCAACATGCGGAGTACCATCATTGTTCGACTTCACGAAGAGGCGAAGAGCCAAGCGCAAGTGTAGTACGAGTAGTACTACTACTAGAACCGCATGGTGGAGCGCCTGTACTCTTATTTTTTTAATCTCTGATAAAGTACACGTTTATTCCGAAGAAGGGCGGAAAATGGCAGCCCAACATGTAATGATGATATCGATCAACCAACCATGCTCGAATATATCCTGGCCTCCGTGCGAGCTCGTCTGTGTGTTCTCGCTCCTCGTCTCTCTCAAGGAACGGCGGGTTGGCCATTTTGCCATCAATTGAGATCGGTTTGCTCACACTCCTGTCCCACATGTTAGTGATATGCCAAGAGGAGGTGCCTTAACCGACTGGCCATACGCGTACTTGGTTTTGCACCTTCATACAACTCCTCCCTCCGTCACAGTTTACAGGGCGTGCTTCATTATGATGCATTTCTCTCAATGCATTTCCACCACCAGAGAGACTTTAGACGCGTTTGGTTTAATACTCAATTAATTAGGGTGTGGTAACCGCAATCAAGTCCACAATTTTCTCTTGATGTACTACTATGGAGTGGAGTAAGTGCATGCATGTGTGTCCGCATTATTTCCTCTAGTAATAGACGCCATGCTATAACTACCAATGCTATTTTTCAGGCCGATCGCTAGTCACCTTGGTCCCACATATTTTTTTTTCTGAAGCACGCTCTATAAACACTGACGGATGGAGTCGTATGAGCGGATTCAAAGAAGAGCGTATTGATGGTTGCTTCTTCCGAGCAACTTACAGTGGGAAAGGTGGGGCTTATGATTTGACTGCGCATTACTCACTATTAATGCGGCGCAACGACCGGGCTGAGTCTCCCATGTGGTTGTGCACTACCCCCTCGGTTCTTAAATATACTCCGGAGTATTTGTCTTTCTAGAGATTTCAATGAGAGACTACTCAAATATTTGTCTTTTTAGAGATTCAAATGGACTACTACATACGGATGTATATAGACATATTTTAGAGTGTAGATTCACTCATTTTGCTCCGTATGTAGTCACTTGTTGAAATCTCTAGAAAGACAAATAGAGTATTTAGGAACGGAGGGAGTACACATACGAAGCAAAATGAGTGAATCTACACTCTAAAATATGCCCATTTGAAATTTGTAAAAAGATAAATATTTAGGAACAAAGGAGTATAATTTTGTGCTTGGCACATGGACCCGAATGCTGAAGAGGCTTCTGGCAATGCTATCGAGCTTCCAGCATTTGTTGACATAATTGACGTACTATACAAATAATTTTCCAGCGACATGAAATTGTACAATGGTGTGAGCTTTCAGCTTTTATTTCGTGTGTCTTCCCATCGATGCTCTTTCGGAAACAATAAAAAACTAACTTCCTTGCTAATGCATCTCAATTATTAGCAGATCAGTGCTAATATTTACATCACAACTAAAGACAAAGTTGTGAGAAGGTGTTAAATTAAAATTGATCCATGCTTTCATTGGCAGCAATGTCGCCCCAGCTCTGTCTAAATCAACAAGGCATGTTGGGAAAAAAGTAGCTTTCTAGAGCATGCAACATTCCGATTAGTTTGTGCTTTTCCACTAAATAAGAGCTGAGCGTCCCTGTTCCAAAGATATTAAGTGTGATTACAATAACACAGGACTGCTGATGAAACAATAAACACACAAATAGAAGCCGGTCACCTTTGCAGTCTCTCTTAAGACTAACTAGTTGGAGAAGATTAGGCTCGGAGTTGGATGAGGAGGATAGAGCAAAACCAATCTCCCCTTGTGAAGTCGAACTAAAATGTAGAGACGTTGCCTGTGTGACATTTTAGTACAACTGCAAAAAACACTTTTAAGAAAAAGTGATTTGTGCAGTTCACCAAAAGGTCGCAATAGCAACAAGGTGAAATGGATAGCCCTGTTTGCAAAAAGTGGTAGAAAGGAAAAATTACTGGCCAATAACGGTTGATGACACATGCGACAACAAAAAAGAAGCATATTCCTTGTCCTAAGGGAAGATAACAACATGGTTGTGTTTGCCTAAAATGGTGTGAGGACGAGATTGCAATATGGAAAGTGCGCCGGACGAGCTACGTTTTGGGCAAAGAACTATGGAAGATCTGCATGCAGCGACGTGGGAAGACAGGCAGTGGAGCAAGGCCGGAGGGGATACCTAGAGGTCGTCGAGATGTAAATAGGTGAGCGGCGGCGGGCGGAATCTGCCCATACTGCAGCAGCGAGTAGGTGGCATAGGCCCTACCGCGCCGGAGCTTGGTTAGAGATAACGATGTGTACAGCAGATTGGGACGTGCTGCCTCGGCACCGTCCAACGGAGAAACGATGCAATTCCTCCCTTTCCCTCGGCGGACGGGATGCGACCGGATCAGTGACCAACGGTGAGAGAGAGAGAGAGGCCACCGCAGCCTTGTGTGAGATACTCTGAAGAGAGACAAACTAGGCAGGCAGGCTCCATTGTATATAGTGGAGCGAACTACCTTTTTCTCCATAAAAAAAGTTTTATATTCTGTGTACGTGCCATTGAGCGCTATAACTTTATTTAAAATAACGTGCCAACGCGTCAAGTCGAACTTTGTTTTGTGCACGCATGGTACATGACCTCCCTAGGTAAACAACCGCTACACACGTTCAAATTAGCACATGGGCTGCCATTTCATAAAGAAATGAGCTCCACCATGTACCCATGCAGGTGTGGCTGGGCACGAAGCGTGAGTACGTGCACGGTGCACGTATTCTCTTCTTGTATACGTACACCACCTACGTGGGGTTCTGTGAGAGAGATACAAACTTAAAGAGATATGGTGTGTGGGTTCGTGAGAGTTTTTGGGGGGGGGGCAATCAAAAAATGTAACATATGCAATGTGTGTGAAATAGAGTCCTGGATATATCATATATATAGAGGGGGCAATCCACGAGAAGAGAGTGGAGGTATCATCGGCTTGAGGTGTCCATAGAATCAAAGAGAGGGATGATGTGTGTGTGTGTGCACGCGCGATCGATAAAGAGTGCCATCGAATTTGTGTATGCCCACGTCAAAGATATAGAGTGGCTGGCCCATGAGAGGGGACATGTGCAGTTTGTCTCTGTGGCATGGATACCTACCTACAGCACTCGACTATCGGTGTGTGGTGGGGGGAGAGGGAGGCCTAATTAACTATAGAGGTACAATGGCTGGAATATGTGTGAAGGAGGAGAGAGGCCTACCTCATGTATTAAGGAGATCGATCTACCTCATGTATTAAGGGAGATCGATCGGCATCCATGCATATGTGTAGGAGAAGAATAAGGTTGGGAGAGAGACAGAGCTAGAGTGTTGGAGGTGGTGGTAGTGGAGTTGCTTCTAACAAATGGTGGGATAGGCTTGATAGACAAACGGAGAGCACGCCCGCAATATCAATAAGAGAGGAGATGGCTGCTTGTTTGTGCACGTGTGTGTGAGAGACTGGTCAGGACGCATGCACAAATGATGAAGGGGGACGATATGGATGTGGTCGGTAGACGTAACTACATAGGAAGATCAATCGCCCTTTGTTAGAGAAAGGAGAGACATAACTTGTGAGGTACGTCGATCGATGGGGCGGGGGATAGTTAAAGTCGATCTAGGTATATGTTGGGAGATCGATCTGTATACATGCATGTGTGTGTTAGAAGCAAATGAGGCATGGGGAGAAGGATAGAGAGAGAAAGATCTATCTAGGAGGTTGTATGAGAGGCATACTATATCGAGGGGGAAGGAGTGTAAGAGTATGAGATCGATGAAAAGAGTGGCGGGAGTGAGGCATGGACGGTGATAAGAGAAGAGGGGAAGCTTGTGTTTGTGCTAGGTACACATGGCTAGAGAGGCATATTGATCGATGTGTGCCGTAAAGAAGGAGTTGGGGGGCCTACACACACCATGGGTGAACGACCTACAGTGAAAAGACGAATTTTCGCGATGGAGCTAGAAAATGCTGAGGAAGGGTGAGAGGGATGCGGGCGTGTGCATGCACGAGAGAAAGTTAGCGCTAGATACAAAGATAAGAGGATTGTGTGGGTGTAAAAGACGAATGGAGATCATACTTCATTATAAAAAGCGAAGTCGGATATTTGAAGAATATATCATAGTGTTTTAAACCGACGCATGTGTGAATATATATAACGGTGATACACATGATGTGGTTATGAACATGTTATACTACATATAATATATTTTATCTCTACTATTATAAAAAATGGAGTTGCTAATGATGGTGTGCCTGCCATCCTGCAATATAGGCCGTCCGATTTATATCTGGTGGATAGGAAGGAAACTACGGCAATTTTGAAAAAAGATACCCACACCCCTCTCCATATTTGCAAATTAGGACCTTGATCATGTTGATGTTCTATGGAACGCATGGGCATCTTGCTAGTACTACGTATAACACATAGAACATTGATTATAATTTGGGCTAATGTGTGGCTTTTGCAGCTTAGGTCTAAATACTTGTCATAATGTAGGGGGCGGGGCACTATACTTTGTGTGATAAACACGGTGTACTTATGGAACATGGTTTAGATTATGAATATATAGTTAGTACATCAAATGTACTATTATTTGGAATCTACATCAAGTGTATTCAAAAAATAGAATTCGAGTTCATGTAGTACACATAGTTCATATCTATCTCCATAGTAATCATGTGGTGTGTTATTAAGGTAATACACGAATGATGGTTGAAGTTGGCAACAATCATGATTGTAGATTCTTATTGAAATAGAGAAACGAATTCAAATTCAGTTCGAATTGCAGCACTAGTATAGACATTTGGAATGCACTAAAATGTTGGTATGAGTAGGTTACATGCATTATACAGCAAGCGAAAAAATTTAATTGGAACATGGATTCATACTCCCTCCTTCAATCCATATAGGGCGTAATGAGTTTTTTAAGAACCTTTCACATACAAATTTAACGGTGTGCTTTGTGTAAGTTGCATGTCATATATTATTGCTCTAATATTTGGTTAAAGTTAGCATCAAAAACGCATTAGGCCCTATATAGATGGAAGGAGGGAGTAGCTTTAAATAGCATTTGTATAGTAAAACGGGGCAGGACTCTCTCTTTGTGTCGTGTGAATATTTTTATTTTTTTCGTTTTCTTTTTGGTTAAGGGAAGTGCGAATTGATTTGGTACGTACAAGTACAATATTACTACACGTTAGGGTTGTCCCTACAATTCAAACCGCATCTTGTTATATCCCGAAAATTCAGATATCGTGCTCCCAAAGCTGGCGCCTTCACAACCCGCGCCTTGCTATCCCGAAATTACAACGCGCGCGAAAACTCCCTCTAGCTGCCAAATCCCGACACACGAAATCCCTGAGCCGAAAGGGCCGCTAGTTCAAATCGGTGGTGGGGGGGGGGGTAATTTTGTAACAAACCCTACATTTTGGACAAGCACGTCCCTAAGTCATGGTTCACCCCCTCCCATCGCCCCCTTTTCGCCATTCGACATCCCAGGCCGCCGTAACCTCTTCGCTCCAGCCGCAAAACCCCACCCTCCTTCGTCCGTCACCTCACCATTGCCCAGCCGGAGCCTCTTCCCCGACAACGTCGTCCACGGCAACAGCTCGACGTCCCTCGTCCATCTCGTTGTCCTGCCGGTTCAGCCGCCCCGTCCTCCACCTCCAAGGAGCTGCTCAGACGATCGCCTCGTCTATCGCGGTTGCTCCATCCCCACAGTGCCACCTTAACCTGCTCCACTGGAACCGCAACATCCTCACCGACTCCTCGGACGAAGCCGAGGCCTTCTCGGCGCCACCAAAGAGGTTGTACACTCATCGCATCGCACCTTCTCCTTAACTCGACCTCCCAGCGCCGACGGTGCTCCATCCCACACCCCCATGGAGCGACTACCTTGAAGCCGGTGCCACGGGTGACATCTCCACGGCGGCTCTCCCCTAGTGCGAGGCCCCTTCGGCGGCAGCGTCCATACCAGCCGGATCTGTTGCTGCTGCTCCGGCTCTAGCTTGCTCGCTCGCGCTACTACTGTTGCTGCTCCGGCTCTCGCTCGCTCGCTCGCGCTACTGTTGCTGCTCCGACTCTCACTCGATCCCTCGCTTGCCCAACTGCTTCTGCTCTGGCTCTCTCTCGCTCACTCGCTCTGCTGCTGCTGCTCTCCCCCTCGCTCGTGCTGCTACTCTACTTCGATTTAGCCACACTTCAGTCAACTGAATTGACTTTTGGGTCAGTCGATTTTTAGGGGTTGGGGGCTCACCGGAGTTAAGGAAGAACCACCCGCAGCTGGGACGGGGGCTCACTGGAGAGGTACCCCACTATCTATCTTAGGGTTCTGGGTGGGGGCGGGGGGCCTAGAGGGCTGGCCGGGGCGACGGCGGACTGGCGGTGGGGAGTTGTTTCGGGGTGGTGAGGTGGCGCTGGGGCCGGCGGTTCGTCCGGTGGTGGTTGGCGTCTCAGGGGGGTGCAGGTTGAAGATGAACTGCATGCCCTCCCTAAACTACATGTCAAGTGCCTATCTGCTACCATTGCATTCAGTTTCGATAGTAACATTCAGATTCCATAGTAAATTTCAGTTTCGACAGTTAAGTTTAGAGTCAAGAGTTTTTACCTCATCTGTTGTAGTCAGGTGGTTTTTGGCGATGTAAATTTTACATCTATTTTACATCATCTATTGAAGATGCTATTAGAATCCCACTTGATATTGACGATATTTGTCTTGTGCTGCTTCTGCCTTGATGTCTTATGGCTCACCAGAGCTGCTCCAACGACAGAACGATCCATCACAACAGAGCAGTGCCCTGGACTCCGTCTGCAAATTCCTCAGATCTTCCTCCACACCTCCGACAGCCACTTCTGCCTCAACTGCTTCAGCAACCAACCCAATGATGCTGCGGTCGACACGGCTACGGCAAAGAGGTTGTACACTTGTTGCATCACTTATTACTATACATTCATGTCGATCCATCAGGGCTATTTTGGTTCAACGGAAAAACATAGCAATAGGGAATTTTCCAATGGCACTCTACTATTCAATTATTCATGCATTTTGTTGAAAGGAATGAAGCAAAACATCCACCGGGACTTACTTTTCAAAATCCTAGGCATGAAAACAAGACCAAGTGCATTAGTGGCAGAATAACATTCTAACTGTACACGCTTTCATATGGTTTCAATTTATTTTGGCCATGTTTCTTTGCATTCCTTTGCTCTTCCAATTCCTGTAAACCAAACACCCAAGTTGACAGAAATCCTCTGTTTACAAATGCTCTATTTACCATGTGCATTCCTATCCTATTCTGGTGTTTAATTCCTATCCTATTCCGGTGTTTTTCCTATCCCTACATTTTTAGAATCATGCAAGCCAAATGAGCCCTTACAGAATTACTTCAGTTACAGGTAGGTGTCGAAGGGAACTTTGTGCGGTTTGTCCTGCTCCTGCCGCAATGTCGTCCACCTCACCTGAGTTGCTTCATCGACAGAAGCATCCACCAAACCAGACATCACGACTCCTGACCGTCTTTCGCCACCTCAGATGTCCTTCCCTGCCGCAGGCACCCACCGCAACGGCATCACCATCATCGACTCAACAGATGAACCTGAGGAGTACACGGGTCCACAGGAGAGGTCGCACTCTTTTGTTTCGGCTTATGTTATGCATTGCTTAAAATTACCTGCTACTTTATCTTCCTGTTCACCTCTTGGACTCCAAGTCAGGTCCAAATTAATGTTCAAACTTGAGTTCTAAATTAGTTGTGGGGCACATATCGAGGAAGCAATAAATAGTATCTCTATCTAATATCTGGTTCACCTAGGGTATGCCTATGTGTTCATCTTGGGTGGGAAACAAATAGTAAAGCAATCATCATCTATCTTTTTATTAAATTAAAGCAATCATCAGCCTACTATCATTTTTTTGGATCCATCCGCTAGTTGTTACCATCACTCCTTACATAATCTCACCATATTTTTTCGTATGCATGTCAGATATTGTACACAGTCATGCTGAACATGTAGAGAAAAAGAGAAGAGTTTTGCGCGGCAATACAATGTCATGCAGACATCGCTCCATGGTGGGTTCAATGGCAAACCCTCCCCACCGCTCTCCAGATTGTAATCCAGAGGAAGATATCTGTTCTATGGCGGATTCAGATGCCGCTGACCACTCCTATTTACCCCCCAAGGTGTCTGCTCTACCTTGCCATGATGATGTTAGTCATATCATGCATATGTTGCCTTGAAGTGCCTCTTTTGGCATCATATATGTCATCTGCTTAGTTTAGCCATGTTCTGTAATGCCACCTGTTTAGTTTCTATATCATATATGGGAATTATGCTGTCTCATGTCTTTTAGCCAGCCATAATATATGTGAATGATATCTTGCCCATCCTTTTCTTCATTATATTTCCATTTGTCGACAATATTTGTACATTAAACTACTCTTCCTGTGAATCATCCATTTGGTGGGAGATGGAAAAATCTGGGGTGAAAACAAGGCCTTCAGAGTAGATAGTGCTACTTGTCGAAGCAGATCTCTTGCTGGGTCCCGATAGCTCCTCAGAGATGGATTTAGAGACAGATGACCAGTCCTATTCCCGCACCGAGATGTATGCTCTACCTTGGCATGGTTATACTGCTCATATCATGCATATGGTGTCTTGCAATGCGTACTTTAGACATCATATACACAATATTCAACACCATGTTCTTAGTTCAGACATCATATCGAATGCCCTCTATTTAGCATATAAATCACATATGTGAATTAAATGATGCGATCCTGATTACTTAGATAACATGTAGGTGAATTATGTCATACGATCCTGTTTCGTTATTCATCATATCTTCGAATTATGTTATGCTATGCTATCAATTCAGATACACATCATATATGTGAAATTATGTCATGCTACCCGTTTTAGTTAAACAATATACATGGCAACTGTTTCATGCCCTCTTTTTTCCACACTATCAATTGCATCTGTCTCTCATACAATGTTTGTACATTCAACTATGTTTCTTGTTTATCAGCCATTTGAATTGGAGCGGGTGATGCCAGTATCTAGCGGACTAAAAACACTGTCTTCAAATAAAACAGTGCTACCTCTTTGTGGAGATAGCACCCCGGTCGTACATGCACAAGAACCAACCCTACCACACATAACCCAAACTCCCGCATATTGTACCCCTACTGCGATGGACAGAGAACCAGCTTCACCCAATCTAACCCCAACCCCAGCAGATAGTAACCCAGTTCCTATTGACACAACACCATCTCCACCATAGAGCTCCCAAACAAGAGCAGTTAGTAAGGCAGCTCCAGTGCCCAAAGGGCCAGTACTACGACAGCGAACCCCAACTCCACCAGTTAGTACGCCTATTCCCGTCGAGGAAGCACAACCAGCTAGTCGTAGTTTAGCATCTATCGCATTTGATGTTGTTAAATCGTATGTGTGTATCTTCCCATCTTGGAAATATTACACTAAAGATGAAGGAAAATGCCAGTTGCGGGTGTTTGTCCAGGAGTTATGTGCAAGTAATGTTATTCATGGCAATTACTTTGCTTTCTCCCATACATCCTACCTCCATGATGGTTATAATACAACAAATTTTCCCATTTTTCTCTATAGAGAAGGACCGATTTGGAAACTCAGGATGAGGTAACCTGTGTTAATACCTCTGCTATCTTCAAGAATGCTTGGTGGCAGTATCGGAATTACCTGAAGAAAATGTACTTCACCGGCAAAGAAACTCATCAAATTCCCTTACGTTCTCCTGCGAGACATTTACTAGACAATGACTGGGAACGCCTTGTTCTGTGCTGGTCCCAAACCAAGAATGTGGTAAGGTCTATGAGCTCATTTTCTATTTTTAAGTACTATATTCTTGCGTCTTATTATACTTTGTTCATGTAGAACAAGTGCCTAAACGTGAAGAACAATTGTTCTAATTTAAGATTCCATTGCTATCATAGTTCAAAAAAGTCCTAGGCGTTAATTGTGCGTTTTGCCACCGCCTTGCGCTTTACTGACCAAAGCGCATGCTTATGCGCAGTTATGCACAGATTAAGCGTAGTTATGCACAATGCATTTTGCCAATGCCTAGAGCTTAGGCGCACTTAAGCGCTCGCTTTGGCGTGCCTTTTTTAACTATGATTGGTATCGTGCACACTGCTTTGCTCTTGTATCACTGTATTTACTCATACAAACTTATTTTTAAATTGAAGGATCCAATCGAAACTCTAATGACACAGCAGGTATGTTCACGCATGTTTCTTTAACAGGTTTGCTCTTATCAATAGCTCTGTTGATTTCATTTTCAATTGTGTATACAGTTGACTTCTCATATCATGCACATTACTAGCATCACAACAGAGCCAATAGTGTTGTTGTACATATAGACCCGTGGTACCCATCTGAAATCTTGTTGTGCCGTGTAGTTTCCCATGCTTTGTATTATTTCACTGCTGCTTTGTCTTGAACTGATATGATTTGAACCGTGTCTCTATTTTGATTTGGCCAGACAATGCAGTGACCATAGGACATAGATATATGTTTGTTTGATGCTTTTATTATGTACTAGTACTTGGCAATAGAATACTTGGTAGTTTAATCCTATCCACCTTACTAATGAACTGGTTCACCGAAATGAGTTTCATATACTAGTACATGCTAAACTTGTTATGTGTGTGCTTGTTTCTTCTTTTAGAATGCTGACAGAATATTGGGGAAGAGTGCCTTATTAAGCAATGGTAAAGGAAGTAATGCAGATAAGGTTTAGGATAGTGACACATCCTTGTTGGTCTCCAACAAAGCTGATAAAACAGCTAAGGAAGACTATCTTGAAGACAGTGAGACAACCCCAAAGTCCTGTCTTGGTTTAGTGTTCTTGTTACAGGCCACTACCGCTTGCACAAGCTATTAAACTCACTGTTTGAATCAGTTCGGTTTCTTGAGTCTCAACTACAAGCTGAAAGACATCGATCAGTTGTGCTGCGACAAGAAGCGGAAGGACTGCGGAAGTCCCTGGAGCATTCAGATGCATACTTTCTGGTGCAACAGCAAGCATTGGAGGATTTTAGTGCCAAACAGGACAAAGCTAATAAGCTTGCTAAGCTTATTGCCAGCATGGTGGATACCCAGGATAACGTTTCTTGAGCTCTTCTGAAGTTGTTTCAGTTATGCTCTTGTTTTGCTACCACGTTTATTTGCACTGGTGGCCAATTTTGACGGCCAGTGTATGTAATATGCTGCTTTGTTCCCTATATTTGCACTGGTGGCGAACTTTGATGCCCAGTGGATGTAATATGTGTAATAGCGGTAATAGGCTAGCGTTAATTGCTTGCTTATTTATTTCCTTATTGTCTTGTTTAGTTGTTTGCTTGTAGTCACTGCAGTTCTTTCTCTGTGTTCTTCTAGTGGCCACAATAGCCTATTTTTGGTAACTAGGCCAAAATAATCATGGCAACAAATAGACTGTTGTAACCATGGGCCTCCTGTGGGCCGTATGATCCATGGGCCTTCTACGGGCCGTAGGAACCATTAGCCTTTTATACGGGCCATAGGATCCATGGGCCTTCTACAGGTCGTACGATCCATGGGCCTTCTACTGGCCGTATGATCCATGGGCCTTATACGGGCCGTAGGATCCATGCGCTTTCTACGGGGCGTATATCATTTCACCAATCATGGGCTGTACTATTCGTGGACCATAGCGGGCCGTTAATAGGCCGTATTTGATAAATCTATGAAAACAACCCAACATTTTTTTACATGAAAACAGCCCAATGTATTAACGGGCCACAAACGGGCCGACTGTAATGACGGGCTGAATTTGGCCCACAAGCAGAAAATGACACTAACGGGCCGTAAGTAACCGAATGCTGGAAATGAGCCCAAGAATAAATGGGCCCTGAGAAGGCCGAAAGATAACTTGGGCTGGAAACCGTCCAATGGAATAATGGGTCGTTAATGGGTATAAAGTGATACATTGTTCATTACGGGACAGTTTCACCACGGGCTGTTAATGGGCCAAGAGTTACAAAGGGCCTCATATGGGCCGAAAGATGTCATGGGGCATACATGGGCCAGAAGTTAAAACGGGCTGGAATCATATTGGACGTCCTAGATGAAGCTACTGGGTCTAATTCGGAGAGGTCGTAACGAGCCCTGGGTTAGCGGGCTGTAAATGGGCTATATGCGAACATGTCGTTAACAGGCTTTCTGTGGGCCAGCCCACCACCTTTTGACCAAGTTAAATGGGTCAGCCTTTTCACAGGAATGGGCCTCTGTTGGGCCGTTCCATGTGTCGACGTATCATAGGCGCCTTGGGTCCAATGAGTGGATGACATCTATCCCAACGGTGAGCCGACACGTGTTTCCTCTAGCCAATGATGATTTTACACGTGGAAAATCCCCATTGGTCGGGGCTGTTAACGGGTTATTGGATCCAAAACCGGACCTGATAGCTTAATGGTGTTCCATTACGGTGGATGCCACGTGTCGGTCACCCTTGACGAAAGCACTTCTATGACGCACGATTTATCGCCATGGAAGTGGACACTTCCGTGATGATAATTTTGGTAATGTCATGGAACACTTCTACGACAGCACAGGTATGACTATCTAGATTCTGTAATAAAATCGTCATGGATGTATATGCATGACAAAAAACGTGACCTACTGTGACAAACACGTATCAGCACGGAAGTATATTTTTTTGTAGTGTAGTAATGATCAAGAAGTGATCCTGAACTACTCAAGTTCAAATATATCCCCACCGTATTCTCTTCTCGACTCACTCGAAAAGAGATAGTCACGGTTACACACGTGGTTGGTGTATTTTAATTTGGATCTAGTATCAAGTTCACTACAATCGGATATTAAAAACTCCCATGTGCCACATAACCGCGAGCACGGCTTTTGAAAGATTAAACCCTGCAGGGTTTTCCCAACTTAGCCCATGACAAGATCATGATCCGCAGAGACAATCCTCCATCATGGGACACCCCGATTGTTCTCAGAATCCCGGTGCACAAGCTCTTCGATGAAAGGAAAACTATCCCAAGGGGATCTCCTAGTGAGTCAGATCCGTGTCTAGAGCCGCGTGCTCTCTATCTACGGACTCATCTATCTATGCTAAGTGGACGATAGCCAAAAGACCTCAAGTTGCCCCGAGGCGGCACCTCCGACTTCTAGGTAGGTTGACCAACACTCATGTCGAGCACTGGCCCGGGGGTTGTTGATTAGAATCCTTGGGTTAATTACTCCCTATGCAAATTTTAGTTGTTATTAGGTAAATGGTAAAACCGATGTTGGATCTCCTCGGGAAAGCTTTACTTTAGGGGAAGAGACAAGGGGGGGGGGCATAAACCCCGACCATGTTAGGAACGCAAAATTCAAGGTACATAACACCGGTATGACGGAAACTAAGGCGGTAAGAGTGGAATAAAACCCCGAGCAAAAGGCCAAGCCTTCCACATTTTACTAGCTATATAGATGCATTAATTAAATAAGAGATATTGTGATATCCCAACATATCCATGTTCCAACATGGAACAACCTGTACTACACCTGCATCTAGCAACGCTATAAGAGGGGCTGAGCAAAAGCGGTAACACAGCCAAACAACGGTTTGCTAGGAAGGTGGGTTAGAGGCTTTTCATGGTAACATGTGAGGCTATATGAACAAGTGGTAGCTAGCGCGACATAGCGATAGAACGAACAAATAGCAATCAAAGATAGAAGTGATATCGAGGGTAATGATCATCTTAACTGAAATGTCGTCAGTGGAATTGGTAACTTGCTCCTCGTGAACGTACTCAACAGGGTCCTCAGACTCAATCTCGTCTCCCAGAACTACCCATAGGAAGCACAAGCATACAATAAACAAACAAGGCATGTCAATGAACATATACTTCATGCAACTCTAACATGAATGCATATGAAGAATGTTATGCATGGAGCCACGGTTCTACCGGAATGAGGGATATGGCAATGAGAAGGAAACGGTGAAGACAAAATGGATATGGGAAGAATCTCGTAACCCAAGCATGCCACTAGAAATATTGGAATATTTTGGTTGAAATTGATATAAAGATCACTGGAAATGGATGCACGGTTTGAAAATGACAAGCAAAACCATATGCAATGCAATCGGATGAAAACAGCAACATGATAACTTTGATGCAAAGTTTAAATATACTACAGAAATCCAACATGAAAATAAATGGCATGGCAGTGAAGTACATATCAACCACTACAAAACATGAAGACTGTGCTACTGCTAAATCTCACTAGAACATGTTTAAAACAACATGGCAAAAATGCAAATGATAAAGGTTTACAGATAGCAGAAATTTACTAAACATGGCACAACTGGAGCAAAGTTTAGGGCTATTAAACTACATGCTACAGGAACTGATCATGGCAAACAAGTGCATGGCATGCTAGTACTAAATGCACTTAATAAAACTCCCTCACTGAACATTGTCTAGAAACTCATAGATTTGATGATAGCTACAATGCAAACATGGCAAGTGATATGAACTGTATACAGACTTGGCAAAATATACATGGCATGGCAAAACAAATTCATGTTATCATGCTTTCAAGCTTGTGGCACTCATCACAGTGCACTTTATGGCATGGAATAAAATCTAGCATGAAGATGGCATGTAAAAAAGCATGTTCATGTACAAAATTATCACATGTCATATTTGCGTAATTATCCACATAAATGACAAAACAACAATGTGATGTAAAATGACATGTGTGGAAACTTGCTCAAATGATGAAATGGATGCCACCAATGGATTGGTGGGATTTTTCTAGCCCAAAAACATACTCCCTCCATTCCTAAATATAAGTCTTTATAGAGATTGCACTACAAACTACATACAGATGTATATAGACATATTTTAGAGTGTAGATTCACTCATTTTGCTCCATATGTAGTCCATAGTGGAATCTCTAAAAAGACCTACATTTAGGAACGGAGGAAGTATATAATATGCATATGTTGCTGTAGAAAAATGCTCACAAAAGCATTTGCAAAACACTGCCAGAAATGGAAATAGACAGATATGGCAATCTACCTAATGTGGAATGCCCAGATTTGGACATGGCCCAAAATGTTAAAAGGCTAGTTTCCAGAAATAGAATTTTGGGAAAAAGGGGCTGCGTATGTGAAAAGTGGGGCCAGGGAGTGATAGAGACATTAAAACAAAAATGAGGGCTTTAATCCACATGCCCTTGGTGGGATTTGATCCTTGCTGGCTTGCTAGTATATGAGAGGCTCACCGCTGTGCTAGGATGGGGTTAGTGCTAGTAATGGATCACGTCTCTCCTTGAAATGGGTAAAATCCTATGCTTGGAGCCATGGCACAATGCGACCTGTCAGCGACGACGACGACCATCGTAGCAACGGCTGCAGCTATAGGATAGCGGCGAGCCCGCGGGATGTGCAAGGGAGTGCGGGTGCAGTGGCGCGCATGCAAACGCTCGACCACGAGCTCATGCGGCGGCAACGTGACGTGGAGACACAGTACAGAGCACACGCGAGTGCGAGCAGAGGAAGCAGAGGAGCACGAAGCGAGCGGCTGCACAGACGTGCGGCATGGTGAGGCAAACAGGGTGCGGGCTTGCCGGGGCGCTCGTACTCGAGCTTGTGCTCGACCCGGGGTATGGCAAGTTCCAGCGGGCGACGGCAGCAAGGCATGGCGAGGCGTAGGCTGGCTGTGGAGGAAGCGCAAGGCCAGAGGGTCAACTACAACCGCTAAGGCCTCGGGCGCGCGGGAAGGAGAGGATAGCAACTGCACTACAACTTCAGACTTCGCTGGAGCGTTGAGAGCATGACGAGATCCCAGCCCTAGCGACGTCTGCGGAGGCCGGGCAATGATAGGAGAAGGAAGGAAGGGAGGTGGGTATACCTAGCTCACCCTAGGACATGACGACGTCGACAGAGATGA
Source organism: Triticum aestivum (assembly GCF_018294505.1). Taxonomy (NCBI): domain Eukaryota; kingdom Viridiplantae; phylum Streptophyta; class Magnoliopsida; order Poales; family Poaceae; genus Triticum; species Triticum aestivum. The sequence goes on along the minus strand of NC_057804.1, from coordinate 320,503,935 downwards.
GGTGGCGGCGACGTGGATGAGCTCTAAACCCTAGGTGCTCGCTGATGACGGAAGAAGGAGGGAGCAGAGGAGGCAGCATGGCATGGATCTTGGCGTTTCCCTCAACGATGGAGTGGACGCAGCGGATGATGGGGAGGACGGGGAGGCAGACAGACTCGGCTGAGGCGGCTGGAGGTGACCGGAGGGACAGCAACGACGACGAGTGTGCTATCAATGACGCTCGGGTACTCACGGGGGAAGAGAAGGAGGGAAGGGGAAGACCGCTGGGTGGCGGTGGTGATGGGAAACCCTAGAGGGGCGCGGGCTGCTGGATTCAAAGGAGGGGAAAAGACGGGGCGACCTCGGCATCCGTGAAGCTCACGACGCGAGTGCAAGCGCTCTGTCTCTCGAATAGAGATGGCGACACAATGGGGCAGGTGGTCGTGAACAGGCTTGGGCCAGGTGGGCTGCGCTGGAGCTGCTACTAGGCTTAGTTGAGCTACGGTTGAGGGAAAAGGCCCAAGTGGCTGCACTGGGAGGGCTTTCCCTTTTCTTCTTAATTCTGTAAATTTAAATTCACGGCTGTAGAAAAGGAAAAGGCCAGGGAGGTAGGAGAGGAGTTTGGTAGAGATGAAAATATCCTCAAGCTCCTGGAATTATGCTATGTTTGATAAAATTGGTTTGGTCATTTTTAGAGGTACAAAAATAAAACAAGTTTGAATATAATTCAAATTTGAGGCATTTTTGAACCTAACCAAAACAACTTCAAATGAGATGAAAATTTGCAGAGAGGTTTAGGGCATGGAGTAAGATTGCTGGGGAGAAATTGAACATTAACAAAGGGGGGAAAAGTGGCACTTGGAAAACTAGAAAGAAAAGGAAGGGAGAAGTGAGGTGATGATGGAAGGAGCACACAAGGAGCATGCAATAAAAAGTCATGCATGAACATGACAATGCACATGATGGTTATGAGAATGCAAAATGACATAAGCACAATGCAACACTTGATATGACCATGATGCAACATATGATGGCAAAAATGGAATATGACAGGAATAGCAAGGCAATGCAATAAATAAAACAAAGCAAAACCCAAAATGAAACCAACAAGGAGGAAACCACTTGGAATTGATCATGACAAGATTGGATACATTTATGGAAGTTTTACATATGGGGTGCTACAACTCTCCTCCACTACAAAAGGATCTCGTCCCGAGATCTAGGACTGAAAGAACTCCGAATATTTGGAACGGAGGTGATTCTTGCGCTCTCAAGTAGCTTCTCGGTCGGAATAGTGAGACCACTTAACTTTGAGGAACTTGATCGACTTGTTGTGAGTTTTGCGCTCGGTTTCTTCAAGAATGGCAACGGGATGATCATAATAAGAGAAGTCTTCGTGAAGATTAATCTCTTCGAAGTGGATAGTGCGCTCAGGAGTCTTGAAGCATTTGCGAAGTTGTGACACGTGGAATACATCATGCACATTTGAGAAGTTGGAAGGGAGCTCAAGTGGTAGGCAAGGTCGCCTCTTTTGCCAACAATCTTGAAAGGCGCTACTACAGGATGCTACTAATGCAACACTACGATCAAAGAACCTTCGAGAAACTGTGTGTGATGCAATAATCGCAAAACGTGGTGTAGGAAAACCATCAACAATGTGCAAAACGTTTGTGATGACGGATGCATCAAACATGGTTTCGATTTTACTTGCGTGTGCGATGCTAGGCATATAGTTAATCCAGCAGAACTGTTTGTGATGAGGAAGAACAACAAAAACGAGCAGCCATATCAATGCGTGTGCAATATACGGCATACAGTTTACTCCGATGAAATGTGTGCTATTAGGGAATGCAACAGAAACGGTCGGCCAGATCAAGGTGTGTGTGATAAAGCATATGGTTCACTCGGACAAATTGTTTTTTATTAGGCACGAGAACGAAAACGATTCATATTAACAAGATATGTGTGATATGCGGCATTTGCGATCAGCCAAAAGAACACAAACGATTCATGTAAACCAGATGTGTGTGATATGCAACAAACAACCCACTCGGATGAACTGTTTGCGATGAGAAATTATAACACAAACGGTTACTAAAGTAAGTTCGTGTGTGATTCTGTTCGTACAAAAAACTTTGAAAAATGCAAACTGGTTTCTTGCGTATAAATAATTATCAAAAAGTAACGAGATAGACCTTCTTCAAGCCAATCACATGTGTTCAAAAAACAAGAAGTGTCAAAAATTTCAAAATAAAGACCTCGATAGACCTTGGTGTTGTAGATCCCTCTTTGCAGCCTTTATTGCGCAACACAATGGAAATGGTTCGACTGAATAATATGTGTGTGATAGACGGCAAACATGTCCATGATCAGAAATGTCTGTGAAGACCAATAATAACACTGATGATTGCTGCTAATAAGCCATGTGATTTGCTCTATCTACAGAAGAATAACATGTATATATATAACTAAAATAACATCCAATTACATAAGTGACTATACAGATCATTCACACACACCTCAATAAACAATTGCATGCATTCTAAATTAGGAGAAATGATCATCTAGTCATCTACTTCTTGTGACGCTCCCGCCATTGCTCTGTGGCTTGATCCCTCGGCTAGGGCATGAACAGGACAATTCCTCATGTCAACGATCCTCATGTACATCTCGTAGCATGTGTACAGGTCATTGGCCGCATACTTGACGTGTTCTTCATCCAGTCTCTCATGCCAAACACTGTGTCAGGTGTCCTTGTGCTTCTTGCTCTCATCCTTCATCTTCATGTAGTAGGGGTCGATGATGGCCGAGGTGAGGTCAACCAGGGAGTTTAGTTTGTTCGTGGCGCTGCCCCAGACCATGTAGTGGTTCTGGATGTTGACAAGATTCTGGCATTTCAAGCCCAAAACCTTGAGCGCTTTTAGATCGTTGGTGGTGTCCACCGCAGCGAAATTGTAGTCGGGGCTGTTGATAAACCTGGAGAAACTCTTGCAAGGCCTTGTGGCTAGGTGGTAGTCATAGACGAGGACGTCATGTCGCACGCACAACTAGGCGACGACAACCTTCTGATCATGCCTGGCATGACTGATGGTGTACTTGAGGTCGAAGCCGACCACTTGGTACTTGTCCTCGGCAAGGAAGTGCTCCAATGTTTGGACGGAGCTCTCAACCGATACTGGATCTTCGTGTACACCACCGAGAGAGACTTCCCCCTCACGTGGGTGTCCACTACGTGACGCGTGGTGGACCGCCCGCCGTTGTCATCATCGGCCGTTAGGAGCACCATTGGAGCCACAGGGATCACCATTGGAACCGTTGGATGTCCTCTTCGTATGTGTCATCATGGAGGTGCTTACTATGTCATGTGACATGAGAGATGAAGGTAAATGGCCACAGGAATAAATGGGGGTCGGGCGGCCTGGATTCTCGGTGCGTCCGCATGACAATTTTTGCATTGGGTAACTGCTTTGTCGAGCCACGCTCGGCGCAACCGCATGCACACGAACGTGCCTGATCATGCACCAGCCCCAAACACTGGCAGTGCGCGTGGAGGGATGACGATAGAGCACCCAGAGGGACGCAATAGCAGAGCATGCGCTGCGGGATGTGAGCAGAGCATTCCGCGGCCGCCTCAACCGCAAGCAACCACACACATGGAGGAGTTGAACAGACAGGAAGTGGTCGCCTACAAACCGGCCGACACTTGTGTCGCTGCATAGACAACGGCCGTGTGCTACTGCCTCTGTCTTGGTCTATAGTTTCCTTTATATTATGTGCCATACTTTGCCCTCAAATTTAACCAACAAAATGTTAATGCATGTTATAAAAATTATATAATTGGAAACTATGTTCAAATACGAATCCAACTATATAATCTTATTGACATGCATTCATATTTTATTACTTAAATCCTACTTATAAACCAGGATGGGTGTATAGTATGTAATTCAATTGCAAACATTTTTTTATTAACCGTATGTGTACGTGGCCTTTCGTCCTCCTCTCGCACGTCTTGTCACCCCAATGCCGCAGACGGCTTACAGCGCAAGCTTGTGCAGTGCGCGGGAGCTTTCTTTTGGCCAAATGGTGGCGCCATTGAATCGTTGGTGAGCGTGTTCCTGCGCAAGCTTCCCGTCTGACTGGGTGAAATCCCCCAAAATCCCAATGCTTACCGGCCTGCTATAAAAATCCTCACGGCCGGCGAGTCCTGCGTTGCATTTTCCCCTCCCTCCTTGTAGCTTATCTCGTCTGCTTCTCCCACAATCGCCAATGGCACCGGTCCGTCGTGGTCGCTCAGCCACTCCACTGTCATCAGACGACAGCTCCAGCTGGGAGGCTATACCGCGGCGGTGGTGCAGTCCCTGATGTAGTGTAGTGTGCGTGGCGTCCCTGTTGGGTTTGCGCAGAACACCCACCGCATGCTCCACCGCCGGTGCCCATTGGCAGCTGTTGCCGGCCGCTATTGTTGCCACATCACCGTCGAAAGCCAGGGCCATCGCCCGCTCCGCCACCGCGGCCCAAAGGCGGGAGGTGGCCCTCGTGGCCGCCACCCCACTGCCGGCCACCGTGGCCATCACTCGCTCTGCCACCACGGCCTGAAGGAAAGATGTGGTGGTCGTGGCCGCCACCCCATCGTCGGCCATCGTGGGCGCCAGCCCACCATCGACCGTCGGGGTCATCACCCATTCCGCCACCACCACACGAAGGCGGGAGGCGGAGGTGGATGCCGGCACATGCGTCAGTGACCTTGCGCGCTACACCGAGTTCCTGCGGGAGGAGGAAGAGCACCTCGTCGAGCATGCAAAGAGCCTTACCACCACCGTGGCTGCGGCACATGCTGCCTCAGAGGCGAGGAATCAGGAGATCTACAAGGAAAACCACTGCTTCGAGAAGGATCGTCTGGAGCGGCAATGAGCATTCGATCTAGCAAGCGTCACCGAACATGCAGCAATGGCAGGCACTGTATGGAATTTGTCTAGCTTGTCGGTAGGCTCCTCCTCCTCTTCCTCTTAGTGAGCGTGCTCGACAGAGGAGAGGCTGCCGATAGTAGTACAAAGCCCCTATGTAGTAGTATTTAGGGGCTATTTTTTCAGTTCATCTAACTATAGATGTGGTGGAACTGTACAACGTACTTAAAATTAGCTAGTATATAAAGTAGAATTAGCTATTTCAGTACGTGGTTGGCTACAATTGGGGAAGAGTTTGGTCGGTTCAGCTGTCGAGTTGAACTGTTTGTATAAATTAAGCACGACTACTTAATCTATGAATGAAATCTATGCTTAATTACTGAATTTTAGTTGCAAAAATTAGATAGTGCTAGTGATTTTTAGCTGCATATTTTGAAAAATCGCAGTGTTACAAGGTTGACAAATGGCAATGTTAATAGATCAACAAATGTCAATCTTTCAAGTTTGACAAATGGCAACATACCGAATATGACAGATGCAAATCTTACCAATTTGCGATCAAGAGCTGCACAAATCTTGCTCGGCACATTTCCCTTGGCTTCCTGGGAAGCTGTCGGTTTGCATACGGGTGTTCTAACTAAAATGTTTGCGATCAAGATACAATATGAAAACCAAGAAAAGAAACTATTTCTGGCGGTGGCGGAGGTGGCGTGCCACGCCGTCCTTGTCATTGCGTCCTCCAAGACGCAGTTGTTGAAGTCTTCAAGGCAGCACAGAATGTTCTTCACTTGTAAATCAAACATAATGTCGTCGTGCGATCGAGGGCGGGGCGCGGGATGACGGCAGCTGGCGGCGCTGAGAGGTAGCGGTCGACAGCGGTGTCCCATGCTGCTGGGGGGCGGGGCACGGGCACGGCCGGTGCAGCCAAATGCACGGGGACCGGCGCCGCGGTTGGTGGAGGGGCGCGCACGGGCACGGGCACTGGCACTGGCATGTACATGAGCTCGCGCGGGTCCGCGGAAACCTCGGTGACGCCCGTGGCTTCCAGCTCTGCGATAGTGCTCGGCGACCAACCCGTCAATGCTACGGGGATGGTCGCTCGTGAGGGCATGGGGATAGGAGCTGGGATGGGAGCGGGAGCAGCAACAGCTGCGGCTAGCTCATTCTGGGCCATGTCCATGAGGCCCTATTCCTCCTTATTTTCTATCTCCTCTAGCTCGGAGCCAACTTCACAAAACTTGAAGACTAGTGGTAGATGATCCTTCTGCGCCATGGTGTTGGTGGAGGTCTGCGGGAGGGAGGGTAATGGGAGGCGAACAGTAAGGCCTCCCATATTAAGCAGCGGCTCGAGCACCATTAATGGAGAGGAAGGCGAGCGGCCATGGAAGTCAAAGAGCTCGATTCCCAGTGAGCCTGCGCAGCGTACAGCTTGCACCCTTCCTAGTGAGCATGTGCATTGGAGGACGGCTTGCATGTCTGTTGGTCAGCCTACGCACCGGACTGCGCTCGCACGCCTCCCGTTCAGTCAAGCAGCTGTCTGCATGGCACCTCCTATAGCCATTAAAACCAAGACATGTGGCATCACGTGAATGGTTAACATAACACACATGATTTGAATTATACAAATGTTTACGATGTTAGAGTAGCAGCTATTTGTTTGAAAATGCCTTTGCTAGTTGTTATTCAGGTGCTTCTTCTCTCAAAATGGACACAAAAAATACCACACCATGTCGGGTGCCATTCCATGATAGCATGCCAAGTTTCATGAATTTCAGATGAGTTTTGGATTTGCTAGAATTTAAAAACAAAGTATCTCAATGTTTTGCCGGTAATCAATAGTGCCCTAGTGTTTGAAATTAATTCCCATTTCTTGCATGGGACCTAAGCATGCACCCAAGGACAAATATTTGATTTTTCAACCAATTTATATGCACTGGAGCATGTGCATCTAGTTCAAATTTTAAATATGCACATAAATGCCTAGAAAACCCAGTTAATGTATAAAAATGTCCAAACAAACACCGAAAATTGCAAAACTTAACACAACACTCATGTTGTTCTATGTTGACAGTAGAAAAATTCTAAAAGCAATAGGAGGCAGCAGGTATCATTTCGTCACCGAAGGTGGGATATTCCCTACGGAAACCATCAAGCTTGTTGTGAGAAGCTCTGGTTTGTGAGAAGCTTATATCCAAACCTGACCCAAATGGGACAAAAAAATTACCACGACATGTTGATGCTGATCCATGATAGCATGCCAAGTTTCATGAGTTTTAGACGAGTTTTGGATGTACTAGAATTTAGAAACCCGGAATCTCAATGTTTGCGGCAGAGTGACAGTGGCAGGGTGTTTAACATTCATTTCCATTTCTTGCATGGGACCTAAGCATGCAACGAAGGACACAAATTTGAATTTTCAACCAATTTATATGCATTAAAGCATGTGCATGTAGTTCAAATTAAAATTATGCACATAAATGCATCGAAAACTCAATTAATGCATAAAAATGTCCAAACGAACCCCAAAAAATTGACACAACACTCTTGTTGTTCTATGTTGACACTAGAACAAAAAATTAAAGCAATAAGAGGCAGCTGATATCACTTCGTCCCCAGAGGTAGGGCGTTCCCTACCGAAACCATCAGGCTTGTTGTGAGAAGCTCTGGTTTGTGAGAAGCTTATACCCAAACCTCCCCCAAATGGGACAAAAAATTTACCACTGCATGTTGATGCCTTTCCATGATAGCATGCCAAGTTCATGAATTTCAGACGAGTTTTGGATTTACTAGAATTTAAAAACCAGGAATCTCAATGTTTGCGGCCGAGTGACAGTGGCAGGATGTTTGACATTCATTCCCATTTCTTGCATGGGACCTAAGCATGAAACCAAGGACACATATTTGAATTTTCAACCAATTTATATGCATTAGAGCATGTCCATGTAGTTCAAATTTGAATTACGCACATAAATGCATAGAAAACTCAATTAATGCATAAAAATGTCCAAACGAACCCTGAAAAATCCCAAAAATTGACACAACACTCCTGTTGTTCTATGTTGACACTAGAAAACTTTTGAAAGCAATAAGAGGCAGTGGATATTGTTTCATCCCCAAAGGTGGGACGTTCCCTACCGAAACCATCATGCTTGTTGTAAGAACCTTTGGTTTGTGAGAAGCATATCCCCAAACCTGCCCCAAATGGGACTACAAATTTACCACGACATGTTGATGCCGCTCCATGATAGCATGCCAAGTTCCATGCATTTCAGACGGGTTTTGGATTTACTAGAATTTATAAACCAGAAATCTCAATGTTTGCGTCCGAGTGATGGTGGAAGGGTCTTTGACATTCATTCCCATTTCTTGCATGGGCCTAAGCATGCAACGAAGGACACATATTTGAATTTTCAACAAATTTATATGCATTAGAGCATGTGCATGTAGTTCGATTTTGAATTGTTCTCATAAATGCATTGAAAACGCAATTAATGCATGAAAATGTCAAAATGAACCCCGAAAAATACCAAAAATTGACACAACACTCCTGTTGTTCTATGTTGACGTGAGAATTTTTTTGAATACAATAAGAGGTAATGGATATCATTTCATCCCCAAAGGTGGGACGTTCCCTACAGAAACCATCAGGCTTGTTGTGAGAACCTCTGGTTTGTTAGAAGCATATCCCCAAACCTGCCCCAGATGGGACAAAAAATTTACCACGGCATGTTGATGCCGCTCCATGATAGCATGCCAAGTTTCATGAATTTTAGATGAGTATTGGATTTACTAGAATTTAAAAACTAGGTATCTCAATGTTTGTGGTTGAGTGACGGTGGCAGGGTGTTTGACATTCATTCACATTTCTTGCATGAGACCTAAGCATGCAACCAAGGACACATATTTGAATTCCCAACTAATTTATATGCTGTAGAGCATGTGCCTGTAGTTCAAAATTGAATTATGCACATGAATGCATAGAAAACTTCAGTTAATGTATAAAAATGTCCAAGCGAACCCCGAAAAATCCCAAAAATTGACACATCACTCGTGTTGTTCTATGTTGATATGAGAAACATTTTGAAAGTAAGAAGAGGCAACATATATCGTTTCGTCCCCCAAGGTGGCACGCACCCTACTGGAACCATCAAGCTTGTTGTGAGAGAAGCTCTGGTTTGCGAGAAGCTTATACCCACACTTGCCCCAAATGGGACAATATTTTTACCATGGAATGTCGCTGCCGTTCCATGATATCATGTCAGGTTTCATGAATTCAGATGAGTTTCTGATTTACTAGAATGTTAAAAGCATGTCTATCAATGTTAGCGGCTGAGCGACAGTGTCAAGGTGTTTGGCATTCATTCTCATTTCTTGCATGTGACCTAAGCTTGCAACCAAGGATAAAAATTTGATTTTGCAACCCATTTTTATGGACTGGAGCATGTGCTTCAATTTCGAATTGTGCACCTGAAATGGCTAGAAAATCAATTTAATGTATAAAATTTCCTAACAAACCCTGGAAAATTCCAATTTGTTTACGACACACATATAGTTGCATGTTCACTGCAGATAAAAGGTCTAGCAATTCCAACGCCGTCCATCGCCGCTATGACCCCGTTATGTAATTCAAATCAAAAATAAAATCAAGTAGATCCCACACAGTTTATTATCACCAACCGTGTGAGATGCAGTACAAAATATCCTGGAACATCGTCGGTGTATAGTATGCCTATGGCTTACGCGAGTAGATGCGTCGGCTACAGTCCATAGCCGATGTGTCGTGCACACTACCTCGCTCCCCAAATATCATTTCACTGTTCAATCGTCACCGGTGATAGATGGGGACGTGGACCTGCATCGTGAGGGCAACTTCGGCGGCCCACTCCGGTGAGAGCGCGGCCGCAACCGCCATGTGCGTGCTAACAAGGTGCATGAGCGTGGCCGAAATCTGCGACCGGGCGGCCAAGGCAGCCCAAACGGCCAATGTTGCTTCTCAGGTGGCGGCAGCAACATCTGCCTCGGGGATAGCAGCTGGCGAGAGTGGCACAACACCTGTCCATTCCACAGCAGTGGTCCTAGCCCTGATGGAGGCTGCCCACGACCATGTCGAGGCCGCCCACACCTAGGTCGTGACGGTCACCGCACAAATCGAACGAAGCTTCTTCGAGAACGGTCGACAACCCACGACCGAAGAGTTAGCATCTCCGAGAGCGTTCGAGCAGCCGTCCGTTCCTTCGCCGCATACCTTGTGATGACGGAGCCCGTCCAAGCCCAGATCGCTGCAGCCCACGCCCAGCTCATGGCAGCATTTCCCAAAGAGATGGAGGATGCGGATGGCGAGATGCTTGCCGAATATGGTGTGATGGATGCCATGGAGCTGCTTCCCTAGGAGACCGTCGGGTGCGAGCTGGACATGGAGGAGGCGGCGGAGATCGATGAGCACCAGCCGTAGTAGTACTCTTTGTTTTGTTTAATTAAGAGGACCGGTCTTTAATTTGTTAGAGTAATGTTTAGGCCAGCTAGCTCTGTTTCATTGCTGAACTTGCTCGATTAAGAAGTGTGGGTGTGCTGTAGTCTCCTTTGTGTACCCAAATTATGCAATAATGAGGATGAGTACTGTAACCAGGGAAATTGGAACCAAAATTTTTGACGTTCAAACTCATCACACACGGGTTAAGCTATATGAATCGTTTGTGATGTTCACATATCGTACACAGCTCTGAATAAGGGACTGTGTCTAATGACACTTTACGCGCTAGTTTTTCGCTGAAGCGATTCCAAGTTTTCGGATTCCACGAAAATAACTACCTCCCCACTCCCTCCCCCTTACCTAAAGCCACATTTCCCCTGTTTCTGCCTTCATTTCTAAGTTGAAACCTTCATTCCTTGCTTGCAGCACCGCCCCCCTCACCGGTGACCCTCCTTCATGCTGCTCGGCCTCGTCTATCCAGGCAGGTAATCCACACCAAACCCCCATCCTCCTCCTCCTTCCACATCCCACATGCCCCGACCACAGGCGCGACACCTTCCACCCAAATCACTGACCCATCCACCAAATAAGCGCCGCCCTAAGCCATGGTGCACGCAGTATAGCCATGAGCTCAAGGAGCATTTGGCAGCGGAGAAGAAAATCGTGGCCGCATGCGCGTATGAGGTCGCGATGGCTACCATTCGTGTTGACCCCCATATCTTGGAGGAGCACCTTGCCATTTGCTAGCTATACCGGTTAAGCATGCTCGGTTTACCCGTTGCGTGTGCTGCTTCTGCCTTTCCTTAACAAATTCTAGTGAATTGTGCTATCTAATTTTACCCTGCAATTTGTTGCTCCTATGTATATGTTCTATATGTCGTGCAGTGTGGTGCTCACTTATTAACTGTTAGGTTAATTCGTTGTCGTCTTCAGGTAACTGCTTGGTTTAATTCTTCAGGCTGCAATTTTGTATTGTCTTCCATGTGAGAAATAAATCAAATTTATATTTACAAAATACATGAGAAATGAATACAATTTCTATATTTCCAAGTTGTCAAGCAAGCTTGGTTTGGTTATACATTGTGCAATGTGGTGCTCATTTAACGTTTGGTTCATTTGTGTTGTGGTGTTTAGTTTACTGTTTGGTTCAATTCTGCAATGCGATGTTCAATAGTTGTGGGTGCATTCTGTTATTGTATACCATGTGAGAAGTAAATCGAATTTGGCATTACTAAATACATGAGAAACAAATACAATTGCTATATTTCCAAGTGGTTAAGCATGCTTGGTTTGGTTAACTGTCCAATCTTCTATTATGAGTATGTTATATTGTGCAATGTGGTGCCCAGTTAATGTTTGGTTCATTTGTTGTGGTGTTTAGTTAACTTCTTGGTTCAATTCTGCAATGCGATGTCCAATTGTCGTGGGTGGAATTTTGTATTGTTGTGCATGTGAGGAATAAATTGAATTTGGCTGCACTTAATACATTAGAAACATATACAAGTGCTATATTTCCTAGTTCTTAATCATGCTTGGTTTGGATAAATGGATTTTCCATGTGGCTTGAATTAATCTGATGAATCTGCAATGTGCCTATTTTTCATCAACATATTTTATTAATAGCGTGCGAACCCTTGCTTAACCTGATGACTGACTACCTTATATGTGTTGTATGGAAACAATGGGAAACGCTAAGGTTTACAATCGAGGTTAGCACGTGCATGGTCCGTTGTCTAATAGCACATTATTGTGCAATTGCAGGAACCATTCTAGTATTTAGGTTGTTGACAATTTGGTCTTGTACATGTAGGTCCTGTTGTCAGAGGTTTTGACCCACTGTTCGACCCTTTTTGCATATGGGGAAATGAGTTGTCCATGAATATCAATCAAGTCAAGAAACTTGGAAAGATTGTTAGGATAAAGAAATTAGCGACAAAAAACAAAAAGATCTTTCTGTGCACAATGAAGAAGACATCATTTCACTACAAGATGGTACTAACTATTATACCTTGCCTTTTTTATTCCTTTGCCCCATTTCCAATATAGAGAAGATATTTATGCACATCCTTGTTTTCAGGCCTTTCCAAAGCAGTTCACTGATGATTACCTCTCAAACCACCTCTATGGTTAGGAGGCAAGGAATATTTTCATACAACACCCATGGTTCAAAATTGAAGTGTTCCTGAAGAGGATGAAGGATGGATGGTCAATCATCCACAGGCACTGGCCTAAAGTTGCAAATACCTTCAACATCAATGAAGGCTCAATATTCACCTTCCGCTTCAGCAATTTTCCTAATGAGATGCATATGTCTATGTACCATCTATGATGCTAATTTCGAAAGGTTCTAGATGTTGCATGTTAAACTTGGGGCTGTTGTTGTCGTGTTATGGGGTAGTTGAGTGTTGAAGCTATATCATGTTGTACTATAATGTATTTCAATTATGCAATCCTGCTTCCTTAATATGGGAATGAAATACATTATGTGTTTAATATGAATGTCAATTAGATTAATAAATGGATTATTAATAATAGGGAAATTAGCCTGCTAATTGGTTTTTGCTATTGCAAAGGGTTATTGAGAAAATACCATTTCTAGGAATAAACCGTGTTGGATCGATGAACAATAACCCAAGACATTCTCTTCAAAACTGTTTGCGTTAGTCCACCTGGCGCAAACGTTTACCACATTAAAACTATGTGTGATGGGCAGCCTTTACCACACAGTTTCTTCTACGCACTGTGTGTGATGCATTCAATAATGCAAACGATAAAATTGTTAATATTGTGTGCGATGGGAACACTATCACAAACAATTTAACGGGGAAAATTGTGTGCGATGTACCTACGAACGGAAATGTTTTCCTTGCAGCAATTGTATGGGATGTATATACGAATGGAAATGATTTACGGGGACTGATTGTGTGGTATGTACTTACGACCGGAAATGATTTGTGTCGGAGATCGGGTTCCGGCAAAACCCTTAAGGTTTGAACTCTGGGGTGCGCACGAAGATATTCTCCCTACTGATCCACGCTCCAAAACCTCGTCGTGAATGTAAGCTACACGATGAACAACACAAGGGACACAAGGTTTATACTGGTTCGGCCACCGTTGTGGTGTAATACCCTATCCAGTGTGTGGTGTGGTGGATTGCCTCTGCGGCTGATGATGAACAGTACAAAGGAAGAACAGCCTCGCGATGGGTGTTCCTGAGCTGGTGCGGTGTTCTCCTTCCGAAGGATTCGATCCCCTCTACTGTGGTGGCTATCTCTATTTATAGAGGCCCTGGTCCTCTTCCCAAATATTGAGCGGGAAGGGAGCCAACAATGGCCATTTTGAAGGGGGTAGCTAGTACAAGCTATCCTGACTAAAGTTGGTCTTCGACTGCCAAAGGTACTCGCGATGAAGCTGTCTTGGTCTTGGTCTCGTTGCACCAATATGGAAACCTTTGCTTGATACCTCGGTACTCCGCAACTGCGCTTGCCCCCTTTGCCCGCCTGGTCTCAATCATCATGGCTTGCGTCACGAGCACCTCGCGAGGTACTCCTTGCCTTGATCTCTCCGCCTCCTCATGAGCCTGCCTGGCGAGGCTGCCCTTGAGGAAGCCTTGTGTCGTCTGCCCCGCGAGGCTTGGACCCTCCCGAGGGGCTTGAACTTGGGTTGATGAAGACGGGCCATACTGGGCCACTGCTTGAGCCAAGCCGTAGGCCGCAGGCAGGCAAGTTCGGGGAGCCCCATTCCCAGACGCCGACAGTAGCCCCCGGGCCCAAGGTGCGCTCGGGCTTGGCTTAGCAGCAAAGCCAAAGGGCAAGTGCGGAGCGCTGCGGCCCCAACAGCCTGCGGCCTTGGTCGGCGCATGGCGGTTGATTGGACGTGGGCTTCTCCGCTTCCCCATGCTGCCTCAGCAACTGCTCGATTTGACGAGTCCCTGCTGCATGCAAAAAGAGTCATGATTACCTGCGATCGTGGAGGCCGATGGTTGGCCTCCCCTGGACTATAAGTACGGACACGCGCGAGCCCCCGTTGTCCATCTCTTCTTGCTCCACTTGCTTCTTCTTCCTTGCTCCTCCTCCATCTTGCCGCCAATGGCACCAATCCGCCGGTTCTCAGCCGAGGAGAAAGGAAAGGCCCCCCGGAAGGGGGCCTGACCCTCTCCCGCCGAAGAAAATGCCGGTCCCCGGCTGCCGCGTCGAAGTTGCGAGGCCGGAGACGTCGAGGCCTTGGTACAAGCCGCCGCCTCCTGGGTTCGCGCTTCCTCTCTATGCCCGGGCCAAGGGCCCTGGAGAAGGAGACGCCGAGCGGCGCCACCCGCGCCGCCGGCGAGGCCGGTGAGCCATGGCGGTGCGCGCCGTTGCTCCTGGAGTCCATGTCGCGGACTCCTCTCGCGAACATGTGCTCCATGTTGCGATGCCTCCAAGCTCCTGGATCCGCTTTCGTCCCTTCTTCGCCTTCGAGATGCCACCGAGGGGAGCTCTCGAGCTTTGGTTGCAGCACGCCGACTGCAGTACCCCGGCGACTGGAGCGGAGGTTAAAGTCGTCGATCCGGGCAAGGTTTACATGACCCGGGGCTGGGGCGAGATCGCCCGGGTCTGCCGAACAGGAGGCGCCCTCGTGATTCATTTTGAATACGACGACGCTTCCTTGATGCTCTTCAAGGTCTTCGATGCAGAAGGCCACCGGCTGGAGTGCTACCCCATAGGAGGCAGCCAGGACATCGATGTGGCAAGGGCTAGGCCTGCCACCCGCTTCCCCAATGGCTCCACTGGAAGAAGTGGCAATGCTTGGGAGTCTAGTGACTCTCCCAAGCTCTTTGCGACTCCGGAGACGAGCAACGATAGTTACGTGCCCCCGAGCTCACGCTGTGCCCGGAGCAAGGCGGCTGCATCAGGCCATCGCCGCAGCTGATCTGGATCGGGTTGGCGCTGGCCTCCCGTGACCCACTGTTGATGATGGCATCGGCCATGGAGGCGCGTGTAGTTAGGGCTCCTTAGGATTCTCGTCTTTTGTTCGCTGCGAGGTATCGAGAAAAACACCCTGCAGGGGCATGTAAAGGGTCCATGGTGTCTTTGGTAGACATTAACCTTATTATGAGGCGATGAAAATGCTTGTATTGTCCCGGCTTGGCTCCCCCTTTCTAACCTCGCGATGACTTGGTGCTCTACGTTGACAGGTCCCGGTCCCCAGGCAGGCTTCAGCCGTCGCTGGTATGCCAGGTGTCGATGCCGTGGTCAAGGCCAGGAGGTGAGCGGCCCGGTGTCCAGTAAGAGCCCTTGAGGCGCGATGCTCAGGAGGTCCCCTTTAGCACTCAAGCAGCCACCGAAAGGTGAGAAAGGAAGGCAACGTCGCTGTCACAGAGCCGCATTAAGTGGAGGTTTTTGTGCCGCATCAATCAGCTATTCCTGGGGGGAACTTATCTCGAGAGCATGGAGTTGTTCGTTCGCGAGGAGCCGGACTTGCGCATCTGCAGCTGGGATGTAGCTGGGTCAGGTCTTCACGAGCTTCCCCTCTCTTCCCTGCACTCTCCTTCGTGCTCTACGTCCTCAGGTCCGGGCTCTCGAGCGAGCTTAGCCGCCGCTGGTATGCCAGGTCGCGACGCCGTGGACAAGGCCAGGGAGTGATGGCTAGAGAGCCAGTAAGAGCTCCTGAGTCACAATGCTTAGGAGCCCCCCTTTTAACGCTCCAGCAGATCACGAGAGCAAGAGAGAAAGAGAGCTCGCGATGCCTCCCGTTTTAGGCCTCAGGTAGTCCCTATAAACCAACACGAGAAAAGCACGGGTTGCCATTACGATTGTCGGCCGGCCATTGGTTGCTCCGAGAGTGGTGAAGGCACCGAGGGCCTGGTGAGGTGACACTTGCGGGGCTGCCGCAGGCCAGAGCTCGACCACTCAGATTTGTCGATGTTGCAGGGACGGACCCATGCACAAGCGTCGTCCCAGCGCGAGCGGCTCCAAAGGTAGGTGTCAATCCAGCAGACGATTATCACAGGCAGGTTAAGCATGAAAGGCAAATCAACTTAGATAGATGCTGGAAGGATACATGCCACTGGGTCAGGCCCGAGCGGCTTGGGGTTGATGCAGCCCGAGGGGCGCCCCCAGCAATGTAAACTATAAACATAAGCAAAAGGTATACATGCCGCAGGGACAGACCCACACGACCTGGGAATAATGCAGCCCTGAGGGCGCTCCCAGCTGAAACGAACTCAAAAGATGTCACCTGATACCATTGTAGAGCGGGTGTTGGAGTAGCTAACGATGCGCGGGGAAGAGGCCGATCCTCACGAGCCACCGGAGCCTAGAGCCTTGGGAGGCTCTGGGGGTCCGGGCAGTTCCTCGGGGACCATCTCCATCTTCGCCAGGACCGCGTGGAGTCTGGTCTCTTGGGCTGCCAGAATGCTCCGCAGAAGACGCTTGTGAGCGGCAACCGCGTTCGGCAGGCCGAAAGGCATGCGAACGTAGCTGTGCGGCGGACCCTCGCAGTGTTCCACGCGCGAAGACCTGAAGCGCTCCTGAGACGTGACTCGGCTGAGCCCTGGGTAGTCGATGCAGACGCGTGGCCCGCCATCCTCTCCTGGATGGGGAGCTACGCCAGGTAGGCGGCAATCGCCGCATATGACTCTCGATTCTTGAAGCTCCTGAGTGGCCTTGGTGATGAACTCCTGAGGGTTGGGCCCTCCTTGCCCCATGCATGCCTGAGGGAAATGTGCCGCGAAGCACGCCTCCAAGTGGTGCTCGAGTGCCTCCCTCGTGATCTTGGCAAAGTCTGAGGCCCTCCAAGGCAGAGCCCCCGAGCCTTGCCCGAGGAGGGCGCCGGGCGCGCCTTCCCATGCGACAGCGGGAGGAGCCCCTTGCACGGGCGCAGATCCTGACGCGGCGCCTCCGGAGATGACAACCTTCTGAGGCCTTGAGCTAGCTGATGTCTTCTTCTTCTTGGGAACTGCCTCGGGAGGGTTCTCGCTCTTGCTGTCTAGGTCCACGACTGATGCAGCTTGGAAGGCATGCTCGAGAGAGCACACCGCATCCTTCTCTTCGCAGGGGACTATGATGATTCCGCCGCTTCCCGGCATCTTGAGGACATTGTAACCATGGTGAGTTACCGCAATGAACTTGTCTAGGGCTGGATACCCGAGGATGGCATTGTATGGCAGGCGCATGTGGGAAACGTCGAAGTCGATGAGCTTGGTACGGTAGTTCTTGCACTGTCTGAAGGTGACAGGGAGGCGAACCTGCCCTATCAGAGTGGTGGAGCCGTCAGTGACTCCTGAGAAAGGCTTGGTTGGCTGAAGTTGATCATAAGGCACTTGGAGGTTGTTGAAGGTCTCGACGGACAGAACGTTGAGTCATGCGCCGCCATCGATGAGGGTCTTGGTAACTTGCACGTTGCTGATGATTTGGGAGCAAAGCATTGGGAGGATGCCAGTTGTAGCCGCACACTTGAGCTGATCCGCTGAGTTGAACGTGATGGCGCACGTGGACCACCTGAGAGGGCACGTGGCCTCGAGCTTGGGGAGGACTGCATTCACCTCGCGAGCAAATTGCTTGAAGATGCATTGAGAGGCTGGGGCCTGGGCTCCGCCCAAGATGCAAGCGATAGCATGTGGCTCTTGAAAGCCCCCAGCCCCCTCGTCCTGGTGGTGGCCATCATTCCTTCTTTGTGGTGGTGGCAGAGGAGGAAGGCCTGCGTTGCCCTGCGGGCGATCCTCGCGAGGCTGATCCCTCCAAGCCCCCTCGCGAGGCTGGTCCTGCCAGCGATCGTCGCGAGGGCAGTCACGCCACTCCTGGCGAGGGCCTCGGTCATCCCATCGTCCTCCACCTCTTCCTCCTCCTCGGCCGTAGCCCCGGTCGTTGCGCTCGGGACGTTGGCCGATGTGTCCTTCTCGAACAGCTTTGAGCTCCTGGTATTCATTGGTGTTGTGGGTGTAGAGGTTGTGGTAGGCGCAGAATCGGTTGCACTTGGACGACTCCGACCGGTCCCTGCCTCGCTTTGTGTCTGGTTCTGCCACGAGCACGGCTGCTCCTTTGCGCTTCATGTCCTTGGCCTTGGCTTTCTTCTCTTCTGGGTTAGCAGCTGGAAGCTCGAGGAGGGAGAGGCGCCCCACCTCAGCTCTTGCGCACTTGGTCGCCAGGTTGAGCAGCTCGAGGGATGTGCACAGATCCTCATGGATGGCAAGCTCCTCCTTCATCTTGACATCGTGGACACCGTTAGAGAAAGCTGAGATGATGGCTTCCTTAGTCACCTTGGGAATCTTGAGGCGAGCGTTCTTGAAACGCTGAATGTACTTCTGTAGGGTCTCTCCAGGCTGCTGCTTGATGCGGCGCAGGTCACCCACGACCGGAGGACGGTCACGAGTGCCTTGGAAGTTGGTGATGAAATGGTTGCGCATCTCATCCTAAGAGGAGATCGAGCCGGGAGGCGGGTTCAGGAGCCAGGTGCGGGCAAAATCCTTGAGCTCCATAGGAAACCAGTTTGCCATGACCTTTTCGTCTCCATTGGCCGCCTCGATGCCTAGATCATAGAGCTGCAGGAACTCCGCGGGGTCGGCAGTGCCGTCATAGCGAGGAGGCAGATCCGGCTTGAACTTGACGGGCCAGGCGACGCTGCGTAGCTCGGTGGTGAAGGCGCGGCAGCCTGCCGTGGCCACCGGAGCCCTTTGCAGTCGTGGGGCCTGCTCTTGGAGATTCCCACGTGCCGCTGCCAGGGGCAGCACGGGGTCTTGGCATGCCGGAGCAGGGATACGGTCTTGGCATGCTGGAGCAAGGAGCACGCGAGCGCCCTCTTGGGGTCGAGGGATTTCCTGGCAGCTCCTTTCTTGTCGTGCTGGCGCTGGACGCGGTGGGTCTCATCCAGGGGCCGCGTGCATTGGGGCCAGGGCGCCTTCTTGAGGAGGAGGTGGCAGAGGCGCCTCCTGAGCTGCATCACCCATGCAGGACGGAGGGCGAGGCAGCGACAGGGACAGCGCGGGAGAGCCCCCTGCGGCGCTGACGAGCTCGGTGATGCGAGCGAACCACTCCTCGTAGAGGTCGTCGACGAGGCGGTAGTGCAGGAGCTCACGTGCCAGGAGCAATGTGGCCTGCGCGTCCGTGGGAGCGCGACAAGCGTGAGAGACGAACGAGCTGGAGTTAGCGACGAGGTGGCAGTGCGGCCATCCCACTGCACAGAGGGATGCAGCAATGATGGTTGCTGCTCGTTCCCCGCTGGGCCGGTAGCGGTGTTGGCGACAGGCGACGGAGAACGACGAGGAGGCCCACTGACGGGAGGCAATTGGGCGATGCGGGCGGCGAGAGCTCTGCGAGTGTCGGCCATGGATGCGACGAAGCGGTGGAATGCACAACCGCGTAAAGAAGATTCCGGCACACCCCTGATAACCCACAAGTGTAGGGGATCGCAACAGTTTTTGATAAGTAAGAGTGTCGAACCCAACGAGGAGCTAAAGGTAGAATAAATATTCCCTCAAGTTCTATCGACCACCGATACAACTCTACGCATGCTTGACGTTCGCTTTACCTAGAACATGTATGAAACTAGAAGTACTTTGTAAGTGTTGTTGGATAAATTTGAAAGATAATAAAGAACGTGTAAATAAAAACTAGGGCTGTTTAGATAAAGATGCAATAAAGTAAGTATTAGTAGAGAGCTTTTTGTTACGAGAAAGTTATTTGTCCAAGGTAATCGATAACTAGACCGGTAATCACTGTTGCAATTGTATTTGAGGGAGAGGCATAAGCTAACATACTTTCTCTACTTGGATCATTGCACTTATGATTGGAACTCTAGCAAGCGGCCGCAACTACTAAAGATTCATTAAGGTAAAACCCAACCATAGCATTAAAGTATCAAGTCCCCTTTTATCCCATACGCAAACAACCTACTTACTCGGGTCTGTGCTTCTGTTCACTCGCGCCACTCACCATAAGCAAATCATAAACATATTGCAAACACTACAGTGGGGATCCCTCATGCTTGTGCAACACGGATAGCACCATAGGAAAGAACCAATAATAAAACATGCAACTCAAACCAATCACGATCATCAATTAACCCATAGGACAAAACGGATCTACTCAAACATCATAAGATAGCCATAGATCATTGGGAAATAATATATAGCGTTGAGCACCATGTTTAAGAAGAGATTACAGCAGGTAAGAGAGAGGTTACACCGCTACATAGAGGGAGGAAGAGTTGGTGATGAAGGCGGTGAAGTTGTTGCTGAGGATGGCGGTGATGATGATGGCCCCCGGCAGCGCTCCGGCGCCACTGAAAGCAAGGGGGAGAGAGCCCCCCTTCTTCTTCTTCTTCCTTGACCTCCTCCCTAGATGGAAGAAGGGTTTCCCCTCCGTTCCTTGGCTCCCATAGCTTGGGAGGGGCGAGAGCCCCTCCGAGATTGGATCTATCTCTCTGTTTCTGCGTTCTGAGATTCTACCCCTTCACCGTTTCTTTTATATCAGGAGATCCGTAACTCCGATTGGGGTGAATCTTTCTCCCAGATTTTTCTAGTGAAATTAGCTTTCTTGCGGCAAAATAAGAGCGTCAACCGCCTTACGGGTGGCCCACGAGAGTCCAGGGCGCGCCTAGGGGGGAGGGCGCGCCCCCTAGTCTCGTGGCCACCCCGGACACCGTTTCACGTTGATTCTTCCTCCGGAAAATCCCAAATATTCCAAAATAATTCTCCGTCCGTTTTTATCCCGTTTGGATTCCGTTTGATATGGGTTTCTGTGAAACATAAAACATGCAACAGACAGAACTGGCATTGGGCACTGGATCAATATGTTAGTCCCAAAAATAATATAAAAAGTTGCCAAAAGTATATGAAAGTTGAATAATATTGGCATGGAACAATAAAAAATTATAGATACGATGGAGACGTATCAGCATCCCAAAGCTTAATTCCTGCTCGTCCTCGAGTAGGTAAATGATAAAAAAGATAATTTTTTATGTGGAATGCTACCTAGCATAATCTTGATCATATGTCTAATCATGGCACGAATATTAAGACACGAGTAATTCAAAGCAATAGTCTATCATTTGACGTAAAAACAATAATACTTCGAGCGTACCAATAAAGCTATCATGTCTTTTCAAAACAACATGGCCAAAGAAAGTTATCCCTGCAAAATCATATAGTCTGGCTGTTGCTCTGTCTTCATCACACAAAGTATTTAATCATGCACAACCCCGATGACAAGCCAAGCAATTGTTTCATACTTTTGACGTTCTCAAACCTTTTCAACTTTCACGCAATACATGAGTGTGAGCCATGGATATAGCACTATAGGTGGAATAGAATATGATGGTGGAGGTTGTGTGGAGAAGACAAAAAGGGAGAAATTCTCACATCGACGCGGCTAATCAATGGGCTATGGAGATGCCCATCAATTGATGTCAATGCGAGGAGTAGGGATTGCCATGCAACGGATGCACTAAGAGCTATAAGTGTATGAAAGCTCAAACTGAAACTAAGTGGGTGTGCATCCAACTTGCTTGCTCATGAAGACCTCGGGCATTTGAGGAAGCCCATCATCGGAATATACAAGCCAAGTTCTATAATGAAAATTCCCACTAGTATATGAAGGTGAAAGCATAGGAGACTCTCTCTATGAAGAACATGGTGCTACTCTGAAGCACAAGTGTGGTAAAAGGATAGTAACATTGCCCCTTCTCTCTTTTTCTCTCATCATTTTTTTTATTTTCTTTTTTTCTTTCTTTTTTTTCTTTTCTTTCTTTTTTGTGGGCTTCTTTGGCCTCTTTTTTTATTTGGGCTTCTTTGGCCTCTTTTATTTTTCATAAAGTCCGGAGTCTCATCCCGACTTGTGGGGTAATCATAGTCTCCATCATCCTTTCCTCACTGGGGCAATGCTCTAATAATGATGATCATCACACTTTTATTTACTTACAACTCAATATCGAGAACAAAGATATGACTCTATATGAATGCCTCCGGCGGTGTACCGGGATGTGCAATGATCTAGCGTAGCAATGACATCAAAAAACGTACAAGCCATGAAAACTTCATGCTAGCTATCTTACGATCGTGCAAAGCAATATGACAATAAATGCTCAAGTCATGTATATGATGATGATGGAAGTTGCATGGCAATATATCTCGGAATGGCTATGGAAATGCCATAATAGGTAGGTATGGTGGCTGTTTTGAGGAAGATATAATGAGGTTTATGTGTGATAGACCGTATCATATCACGGGGTTTCGATGCACCGGCGAAGTTTGCACCAACTCTCGAGGTGAGAAAGGGAAATGGACGGTACCGAAGAGGCTAGCAATGATGGAAGGGTGAGAGTGTGTATAATCCATGGACTCAATATTAGTCATAAAGAACTCATATACTTATTACAAAAATCTACAAGCCATTGAAAACAAAGTACTACGCGCATGCTCCTAGGGGGATAGATTGGTAGGAAAAGACCATCGCTCGTCCCCGACCGCCACCCATAAGGAAGACAATCAATAAATAAAATTGTGCTCCAACTTCATCACAAAGCGGTTCACCATACGTGCATGCTACGGGAATCACAAACCTCAACACAAGTATTTCTACCAATCCACAACCACCCACTAGCATGACTCTAATATCACCATCTTTATATCGCAAAACTATTGCAAGGAATCAAACATATCATATTCAGTGATCCACAAGTTTATGTAGGATTTTATGACTAACCATGTGATTGACCAATTCCTATCATCTCTCTAAATAGATGTAAGTGAAGCAAGAGAGTTTAATTCTTTCTACAAAAGATATGCCCACGCTCTAACAAATATAAGTGAAGCAAAAGAGCATTCTACAAATGGCGGTTTTCTATGTGAAGAGAAACAGGCAATCCAAACTTCAAATGATATAAGTGAAGCACATGAAGCATTCTATAAAGCCATACTCAAAATATTTAAGTGAAGTGCAATGAGCATTCTATAAATCAACCAAGGACTATCTCATAAAAGCATGGTGCAAAAAATAAAAATGAAAACTAAATGCAAAAGACGCTCCAAGACTTGCACATAATGCACGAACGAAACGAATATGAAAACATGCCGATACTTGTTGAAGAAAGAGGGGATGCCTTCCAGGGCATCCCCAAGCTTAGACGCTTGAGTATCCTTGAATATTTACTTGGGGTGCCTCGGGCATCCCCAAGCTTGATCTCTTGCCTCTCTTCCTTTTCCTCATATCGAGACCTCCTCATTTAGACACTTCATCCACACAAAACATCAACAGAAAACTCGGTAAGATCCGTTAGTATAATAACGCAAATCACCACTCCAAGGACTGTTGCAAACCAATTCATATTTTTGTTTTTGCATTGTGTCTACTGTAATATAACTTTTGCATGGCTTAATCCACTGATATAAATTGATAGATTCATCAAAACAAGCAAACATGCATCAAAAACAGAATCTGTCAAAAACAGAACAGTCTGTAGCAATCTGAACAACCACCATACTTATGGTACCCAAAAATTCTACCAAAATTAGGAAAAATAAACAATTTGTATATCAAGACATTTCAAAAGGAATCAGAACCATTTGACGTTCCAGTTAAAAATGTAAAATCGCGCACTACAGCCAAAGTTTTTGTCCTGCACCGTACAAACCAACAAGCAATGTAAACATCTTAAAGGCAAACCTTGGCACATTATTTTTATAATACAATGGAATTATACAAGGGGATAATTATTTTTGATGAAAAGTTTCTGTAATCAAGATTTACAAAGTTTCCGTGAGCATGAACAGAGTTCAAGGAGCTCTCCCACTTCAACAATGCTTGTCTTTCTCACTTTCACTTTCCTTTTTTGAAAAGTTTTAGGTTCCCCTATTTAACTTTTTGTTTTTGAACTATATGAAAGAACTTAACAGAAATAAATGACTCTCTAAAACTTCCAGGTTGTCTCCCTGGCAGCGCTTTCTTTAAAGCCATTAAGCTAGGCATAAAGTGCTCAAGTAATGAATCCACCCGGATCCCAAGGTATATCAAAGCCAATTTTAATTAACAATGATTTGTAATTTAGTAGTGAGCACAAAGTAACATATATCAAGCAAAAACGAAGTCTAACTCTCTTCCTGTGCATCGGCATGTAATAAAAGAATAATCCATGCACACCAAGTAAAGGCCAATGCATAGTATAAGCAGTTTCTTGCAATTCTATCGTGTTGGAAACATAGAGAGGTGGAGACATAGTTCCTCTCTCATAATAATTGCAAGTAGGAGCAGCAAGCACATGCATATCACATTCATCAAAATCATCATGTGCAATGGTAAAAAGGCAACCCATCAATATAATCCTTACTAAGCGCAAACTTCTTTGATATAGTGTAGTCGGGAGAATTCAAAAAGATAATAGGACTATCATGCATGGGTGCAATAGCAACAATTTCATGTTTAACATAAGGAACTATAGCAAGTTCATCTCCATAAGCATAATTCATATTGGCATCTTGGCCACAAGCATAGCAAGCATCATCAAAGAGGAATATTTCAAGAGAATCAACAAGATCATAGCAATCATCATAGCAATCATCCTTCGGTAAGAACGAAGGGGAATTAAACAATGTATGAGTTGAAGAGTTACTCTCATTAGAAGGTGGGCACGCGTGATCAATCCGCTCTTCCTCCTTTTGTTCTTCGCTCTCCTCATCATCTTTTTCATCCAATGAGCTCACAATTTCATCAATTTCTTCTTCCATAGCTTCCTGCAAAATATTAGTCTCTTCTTGGACAGCGGAGAAGTCCTCAATATATGGTTTAACATAGGCATTAGAAGCATAATTATCATAACAATATTGAAATATGGCAAAATTTTCAGATTTGTAAAGAGTAGCGTCATACTTTTCAATCAAAGAGGCAATCTCATAAGCACCTTTAAAAGCAACAAATTCTTCAATTTGTTGAACATCATAGTAATTGTAAACACCCTTAGCATACGAAGATACGATTCCCTTATCACTAAACAAGCATTGATAGGGTAGATGTTTCTTAGGGTCTTCAGAACAACAAGTAAACTCATATATTTCACATAAATTCCAAGCATAGCATTGCAAACGTTGAATTTGATCCCATAATAGTTTCCCTTTTTCAGATATACGGTGTCGCATAAAAACAAGCATGCTCATCTAAAGATTTGCCCTCAACTAAACTAGTGGGGGTTTCAGCACGAGCACAAAGTGATCGAAGATGATCCAACTAAAAAGCTTCAGGAGTGTGATAGATTTTGAGTGGTTCTTCAACCATTGGTTCAGTAGGTACAACTAATTCTTTTGGTATTTTGTGTTTCCTACCCATATCTAAAGATAGAAAACAACTAAGAACAACAAATTAAAATTACTTAGTGATAAAG
The DNA here is from genome assembly GCF_018294505.1 of Triticum aestivum. Lineage (NCBI taxonomy): Eukaryota > Viridiplantae > Streptophyta > Magnoliopsida > Poales > Poaceae > Triticum > Triticum aestivum. The sequence goes on along the minus strand of NC_057804.1, from coordinate 320,478,234 downwards.
CAAACAAGCGCACACGAGAATATTCACCCCATGCTATGACTCCCCGGCAACGGCGCTAGAAAAAGGTCTTGATAACCCACAAGTGTAGGGGATCGCAACAGTTTTCAATAAGTAAGAGTGTCGAACCCAACGAGGATCTAAAGGTAAAATAAATATTCCCTCAAGTTCTATCGACCACCGATACAACTCTACGCACGCTTGATGTTCGCTTTACCTAGAACAAGTATGAAACTAGAAGTACTTTGTAGGTGTTGTTGGATAGGTTTGCAAGATAATAAAGAACGCGTAAATAAAAATTAGGGGCTGTTTAGATAAAGATGCAATAAAGTAAGTATTAGTAGAGAGCTTTTGTTACGAGAAAGTTATTTGTCCAAGGTAATCGATAACTAGACCGGTAATCACTGTTGCAATTCTATTTGAGGGAGAGTGATGAGGACATGACTACCTTGGATATGACCAAAAATATTGCATATATGCATATTTGTCAGGTGATTTCTAGTGCAAACTATTCAATAATCTATTTATGTTATCCAGAACAAAAATACTTCACACACTTTTGTGTTTTGTCTAATTGCAGGTGTATGGGACATTTGTACAATCCACATATGAAGATAAGGAAGAAAGAGATGTTTATTTGCTGTCCAAAAAGTTCTCTCACGTCACTTTTGGCCCAAGAGAAGATAGAGTCCAAGTCTCTCACGTTCTGGATTCAGATTCGGACTGCACAGACATACCTGACTCAAAACGCACACAAGTTTTTCATACGGACTCCGAATTGGGTGATTCTTTTTTTGTTGGAAACTAGATTTCGTGCACTTTCCAACCCAATTGGAATCACCTTCAAATTCGTCCGGAGCGTTGAGTTGTGGACGAAACAATCTGATGCTGCAGCAGAATCCGATTCAAACTACAAGTCCAAAGGTGTTACATCACCTCCACTTGGGCCCATGAGCCTTGTACGACCTAGGGTTAGTTTTAGGCTGCCTTGGGACGTCCTCCCACCTCCTTGGCCGCCACCCCTTGCTCCTATATAAGTAGATCCATCTACTAGCTTTTTCCTTGGGATTTGTTTAGTTAAAAGTTAGCCATTGCAACTTCATGTACTTCGTTTGTGTCCAACGACCAGACCAAGACCGCTTACGGATCCCCACCTTTATCAATACTTCATACATATTTGCAATATTTAGATTGCTTTTATCATATTCTTGCTCGTTCTTCGATTGCTTGCAGGAATAGACCTTCATGGTCAGGTTGATCGTGCACCGGCGTGGTCAATAACCTCTGGAGATTGGTTTAGCGATTGCTAAGGCGCAACGTCGTGCACGTTTGTAGTCAGATCGTCAAAGTCGTCTCCACCAAATCGATAGTTAGAATCTCATCGAAAGATCGGGACACCCCCGCCTCTATCAAGTGGTATCAGTTTTCAGGTTGCTCGGTGAGAATTTCCAGTTTTCCTAGATTAGATTTATTTTCTTACCTATTGTCCAAGAAAAAGCCACACACAAAAAAAGTTAGATCTGTTCATCCTTTATCCAAGCCAGTCTGAGCCTTTGCAATTTTCTATTCATTGCTTGCATAGTTGAATTATCGGTTGCATCGTCATGTCAGTTGCTGGTCTTAGCGTCTAGTTCCTTTAGAGTTTCGAGTTCTGTTCACATTAGTCACGCCGCCGCTGCATCATTATTCCTTCCGCTGTCCACCATCCCATCTATTAATTTCCACCACGTGCTACGCACTGTTCATTGTCATAATCATAGTTGAGGTTATTCACATCTTCGCCTGATCCAATCTGCATCTTATCTAGTTTGTCTTGGAAAGAAAAAAAAAGATAGAAAAAAAGAGAAAAAAAGGAAAGAAAAAAAATAAAAAAAAGAGAGATGAAAAAAAATGGATCTATCTAGAATCAATCTCGTACCTGAACCCATAATTTCGATGAACATAAAAAGGTTAAGGTTGCGGTTGGTTCTTTCACTGGTTATGCTTTGGTTTGGTGGAGTGAATATTGTCGGTTACACCCTGATTATATATCTACTACTTGGGAAGATTTGAAACTTGCCATGCGACATACTTTCGTCCCTGCTTATTATACTCGTGACATGATTAAGAAGTTGCAACACTTAAAACAAGGTAGTGAAACTGTAACAAAATATTATGATGATTTACAAACTACCTTGTTGCATTCCTCTTTAGAAGAAAGTGAAGATGATTTTATGGATAGATTTTGGGGAGGATTAAACCGTGATATTCAAGAGATACTAATTCATGAAGAGTGTTATCCTATGGACCATTTGTTTCATCTTGCTTGCAAAGCTGAACAGGAAATAAAACGACGTGTTGGCCACGAGGAGAACAAGCGCACGGTGCACATTCCAAGAGTTGATATGATTGTTCCTTCAACTACTAGGCATACTATGACAACCACATCCGTTGTTGTCAGGACTACATCACCTCCACCATGTGACACATCGCCCCCGAGAGTGGCTACATCATCTGAGTTGATCATAAGAGGTAATGACAAAGGTACTGATCTTCCATCTTTACATGAGAATGATGAATGCCTTGTCAATTTGAATGCACCATCTGATGAGCTACCCACTACTTTGATCACACCACCTATTTTAGAGGACTACGTTGATAATTTGACTTTGCCATGTGATCAAACAACTGAAATACCAACAATTTTGAGTGCACCCATTGAATTAACTATTGATGCAAAAGAACCAATGTTTAATCATTTTGATATGACCTCTAATCTTGGTGATGATTCTGTGTTGAATGACTTATTGCATGTTTGCTTATTTAAGCATGTTGTAGCATGTAAATTTGATGCAAGTAAGGTTTATTCACCAATGTTGGGATGGTTTAATGATGAACATTGTCAATCTTTTGAAATGAATAAGAGCTTCACTTATATGTGCAAACTGTGTTGCAATATTTTCATGCCTTCTACTTCTTGTGCTAATTTTTTGGCTTTAGATTTTATGAACTATGCAAGTTACTCATCTATTCATGTGTCATATATGCAAAAATCAAGGGAAGTAAAAATGGATGACATATACATATACAACATGTACACCTTGTCTCTTTTGTTAGCCACATTTCAGATTAAGAAACGCCGAGGACGGCTTTATTTTCAAGAAGGGGAGGATGATGAGGACATGACTACCTTGGATATGACCAAAAATATTGCATATATGCATATTTGTCAGGTGATTTCTAGTGCAAACTATTCAATAATCTATTTATGTTATCCAGAACAAAAATACTTCACACACTTTTGTGTTTTGTCTAATTGCAGGTGTATGGGACATTTGTACAATCCACATATGAAGATAAGGAAGAAAGAGATGTTTATTTGCTGTCCAAAAAGTTCTCTCACGTCACTTTTGGCCCAAGAGAAGATAGAGTCCAAGTCTCTCACGTTCTGGATTCAGATTCGGACTGCACAGACATACCTGACTCAAAACGCACACAAGTTTTTCATACGGACTCCGAATTGGGTGATTCTTTTTTTGTTGGAAACTAGATTTCGTGCACTTTCCAACCCAATTGGAATCACCTTCAAATTCGTCCGGAGCGTTGAGTTGTGGACGAAACAATCTGATGCTGCAGCAGAATCCGATTCAAACTACAAGTCCAAAGGTGTTACATCACCTCCACTTGGGCCCATGAGCCTTGTACGACCTAGGGTTAGTTTTAGGCTGCCTTGGGACGTCCTCCCACCTCCTTGGCCGCCACCCCTTGCTCTTATGTAAGTAGATCCATCTACTAGCTTTTTCCTTGGGATTTGTTTAGTTAAAAGTTAGCCATTGCAACTTCGTGTATTTCGTTTGTGTCCAACGACCAGACCAAGACCGCTTACGGATCCCCACCTTTATCAATACTTCATACATATTTGCAATATTCAGATTGCTTTTATCATATTCTTGCTCGTTCTTCGATTGCTTGCAGGAATAGACCTTCGTGGTCAGGTTGATCGTGCACCGGCGTGGTCAATAACCTCTGGAGATTGGTTTAGCGATTGCGAAGGCGCAACGTTGTGCACGTTTGTAGTCGGATCGTCAAAGTCGTCTCCACCAAATCGATAGTTACCATCTCATCGAAAGATCGGGACACCCCCGCCTCTATCAGAGAGGCATAAGCTAACATACTTTCTCTACTTGGATCATATGCACTTATGATTGGAACTCTAGCAAGCGTCCGCAATTACTAAAGATTCATTAAGGTAAAACCCAACCATAGCATTAAAGTATCAAGTCCCCTTTTATCCCATACGCAAATAACCTACTTACTCGGGTCTGTGCTTTTGTTTACTCACGCCACCCACCATAAGCAAATCATAAACATATTGCAAACACTACATCGGGGATCCCTCACGCTTGCGCGACACCGAGAGCACCATAGGACAGAACCAATAATAAAACATGCAACTCAAACCAATCACGATCATCAATTAACCCATAGGACAAAACGGATCTACTCAAACATCATAAGATAGCCATACATCATTGGGAAATAATATATAGCGTTGAGCACCATGTTTAAGTAGAGATTACAGCGGGTAAGAGAGAGGTTACATCGTTGCATAGAGGGAGGAAGAGTTGGTGATGAAGGCGGTGAAGTTGTTGTTGAAGATCGCGGTGATGATGATGGTCCCCGGCAGCGCTTCGGCGCCACCGGAACCAAGGGGGAGGGAGAGCCCCCCTTGTTCTTCTTCTTCCTTGACCTCCTCCCTAGATGGGAGAAGGGTTTCCCCTCTGTTCCTCGGCTCCCATGGCTTGGGAGGGGCAAGAGCCCCTCCAAGGTTGGATCTATCTCTCTGTTTCTGCGTTCTGAGATTCTACCCCTTCACCGTTTCTTTTATATCTGGAGATCCGTAACTCCGATTGGGGTGAATCTTTCGCCCACATTTTTCTCGTAAAATTAGCTTTCTTCAGGCAAAATAAAAGCGTCAACCGCCTTACGGGTGGCCCACGAGAGTCCAGGGCGCGCCCCCTTGTCTCGAGGCCACCCCGAACACCGTTTCGCGTTGATTCTTCCTCCGAAAAATCCCAAATATTCCAAAATAATTCTCCGTCCGTTTTTATCCTATTTGGATTCCGTTTGATATGGGTTTTCTGTGAAACATAAAACATGCAACAGACAGGAACTGGCACTGGGCACTGGATCAATATGTTAGTCCCAAAAATAATATAAAAAGTTCCCAAAAGTATATGAAAGTTGAATAATATTGGCATGGAACAATAAAAAATTATAGATACGACGGAGACGTATCAACCCCTACCTGGCGCGCCAAATGTCGGATATCGGGTTCCGGCAAAACCCTTAAGGTTCGAACTCTGGGGTGCGCACGAAGATCTTCTCCCTACCGATCTGCGCTACAAAACCTCGCCGCAAATCTAAGCTACACGATGAACAACACAAGGGACACAAGGTTTATACTGGTTCGGGCCATCGTTGTGGTGTAATACCCTAATCCAGTGTGTGGTGTGGTGGATTGCCTCTGGGGCTGATGATGAACAGTACATAGGAAGAACAACCTCGTGAGAGGTGTTCTTGAGCTGGTGAGGTGTTCTCCTTCCGAAGGATTCGATCCCCTCTACTTTGGTGGCTATCTCTATTTATAGAGGCCCTGGCCCTCTTCCCAAATATTGAGCGGGAAGGGAGCCAACAACGGCCATTTTGAATAGGGTCAGCTAGTACAAGCTAGCATGACTAAAGTTGGTCTTCGACTGCCAAAGGTACTAGCGATGACGCTGTCTTGGGCTCCACGGTGATCTCCGTCCCGCCGTCTTGCTGGTCTTGGTCTCATTGCACCGATATGGAAACCTTTGTTTGATGCCTCGGTACTCTGCGCCTGCGCTTGCCCCCTTTGCACCAAAGAGGAAACGAGGACACTGCATTGGCTGGCGCCCGCCTGGCACACGCCTGGTCTCGATCGTCATGGCTTGCATCACGAGCAGCTCCTGAGGTACTCCTTGCCTTGACCTCTCCGCCTCCTCGCGAGCCTGCCTGGCAAGGCCGCCCTTGAGGAAGCCTTGCATCGTCCGCCCCGCAAGGCTTGGCCCCTCGCAAGGGTCTTGAACATGGGTTGATGAAGACGGGCCGTACTGGGCCACTGCTTCAGCCACACCGCAGGCAGGCAAGTCTGGGGACCCCCATTCCCAGAACGCCGACAATTTGGCATGTATAATTGTATTTTTTGAGCACTACTATATGCATAACTGTATTTGGTCGCTTGCTGGTCGCACACGACCTCATTTTGTTGAGCGTGTGTGCCAGGAGGGCATATCCCCGACGGTTTCTAGGTCGTGTGGGAAGAACCCCCCTATCGCCCACACTCAATAGGTGACGGTTCCGAAGGCCATCGCGGAAAGGGGTTAAAAACCATTTGTATAGTACCTCGCTGTACCAGTGAGGACCCACATATCTTGGGGCAAGCTTCCCTTCGATACCAAAGAGTTGAGTGCCTTTCATAGGATAAACTTGGAGATAGACATGGTCTCCAATCTCAAAAGCCAAGTCACGATGCTAGCTATCATCATAACTCTTCTGGTGCGATTGCGCGGCTTTGAGATTTTCATGGATGACTATACACATTTCTTCAGCTTCTGTGATCAAGTCATTGCCAAGAAGTTGGAGTTCACCAGTCTCGGACCACTTGAAGTTGTTGCTGTAGGTGAACTCAGAAAACGGGAGGCAATCTTCCCACTTCATGCCGAAGGAGATGACACATGCCCTGAGCATGTCTTCGATGATTTGATTGACCCTTTCAACTTGGCCAATTGTTTGAGGGTGAAAAGTTGTGCTGAAATGGATGTTGGTGCCCATTGCCTTCTGAAAGGAGTCCCAAAACTTGGAAGTGAAGATGCTTCCATGATCCAAGGAGATGACTTGAGGAGTCCCGTGCAACGATACTATCCTGGAAGTGTATAGCTCTGCCAACTGAGCTGCATTGATAGATTCTTTGACTGGAAGAAAATAAGCCACTTTGTGAGTTTGTCAATGACCACGAAGATAGCATCATTTCCTTGCTTGGACTTGGGAAAGCTGGTGACAAAGTCCCTTTCGATATGACAAAACTTCCACTCGGGAATAGGTAGAGGCTGGAGGAGTCCTGTCGGACGCTGGTGTTCTGCTTTCACTCTGCGACAAACATCACATTCATTCACAAATTGAGCAATCTCTCGCTTCATTCGTGTCCACCAGAATGTCTGCTTGAGGTCATGATACATCTTTGAACTGCCCGGATGGATGGAAAGAAGAGAATTGTGTGCTTCGTTCATTATGACCTTCCTTAGATCACCCTTAGGAACCACTCATCGGACCTCGAAGAATAAGGTGTCTTTGTCATCAATGCGATAGCACTTGTATTTGGATAAGCCCTTGGCAACACTATATTTCACCATCTTCACCATAGAATCAAGGAGTTGCGCCTCACGAATTTGGTCTTCTAGAGTTGGAGTGCCTTGAAGGTTGGCAAGAAAACCTTGAGGAAGCCCTGTGCCTGCAGGAGCTAGCAGTGGGACCACCCTCATCTCTTCACCTGGAGAAGACGGGTCGCTGCATGGCGGGCAGATTGGTGCGCCCCTCCACGATCTCTATGGGTGCCTCGGCCTCGGCTCCCATAGGGCTTGGGCTCACGAGGAAGGGGTTGTCTCGAGGCCTCTCATGGCCCTCGAAGAGCAACCCCCATTTGTCGAAGCACAACATCCCCCCAGAAAAGTCTCTCCTGCTCGTGAGGCTGACCCGAGGGTGCGCATTTGTGTCCCTACCAGTCAAGAGGCAAAGGAACCCGTTCAGCGCGTTTGGAGGCAGAGAAGCCATCTAGAGCGTCATGGTGTCCTCGCGACCAGTAAAGGCCCACATTGGGCGAGAATGGCGCTGGAGGTAAGCGATCCACCGTCGGATGAACTCCTTCACCACAATTGCCATTGTTACACCTGCCGCCCTCAGGTCGGCCATCCTCGCGGTGACTCACGAGAACCTAGGGGCGGCGAGCCTGTCATGCCTCCACCCGGAGCTCGCCTTCACCGGGGATGACTGAGTCTGGAGCAGGGGCTATACTGGGCTGTGTCAACGTACACGTATTTTATCCGCAAGCCCTCTATGTCTGGATGGAGCTCCATGTTGATGCCCTCACCCGCCGTCATGCTCCCTGCATGGAGCCCCACGCACCCAGAGCACTGCTCCGGCGACCAGTTGTAGCGAGAAGAAGTGGCAAAGCTGCGCCACCAAGGGGGCAATGCCCACGAAGGCTTCGCACAAGAATGCGAAAGCGGAAAGGAGGATGATGGAGTCTAGATCAAAATGCAGTGCGTGGAACTAGTAGTGTGAAAGCTCGACATTGAAGAAATCCGAGAATGGCAACAGCAAGTAAGAGAAGAGTGCTAGAAGGTGAAGGGCGATGGTGGTGGCCTCCAAATCGGTAGAGGCCCGAGAGGCAGACCAGACCTTCGTCGCCTTCCACTCGTTGTAGTCTGTTGCGATCACAGGTAGGACCAAGTCTCCTTCAAAATTGGTGCATATGAGGACACTTTGGAGTGTGATGTCGTCCCGATGTCCGTTTGCCACCTCCTTCTTGGTCGACCATGGCAATTTGACCGTGGCGTCATCCATAACGGGCGTACAAATCACTATAGCTTCAAGATGAAAGGGAAGGAGTATGTGCTACGACTTATGTCTCCTAGTCAAGTGATAGCCGACAAGCAAGCCACCCATCATGGAGAGAAGAGTGAGAAAGTGATCCACCCAAAAGAGAGTGAGAGCCACAAGCCAAAACTGAGTGCCTCCACGATGAGCGACAAGAAAAACTTCATCCTATTTGCCACCAAAAGTGAGATGAGAGAAGTGTGTGAGAACCCATCAAGTGTTATGCACTTTGTCCTTGTGTGCAAGAATGGGGAACCAAAAACTAACACCTCTCACGATCTATCTTTAGTGTTCTCTTCTCTTTTGCAGGGATTCCAAGATGTTTTCCCCGATGAGATACCTCCGGGACTACCTCCACTATGAGGCATCGAGCACTGAATCAACCTCATCCCCGGAGCACCTCTACCAAACAAATCGCCATACCGCGTCAACCCCGAAGAAACTAAGGATATCCAATGGCAAGTACAACAACTAATCGACAACAGACATGTACGTGAAAGCTTAAGCCCTTGTGTCGTTCCGGTTATACTTGTGCCCAAGCAAGATGGTAGTTTTCGCATGTGCTCAGATTGTAGACCCATCAATGCTATTACCGTTTGTTATAGGAATCCCATTCCTCGCTTAGAAGATATGCTTGATGAACTTAGCGGTGCAACCATTTTCTCAAAAATTGATCTGAAAAGTGGCTATTATCAAATCCGCATACAAGAAGTTGATGAATGGAAAACCGCTTTCAAAACCAAATTTGGCTTGTATGAGTGGTTGGTTATGCCTATGGGTTTATCGGAAGCTCCCGGTACTTTCATGCGTCTTATGCATTTTGTGCTTCGTCCTTACATTGGAGTGTTTGTTGTGGTTTACTTTGATGACATTCTTGTTTTTAGCAAATCATGTTAGGGCTGTTTTGCAAACCCTTCGCAAGGAACGTCTTTCTGCCAACATGAAAAAGTGCACATTTGGTGTTGACAAGCTTGTTTTCTTGGAGTTAGTTGTTTCTTCCAAGGGTGACCATGTTGATGAATCTAAATTGAAGCCATTAAAACTTGGCCCCAACCCACCAATTTGCAACAAGTGCGTAGCTTTCTTGGCCTTGCAGGTTTTTATCATCGCTTTCTGAAAGACTTTAGCACCATCGTCGCACATTTGCATGCTTTGAGTAAGAAAAATGCTCCTTTCGTTTGGCGCTTTTGATGAGCTCAAATCTTTGCTTACTCATGCTCCGATTCTTGCTTTACCAAACTTTGAGAAAACTTATGAGATTCATTGTGATGCAAGTGGTACTGGAATTGGAGGAGTTTTGATGCAAGAAAAACGAGCCATTGCATATTTTAGTGAAAAACTCTTCGATGCTCAACTTAACTATCCCATCTATGACAAAGAATTGTATGCTTTAGTGCGTGTGCTACATGTTTGGGAACATTATCTTAGACCTCATGAATTTGTCATCCATACCGATCATGAAATGTTCAAGCACTAGAAAGGTCAACCTAAGTTGAACAAGCATCATGCCAAATGGAGTGAATTTATTGAATCTTTTCGCTATGTGATCAAGTACATTAAGGGTAAGGAAAATCTTGTTGCGGATGCCCTTTCCCACATATGCACACTTGTCACTAAACTTAAGTTGAATGTTGTTGGCTTTGAGCACATAAAAGGCTTGTATGCGAATGACCCTACCTTTGCTACCCCTTATGCTAAGTGTTTGACGCATACTTCTTGGGAACGTTATTACATCAAGGATGATTATCTTATGAGAGCTAACAAACTTTGCATCCCCGAGTCTTCTCTTCGTTTGCTACTTTTGCAAGAGGCTCATGGAGGCGGACTCATGGGACATTTTGGACACGACAAGACATTCGCCACGCTCTCCAAGAACTACTTTTGGCCCAAGATGTTCCGCGACGTCTCATGCTTCACCAACTGATGCTCTACATGTCGCAAAGCTAAGTCTAAAGTTCAATCCCATGGTCTTTACATGCCTCTTCCTATTCCTTATCAACCTTGGGAAGACATTATCATGGATTTTGTACTTGGTTTGCCTAGAACTCAAAATGGAAAGGATTCCGTGTTTGTTATTGTGGACCGATTTTCTAAGATGGCACATTTCATTCCATGCAAGAAGATAGAAGATGCTTCACATGTTGCCAATCTCTTTTGTAGGGAAATATTGGGACTTTATGGAGTACCAAAGACAATCATCTCGGACCGCAATGTCAAGCTCTTGAGTTACTTTTGGAAGACGCTATGCGTCAAGCTCGGAATCAAGCTCTTGTTCTCGTTGGCATACCATGCTCAAACCGACGGCCAAACGGAGGTGACGAATCGTACACTCTCCACTCTACTTCACGTGTTGATCAAGAGGAACATCAAGGAGTGGGAAGAGTGTCTACCCATCGCCGAGTACGCCTACAACCGAGCAAGACATTCGACTACCGGCAAGTCCCCCTTCGAGGTTGTCTACGGCTTCAACCCGTTGTCCCCATTGGACACTCTACCTCTTCCTCTACAAGAGCGCACCAACCTCGACACGAGTGCACATCCAAGCTACCTCAAGAAGATGCATGAAGATACAAGGACAACCATCGAGCACCAAGTACAACGACTAGCGACCAAGATCAACATAAACAAGCATCCCATGATATTCAACATTGGAGATCTCCTGTGGCTACACCTTCACAAGGACCACTTCCCCAACGAACGCAAGTCCAAACTTCTACCTCGAGCCGATGGACCCTTCAAGGTGCTAGCACGCTACAACAACAACGCGAGCGACATCTTCAATGTCAACGATCTCTCCCTGTACCATGGTGATGAGGATTTTGATCCGAGGCCGGATCTTTCCCAAGGGAGGGGAGATGATGCGGAGCATCCTACGGTCATCCGCATGGACCTACCGTCGTCTCACCAAGCACCAAGAGGACCCATGACAAGAGCACGAGCTAGAGCTCTCGAGACCGAGGTGACTTCTCTCCTTAGTGATTTCTCATATGATCCTCTTGGGACATGGCTACTACCTAAGTCCGGAATGTCGTGCATGATTAGGTACCATGAGGACCCCTCCCACCCGAGGATGCACATGAAGATGTGCAAGCTCCCATGACCACGGACGAAGAGAACCACCGAAAGAAGATAAAGGCAGCTTCCAGGCCTCGGACATCCGGCCATGGCCCCGGACATCCGGCCCCTGGAGATCTCTCCCACAGCCCAGGATCTGCAGCCAAAGCTACAGGGCCCAGACATCCGGCGTCCAGCCCGGACATCCGGCCCGTCGCTCCGGAAATCCGGCCTACAGCCCAAACATCCGGACAAGCTGTCCAGGGAGTATAGAAGCCTGCCCCGACATCACGGACATCCGTCCGCGACCCCAGACATCCGGCCCTACGCGTCGCCCCGAACATCCGGCCAGCGCACGGACATCCGACCAGCTCTGCCCGAGGAGATCCAAGATGGCGTCAGGCCAGCCCGGACATCCGGCCAGACAGCCCGGACATCCGGCCCCTCGCGAATGCCCGGACATCCAGCCCGACACCCGAAAATCTAGCCTCCCCTGTTTGTGAACAGTGTAAGAGCCATGGCCCGTGTACCCCTTCTCCCCCTAGACTATATATACTCCTCCTCTGTCCTGTTTCTAGGGTTAGTGTTGATTTAGCTCATTTGTGAGATAGAGCCTCGCTCATCCATCCAAATCTACTCCTCGTGAGGGACCAACACCTCTTCGGAGAAGATCCACCTGGATTCAAGACCTCCATCCGGAGAAGACCATCATCAAGACCTCCTCACAGAGAAGAATCGGATACCCTTCGTATAGTCTCTTGTTGGATTTGGATCTTGTACCTCTCCTTGTGTTTCGATGGTCTAGCACATGTGTGACTTTGTTCTTGTTGGTTGAGTGTTCTCTCATGTTTTTCTCTTGTTCCCATCCTCGTGTTCTTCGTGTTCCTCGTAAGGATCCGCTCAAAACATGAAAGATCGGCCTCTAGGGTTCTATCCTACATCACTTGAGTTGTTGATGCTGAAGCTGGGCCGTACCAGGCTGTTGATGGAGCCGTGCAGTGGGCCACAGGCAGGCAATCTGGGTACCCCCATATCCAGATTGCCAACAGTAGCCCCCGGGCCCAAGGCGCGCTTGGACTTGGCTTCTAGGCAAAGCCAAAGGGCAAGTGCGGAGGGCCACATGCCCTAATCTCCTGCGGCCTTGAACGACGCGTGGTAATTGATGGGATGTGGGCGTCTCCACTTCCCCATGCTGCATTGAAATCCATCAAGCATGGCGGCCGCCCGTTGCTAGAGCAGTCCGCCCCTATAGATTGTCGCGCTTGGCCCTCGCTCCTTCTCTTCCCAAGCTTACAATCCTTCGCGTAGATCTAGTGCCAGCGCCGCTCCCCCTTCCTAGCATTCGCCATGGCCCCGCAGCAGAGGAAGAAGAAGGGAAGGTCGCACGCCCTGGATGGACCCCCGACGGCCTTGGATACATCTCTCGAGCGGTCGATGGTGATCAATCGGGAGGGTCTGAACAAGGTCCGCCTCGCTCTCGCAGCCGATTCTAACGAGTGTAAGGCGATGGCCGCTTGGCCCGCATCTTGGCTTGTGGATGATATGAGCGCCACTGAGATTCACATCCATCTTCATACCATCTCCGCGGGCCTTATTCCTCCTTTCTCTCCTTTCTTCAATGCTATAATCTCGCACTAGCACATGCACCTGGTACACCTGGATCCTCGCTCCATCATCCTCCTTGCTGTCTTGGCCCTCCTTTGCGAAGCCATGGTCAGCATTGCTCCTTTTGTGGCCCTGTTTCGCCATTTCTTCTTGCTTCGTCTGGTCGACGCCCACCAACGCTCGGTTTTATGATCTTCGAAGTTGTTGCGACGACTTCTGGCTCGGGGATCGACTTTGAGCTATCTCCATATGCGAATAGGTTCCGGGAGCAGTGGATGTTTGTAGACGCTGGTACGCGCAGTCCCCTGCTTCTGACCCTCGGGTGCCTGCGGAGCCCAGCTCTGGCAGGGGGCATGCAATGCTTGTTGACCGTCGGCTTACCCGCGTTTGAAAGAGGCTAGCAAGGTTGCAGAATCTAGGGGAGACAACGGCAATGATGGTGAAGGAATTCGTCCAGTGGCGCATCGCCCCGATCCAACTCCATTCCCGCCCGATATGGGCCTTCACCAGTGCCGAGCACTCCATGCGGCTCCAGGAGCCGGTGCTACCTTCCAAGACCTTGAACAAGGTGCTTGAGCTTCTGACGGGCAACTCCAAACATGCCGATCTTCCAGGAAATGGCTGTCTCCTCTACCAATGCTCGAACAAGGTGGCCTTCATGGAGCAGATGCCCCTCTTCGACGAGTGGGGGTTACTCCCGGCGGGCATTGAGGGGCCTCGTGAGAATCCCATCCTCGTGGCTCCCTTGCTTCTTTATTCGGTGCCGTGTGCCCCCAGTGTGGAAGTAGGGGGGTGCACGCCCCCAGCCGCTGTCAAGGAGACCACCGAAAGTCCTGCGCCACCAAGCGCTCCGGAGGCCGAGGCTCTTGAGGCCCAGGAAAGGGCCACTACGGGGTCGGCGCGACCCGGTGCTCCGGAGGCAGAAGCTCCTGAGGCTCAGGGTAACGACTCCGAGGCCAAGCCTCCTGGTGCTCCCGAGGCTGCCGCCTAGGGAGCCCTGCTGAGCGCTCCCACTCCTTGGGACCGTCCCTCGAGGCTTGGCCGGCTTCGCCTGAATCTTGAAGCACTCCCCAAGAGGAAGGGGTCTCCGAGCTGCAATGGTGACGCCCGCCGGCCACTGAAGCTGAGGAAGTACATAGTTGTGGTCGAATAAGTACCTCATTTTGTGATTCCCTGCATGCTATGCTCTTCTCTGACTAGGGTTTCGTACCACCGCGATGGCAAAGCCTCATGAGATGCGTCCTTCAGGAGCTCCTGGCTTTCTTCTGATGTGCAGCCCCCGGTGCCTAGCTCCCCTGCTAGGCATGGGGCCGACTCCAGCAGCTGGCGTGCCGCTAGGGGGCCTCAGACTTGAGCCACCTGCTCCCTCATCCCGTGACATGGTCTGGAGGGTGGGGGCATGTCGATGGTCTCCCCGTTGATCACTTCTGGTGATCGGGCGCCCTCTAGGCCGTCTTCTTTAGGCTGCGAGGTTGCACCGGCCAGCCCCCACCTGGAGGCAGGCGAGGAGCTTCACACTCCTCCGGCAGCCCCCAGGGCCAAAGACGGGCTTGGCCGCGCGTTGGAGTTCACGCGCGGGCGCAGTGCTGTCCGCTTTGAGTTCTTCGGTGAGGCGATGCGCGCGATGATCCGGCTTGGTGGAGAGCTCACCGACATCGACACCCGGCTCGAGGCAGAGGACCGCCGGGTGGCATGCGAATGGCACCAGCTGAAGGTCACCATTAACCTCGGGCAGCTTCAGCGTGATCAGGGCGATGCGAGTGCTGCGGCTTCCCTTGCAACTTCACGCGAGGCATGCGCCCGCACATTGGAGGAGGCCGATGCTGCCGACCGCCATCATGAGGAAGACAAGGAGCTAGAGAGGGAGCTCTTGGCTTCAAACGCCGCCCTTGAGTAGGAGATCGAGGCGCGGCGGGCCCTCCTTGCCACATCGCGAGGCGAAGCGCCTCTCGTCGAGGCGGAGCTTCTGAGACGCCAAGAAGACCTAGCACTGTAGGCTGTGGAGCATAGCCTGGCGTCGGAGTGGTTGGAAGTGAGAGAGCGCCAGGCAGCTACGGCTGAGGATGGCATCTCCGCCCGAGAGGCCCGGGTCCAGCTGGATGTTGAGGAGAGGGTGGCAAAGGCACGCGTGGACCTAGCTGAAGAGCAGCGCCCGAAGCTGGAGCTGCTCGAAGCCGAACTCAAGGGCAGGATCATGTCCCTAAAGGTGAAGTTGGAATCTGCGGAATAGCGTGAGAGGGCCGCCAAGGAGGCTCTGGCCTCATCTGAGTGTCCCTTGGCTTCTGCCCGTGCCAAGTTATCCTCCCTTCAGCTGCAAGTCAAGGATATCAGGTCCCTTGCGGAGAGGACCGCAAACGAAGCGAACCGCCACCAGATGCTGTAGCGTGAGCACGGCTCGATGCTCCAGGATCTCCGAATCAGAGCTAACTGCGCCTTAGGCACCGTTTGTGATGAGAGTGCTCCTCATCCGCAGGAGAAGGACTATGCCGGCCACCTCAACTTCTTCATCGACATTGTTACCTGCTTGGAGGATCGGGCCACGAGGGCTCGCGTGCTTGTTGGGGAGAAGAGCCTGGGCCTTCTTGATCGCGCGTTTTTGCGTGTCTTCAGCAACCTTCACAACCGTGATTCCCACTTTGACTTCAATGTTGTGCAAGCCCCCGTGCACGCGGTCACTCTGGACAGACTGGCCAGGTGGGTGGATGACCATGTGGATGCGCTAGTGGAAGTTGTTTCGGAGGACGACACAGTGGTGATTGCGGTCGGAGAAGGTGGCGTAGGCGGCGATGATGAAGAGGACGATCACGACAACGCGAGCAGCGCGAGCAGCATGGATGGAGATGATGAAGAAGGCATATCCAGTTAAGCCCGCATTTTTTTGCTTCAACCTGTATGACCAGAACTAGAACACATCCTCGTGAGAGCATTTTTAAAGGGGGGCCCCTTGTAATATATGTAATCAGGAAATGCTTTTGAAGTAGCATATGGGGTATGCCCCAGCAGGTCTGCAGGCTTCCCCAGCAGGGTAGTTGCTATGACTTTTCTTTGGCAACACGAGTTTTGAGTGAGTTCTGATGTTGCAGCAGCGCTTGTTCTCTCGAGGCGAGCCTCGCTCGCGATGGTCCGAGCCTCCCGAGGATCCTGCTGACCTGTCCCAGAGTGTTTCGCAAGAGACCAACTACTAGACCACGACAAGGTGTGCGGGTGGTGGCTGATATGTCTCCAACGCATCTATAATTTTTGATTCCTCCATGCTACTTTATCTACTGTTTTGGACTATATTGGGCTTTATTTTCCACTTTTATATTACTTTTGGGACTAACCTATTAACCGGAGGCCCAGCCCAGAATTGTTGTTTTTTGCCTTTTTCAGTATTTCGAAGAAACAGAATATCAAACGGAGTCCAAACGAAATGAAACCTTCGGGATCGTGATTTTCTAACCGAACGTGACCCAGGAGACTTGGACCCTACTCCAAGCAGTGTCCGAGGAGGTCACGAGGGTGGAGGGCGCCCCCCTGGGCGCGCCCCTACCTCGTGGGCCCCTTGGAGCTCCACCGACATACTCCTTCCTCCTATATATACATACGTACCCCCGAACGATCAGAACAGGAGCCAAAAACCTAATTCCACCACCGCAACCTTCTGTATCCACGAGACCCCATCTTGGGGCCTGTTCCGGAGCTCCGCCGGAGGGGGCATCCACCACGGAGGGCTTCTACATCATCACCATAGCCCCTCCGATGAAGTGTGAGTAGTTTACTTCAGACCTTCGGGTCCATAGCTAGTAGCTAGATGGCTTCTTCTCTCTTTTTGGATCTCAATACAATGTTCTCCCCCTCTCTCCTGGAGATCTATTCGATGTAATCTTCTTTTTGCGGTGTGTTTGTTGAGACCGATGAATTGTGGGTTTATGATCCATTATTATCTATGGGAAATATTTGATTCTTCTCTGAATTCTTTTATGTATGATTGAGTTATCTTTGCAAGTCTCTTCGAATTATCTGTTTGGTTTGGCCAACTAGATTGGTAGTTCTTGTAATGGGAGAAGTGCTTAGCTTTGGGTTCAATCTTGTGGTGTCCTTACTTAGTGACAGAAAGAGTTGCAAGGCACGTATTGTATTGTTGCCATCGAGGATAACAAGATGGGGTTTTTATCATATTGCATGAATTTATCCTTCTACATCATGTCATCTTGCTTACGGCATTACTCTGTTTTTACTTAATACTCTAGAAGGATGCTGGATAGCGGTCAATGAGTGGAGTAATAGTAGTAGATGCAGAATCGTTTCGATCTACTTGTTTTGGATGTGATGCCTATATACATGATCATTGCCTAGATATACTCATAATATGCTCAATTCTGTCAATTGCTCAACAGTAATTTGTTCACCCACCGTAGAATACTTATGCTCTTGAGAGAAGCCACTAGTGAAACCTATGGCCCCCGGGTCTATTCTCATCATATCAATCTATATCACTTTATTTACTTGCTTTGTTTTTACTTTACCTTTTATTTTTACTTTGCATCTATCTATCAAAAATACCAAAAATATTATCTCTATCAGATCTCACTCTCGTAAGTGACCGTGAAGGGATTGACAACCCCTAAGCGTTGGTTACGAGTTGCTATCATTTTGTGTAGGTACGAGGGACTTGTGCGTGGTCTCCTACTGGATTGATACCTTGGTTCTCAAAAACTGAGGGAAATACTTACGCTACTTTAATGCATCATCCTCTCCTCTTCGGGGAAATCCAACACAGTGCTCAAGAGGTAGCAGTGGCTGCTAGCCCAACCCCCAAGGGTACCCTTGCAAGCTCGGCGTTGGCCCAGTCATGATCGACGCACGGGCACCACAGTCAGCCCCTGCTCGTGAGGTGCTTGGGGTGGGGGGGCAGCTTGCACGAGCCCCGCTCAAAAACACGAAACCAAAAAGCGAGAGAACAACGCAAGAAAAGAAAACTTGCCCCCGTTTTTTTGGTAAAACAGACAAGAATCAAGCTCAATCCAAAAAGTAAGCGAATTGGGTACAGAAAGAGGGGCGAAAGCAAAAGGCCATGTTCGGCGCCTAGCTAGTCTTCGGGTCTTCTCACCAGCGCAGAGCTAAGTGCTTCCACTAGGCGTGGGCATAGTCATTGGGGGACAGTGTCGACGGCCAGCGCGGATCATGGTGCTTCCACTAGGACATGGTTGGGAGCCCCCGTGAGGCCCCAGGGCGGTGCTCAGGAGACTCCGGGGCGTGTACAACCCCACTCATTATTACATGAGAGTGTCACGAGCGGACACCTTCACAGGTAGGAACCTTGCTTCATGTCGCCCGACGAGGGCCCAGCCCTGCGCCACCCTCGACCATCATTGTGGTGTCCAGAAACCAGGACGAGATCAAGGGGCAAGGAGGACGCTGGCAGCACCCTCGGCAACCGTAGGCCCTCCGCCGGGGGGAAGGGCTCGCTGGCGCCTTCCCTGGTAGGGGGACCTACCTCCGAGCAGTGCCTTGCTCCATGCAGTGCGGGGAGGCCCTAGCCCCGGGCTCCCCCCACGCCGCTCCCAAGGCCCTGCGGCTGGGCCGCCGCCCTGGGAGCCCTGCCGGTGGCTGTAGCCTGGTTCACCTGCGATCCATGGCTAGTGCAAGTGTGCTCCTGAGGCATTAGTTGTGCCCAGTGGTTGTTGTTATCGAAGACGTTGGTGGAGCCCTGCAGCGGATCGCAAAGAGCCTCGGCTTCGCGTACCTCCAGCGGCCAGCCTGGCATGGGGGATCGGCCGGGGCCTTATCCCGGCGTGTACCTCAGGTCCACTGTGATGGGCACGTAGGCTTCCGAGCTGGCCGCGCCTAAATTGCTAGTCGGTTGCCTCGCAGTTCCGCCCCTCGCGGGCGACATCAGGTCCTGATGACCAAGGGCTCGTGCCCCAGCGCGGCCCTAGGAGAGGTTGCTTGGGGTCACCCCGCTTCGGGGTGGCATGCTCGAAGTAGTGTGGGCCGCGCCGTGAGGTAGGCCGACGCCGAGAGGCTCTTCAGGGGCCCTGAGAGGGGGCGCGCGGGTTTGACGAGGGTGAGCGCATGCCCCCGCCACGGCTTGCGACGTGGGCAGGGTGCAGAATGGTGTTGTGCCCCTGCATGCTGCATCCAGTAACTCGGCAACACGCTCCAGCAGGGCGTCGCGGCCGCTTTCCGCCAGCCTACACCTTAGTAGCTCTCGAGCCACGATGACCGCGACTCGCATATTCGCCTGCTCCCGGCGAGTGTGCGGTGCTGTCGCCGTGTCGTAGCTTGAAGACTATGCGGCACCGCGATTGCGACGTGGCGTGAGAGGGGGGAGGGTCGGCAGCCCACGCCTCCTGCGGCCGACGGCACCAGGCAGAGCGCGAGGAGCGCGGAGTGGAGATCTTCCTCTTCGGCAGATGCTGCTGGAGCGGTCTAGACCACCCAGTGCTCGACGTGAGCTCTCGGGGCGTCGGCCATGGCGTCGGAGTAGCAGTGGATCAATCGACGTAAGAGAAGATTCGATGCACCCCTACCTGGCACGCCAAATGTCGGATTTCGGGTTCCGCAAATCCTTGAGAGGTTCGAACTCTAGGGTGCGTGAGGAGATCTCAACCTACACAACCTGCCTACTCGCGATCCTCACAGGCTAGCGTGTCGAGCTCAAAGGGACAGAGAGACACAACAGTTTATCCTGGTTTGGGCCACCTTGCGGTGTAATACCCTACTCCAGCTTTGTGGTGGATTGCCTCAAGGGGCCGAGGGTGAACTAGTACAGTGGATGAACATCCTCAGGAGGTGAGCTGTTCTTGAGCTCAAGAGAGCTAGTCAGGGAGGAATGGCTTAGCTTTGTTCAGATTGGTCTCCCCCTTCCTATGGTGGTGGCTAAGTCCTGTTTATAGTGGACTTGGTCCTCTTCCCAAATGTTGGCGGGAAGGGATCCCACAACGGCCAGATTTGAAGGGGGACAACAAGTACATCCTATCTTGACTAAAGTGGTCTTCGCCTGCAAAAGCCTCTGGTCGTGACGCTTCGGTGGGCTCGGTGATGAACTCTATCGTGCCGTCCTGGCCGTCTTGGTCTTGTTGGACCAGAATGGAAACCTTTGGCTGATTCCTCGGCACTCCGCGCCTGTTACTTGCCTCCTTGACACCAAAGAGGAAACTGGTACTTTGCGCCCGCTGGCACCCGCCTGGCCTTGATCGTCATGGCTCACGTCAGCTGAGCCTCATGAGGTGCACCTTGCATAGACATCTCCGCACCTCGGGAGCCAGCCTGAGGAGGCCGATCCCCTTGGAGCTCTTGGTGTCGTCTGCCTCGCGAGGCTTGGCCCCTCGCGAGGGTCTTGAGTTGTTGATGCTGAAGCTAGGCCGTATCAGGCCGTCGATGGAGCTGTGCAGTGGGCCGCAGGCAGGCAAGTCTGGGTACCGCTGTATCCAGAACACCGACAATTGTTGACTTTTGGTCCCTGTCATCGATCTTTCAAGAGGAGCCCGCCCCGTGGGCCCATGCGGTCAAAGTTATGCATTGGGAGAATTTGAACATCATGCACCACCCTTTTCATCCATATATACTTGGGCCACATGCTGGTGTGGTTGTCTTCTGACTCTCTCAAATTTATTTTGTTGCCAAATGGTGCTATATATGAAGATTCGGATGACGCGCAATGGACACAGGTGCACTGGCTTAACCATGTTGACGCTAGTGCGCTGTAAAATCACCACGACTACGCAAGCGCGAGGAAGGGTGGAGGTACTTGCTTAACCATGTGCGATGCTAGTGCACTGCTAAACCACCACGACTGCGCAAGCTCAAGGCGGGTAGTTTATTTAGGATAAATTCCACGCCCGCCTCTAAAATTAGGACAAACCATGTGCGATAGACCAGCTAGCTAGAAATAGAAAAACAAACTCCCCACCGCTCTTCCTTATTATCATACCCGCATATTTTGGACCATGTGCAATCTTGGTTGCTCCCGCCCCGCTTCAATTCCTTTACCCATATTTTAGTAGCCGTGGCTTTTCAACCGTCACCCCCACTTCTCCAACATCGACCTTCTAGTAAAATTCCAGTAGCCGAGGCAATTGAACCATCGCCCTCCCTTGTCCACCACCATCTCCATCCACCATTACTAAAAAATTTAGTATCCATGGCCTATCCTCAAATAACACCCCCTTCCACAGTCCACCCCTACCACTCCCCCCTCCCCCCCGCTTGGACCCTAGCTCACTGCCACCGAAAATCGCTGATGGTCTGCCTGTGCCTCCTAGCTTAGATAATAAAGTTCAGGCAACCCAACAATTTCCATACCATCGCCCCCCCTAAGTTTTTAGATAACGCCTACGGTGTCCCTTCCTGCCAGATCCACACCCCCTACTACAGAGTGTCGCAACCTAAGCCCGAACACATATCCCGGGGAGCCCGATGAGGGTATAACAAAAAAGAGGTTTGTCATGCCTCTCCGGCGGATGTTGGCGAGTTGGCTGCCATTCGTCCCGACCTATCGATCCCAGAGCAACACCTCGCTCTGGAAGCCGGTGAGGACGTTGACATGCCAAACACTTCACGTTAGCAGGCTCGCATATTACTGTATCTCGGGAAAGCTGGGTACGACATCACGCTCGTCGACAGCGACGGCCTCACGTGGGCCATGTCACGGGTTAAGTGGTCCATTCCCAACCTCTCTGGTTCAAGCGCAATCGATCTCTTTGAAGGTCCTGCCGCTGATCTCCTCCACCACGCGGTCAAGGATTTATGATCCTTGTACACCATCGAGCCCATTTTTGGCATTTCTGAAGGACATGTTCTATGGTGGCGGCTTGGGATCCTCAATTGCCAAGTCAGATCTCATTGACCACAACCATGAGGAGGGCACCCACAAAGGGTCTTCAAAGGTGAAACATCCCATCTGCGACATCAGGGAGCGTGCCATGGGTCTGTGCTCTTCCAAGGAAGGATCCCGTTCATCACTAGTGATGAGGACATGACTACCTTGGATATGACCAAAAATATTGCATATATGCATATTTGTCAGGTGATTTCTAGTGCAAACTATTCAATAATCTATTTATGTTATCCAGAACAAAAATACTTCACACACTTTTGTGTTTTGTCTAATTGCAGGTGTATGGGACATTTGTACAATCCACATATGAAGATAAGGAAGAAAGAGATGTTTATTTGCTGTCCAAAAAGTTCTCTCACGTCACTTTTGGCCCAAGAGAAGATAGAGTCCAAGTCTCTCACGTTCTGGATTCAGATTCGGACTGCACATACATACCTGACTCAAAACACACACAAGTTTTTCATACGGACTCCGAATTGGGTGATTCTTTTTTTGATGGAAACTAGATTTCATGCACTATCCAACCCAATTGGAATCACCTTCAAATTCGTCCGGAGCATTGAGTTGTGGACGAAACAATCTGATGCTGCAGCAATCCGAGTCAAACTACAAGTCCAAAGGTGTTACATCACCTCCAGGGCCCATTGGCCTTGTACGACCTAGATTTAGTTTTAGGCTGCCTTGGGACGTCCTCCCACCTCCTTGGCCGCCACCCCTTGCTCCTATATAAGTAGATCCATCTAGTAGCTTTTCCTTGGGATTTGTTTAGTTAAAAGTTAGCCATTGCAACTTCGTGTACTTTGTTTGTGTCCAACGACCAGACCAAGACCGCTTACGGATCCCCACCTTTATCAATACTTCATCTATATTCGCAATATTCAGATTGCTTTATCATATTCTTGCTTGTTCTTCGATTGCTTGCAGGAATAGACCTTCGTGGTCAGGTTGATTGTGCTTCGGCGTGGTCAATAACCTCTCGGAGTTGGTTTAGCGATTGCTAAGGCGCAACGTCGTGCACGTTTGTAGTTGGATCGTCAAAGTCATCTTCACCAAATTGATAGTTATCATCTCATCGAAAGATCGGGACACCCCGCCTCTATCAACTAGTGAGGCAATATCCTCTCAGCAAATCTTACTTTTTCTAGCTAGCCCACCCATACCCTTTGTTGTAGTAGCTTTTACCATGCGGTGTTTTAACTGTGCTATGTTTAATTATTTCAGTTATGCAAAAATGTAATGTTCCATAGGGCTATGTGATGTTTAAGTATGAATTATCCACTTCAGTTTCACGAATGACCATATTTGGTTGTATATAGTAAGTAGATGCCTTGTTTATCTGCATTTGGTTGTTAGGTTGGTTGTAGTGAGCATTTGTCTAGTTGTCAAGCAGATGCCTTATTTATTTTATTTGGTTGTCAGGTCGTGTCAGTGCAACAAACCCAGGTGTATGTTGACCGGACTATACACAGGCTCAAGTGCAAGTATACAACAACAAGACAAGGCCAAGCAAAAGAGATTGCTCTTTGACAAACAAAAGGGCGGATCAAGAAGACCAAGACAATCAAAAGAAACAAGATATCACTAAGGGGAAACCCAACCTTGTTTGGTAGGTGAGCCTGATCAGGTCGAGGCCACCCCAAAGGCAAGTCCCAAGGCCTCCCTGAGGGAGCCATGGATTAAGGGGTCCTCGGACGGCCAGACTATGTAGCATGGGCCGGACTGTTGGGCCATGAAGATACAAGATAGAAGAATCTCTCCCGTGTCTGGATGGGACTCTCCTTGGCGTGGAAGGCAAGCTTGGCGCCCGGATATGAAGATTCCTTTCTCTATAACCGACTTTGTACAACCCTATTCCCCTTCGGTGTTTATATAAATTGGAGGGCTTAGTCCGAAGAGGCAATGATAATCATACACGCTAGACTTCTAGGGTTTTAGCCATTACGATCTCGTGGTAGATCAACTCTTGTAATACTCATATTCATCAAGATCAATCAAGCAGGAAGTAGGGTATTACCTCCATAGAGAGGGCCCGAACCTGCGTAAACATCGTGTCCCCCGCCTCCTGTTACCATCAACCTTAGACGCACAGTTCGGGACCCCCTACCTGAGATCCACCGGTTTTGGCACCGACATTGGTGCTTTCATTGAGAGTTCTGCTGCATCGTCACCAAAAGGTTTGATGGCTCCATCAATCATCTACAACAATATAGTCCAGGGGGAGGTTTTCCTCCCCGGACAGATCTTCATATTCGGCGGCTTCGCACTGCGGGCCAACTCGCTTGGCCATCTAGAGCAGATCGACAGCTATGCCCCTGGCCATCAGGTCAGGTTTGGAAGCCTGAATTACGTTGTCGGCGTCCGCGGAGACTTGATCTTCGACGGATTCGAGCCCATGGCAGCCGCTCCCTACCACCATGATGAACATGACCTAAATCTGTCATCGGACCGTGCCCAGGAGATAGCGCCTATAACTGCTCTGGCCCTGGATTCGGATCAGATTGCGTCGTCCGAGGACGGGAAGTTCAACCCCAACGCGGAAGCCACAGACTCAGCGGCGTTAGAGCCACACACAGATCCAACCTCAAGCGGGGCCTGTGTCACCGAAACCTCGAATTCGTCTCCGGCCATAGGTTCCAAACCGCGTGGATCCGCGCCCATCAAAACCTGATCAGGCGCCGATCGTTGAGTTCAGCTCCGCGGTCATCTTCCGGCACTCACCTTTAGGCGATGTGCTAAACTCATTGAAAGCCCTCTCCTTATCAGGGCACTCTCAGCCAAACTATATCCAGTTTGGATTGGAAGCTGATGACGGAGAATACCGCTTCCCACCCACCACCGACTTCATAGCCACTGTCGAAGACTTAGCCGACATGCTCGATTACGACTCCGAAGACATCGACGGTATGGACGACGATGTCGGAGAGGAGCAGGCACAAAAACCACCGCTTACAGGGCGCTGGACAACCACCTCCTCGTATGACGTATACATGGTGGATACACCCAAAGAGAACAATGGCGACAATGAAAAGGATCCAGTCGAGGATAAGCCTCTTGAGATACAGCCAAAGCACCGACGTCAGCGGTGCCGCTCTAAACCATGCCATGGAAAAAATAGCAATACCGGCACAGGAGAAAATAATACTCCGGACAATGCCAAAGACAATGAAGACCCCGTTGAGCCAACT
Organism: Triticum aestivum; assembly: GCF_018294505.1. Classification (NCBI taxonomy): domain Eukaryota; kingdom Viridiplantae; phylum Streptophyta; class Magnoliopsida; order Poales; family Poaceae; genus Triticum; species Triticum aestivum. Next base: position 320,452,914 of record NC_057804.1, on the reverse strand, counting down.
TCCGAACAGGATGAACGGGAGGATGGGCGAGTCGGCCCTAATTAATAGGCTATTAACGAAGACTCGGAGGACAGTAATTATATTCCACCCTCCGAAGATGAGGCGACCCTAGGCGATGAAGACTTTATCATGCCTGAAGAGCCCGTCGATCAGGGGCGGTTTAAGCGCCGGCTAATAGCCACTACAAGGAGCCTGAAAAAGAAGCAGCAGCAGCTTCAAGCTGATAAAAATCTACTCAATGACAGATGGACTAATGTCCTGGCAGCCGAGGAATACGGCCTCCAGAGCCCAACCAAAAGTTACCCGAAACGCAAATTGTTACCCCAATTTGACGACGAGGCGCTGGAGCCCGTCCTACCAATGCATAATGTGGCTGACCGACCACCACGTGGCCGGGACAAAGTGCAACTCAAGCCGAACACTAGACCGCACTACCTCACCGTAAGAACAGAGACACACCAGCTCGGCAATACACATATTACATGTGGCATGACCTGGAAAGCAGAGCAGGTCAGACCAGATCGATCTATGGATCGCGTGGGCGTGCCCTGATGCGCGAAGATGGCCATCCGTACGGATGTGACAAACATAACCATGCCCGGGCCGAAAACCGCAGACGAACTCCATCTGAGCTACATCGCGACTTGGCCCGATATAGAGGCACCGCACACCCCCCTTTTCTTCACTGATGAAGTAATGGAACATGAATTCCCGGAAGGGTTTAAACCCGTGAACATCAAATCATCTGATGGGACAACAGACCCCGAGGTATGGATCGAGGATTTTCTCCTCCATATTCATATGGCCCGCGGTGATGATCTTCACGCCATCAAATACCTCCCGCTAAAACTCAAGGGACCTGCTCGGCACTGGTTGAACAGTTTGCCCAAAAACTCGATTGGTAGCTAGGAAGACTTGGAAGACGCCTTCCTCGACAACTTCCAGGGTACATATGTCAGACCTCCGGATGTCGGCGACTTAAGTCTCATAGTTCAATAGCCCGGAGAGTCAGCCAGGAAATTCTGGACAAGGTTCTTAACTAAAAAGAACCAGATCGTGGACTATCCGGATGCTGAAGCCCTAGCGGCCTTTAAACATAGCAACCGCAATGACTGTCTTGCCCGACACCTCGGCCAAGAAAGGCCAAAGTCCGTGGTGGCCATCATGATGCTTATGATCCACTTCTGTGCGGGTGAGGATAGCTGACCAGCCCGTAGCAATAACAATACAAGCGACCCTGGCACTTCTGAAGCCAGAAATAGCAACGGCAAGCCCCGACGCAACAGACACAAGCGTCGAAGCAACGGTGACAACACCGAGGACACCGCGGTCAACGCCGGATTCAGTGTCTCTAAGTCCGGTCAGTGGAAGAAGCCATATAAAAGAAACAATCCAGGCTCATCCATCTTGGACCTCATACTCGGTCATCCATGTTAAATCCACGACACTCCTGATAAACCAGCCAATCATACCAATAGAGACTATTGGGTTTTTAAACAGGCCGACAAGTTAAATGCTGAGAACAAGGAGAAGGGGTCACAAAGCAAGGACGATGACGAGGAGCCCCGGCCATCGAACACAGGGGGACAGAAGAAGTTCCCCCCCAAGTTAAAACGGTGAACATGATATACGCTACCCATATCCCCAAGAGGGAGCGCAAGCGCGCACTCAGGGAGGTCAACACGATGGAGCAAGTTGCCCCAAAGTTCAACCCATGGTCTTCCTGCCCGATCACCTTTGATCGCAGGGACCATCCGACCAGTATCCATCATGACGGTTCAGCCGCACTGGTCCTCGACCCAATCATTGATGGATTCCATGTTACGCGAGTCCTCATGGACGGTGGCAGCAACCTGAACCTGCTCTATCAGGATAAAGTGTGCAAAATGGGTGTTGATCCCTCAAGGATCAAACCCACAAAAACCAGCTTTAAAGGGGTCATACCAGGTGTAGAGGTGCCCGCTGTACGGGCTCAATCACACTAGAGGTGGTCTTCGGATCCCCAGACAACTTCCGAAGGGAAGAGTTGATCTTGGATATCGTCCCCTTTCGCAGTGGCTATCACGCACTGCTCGGACGAACCGCATTCGCTCGATTCAATGAGGTGCCACACTACGCTTATCTCAAGCTCAAGATGCTCGGACCATGTGGTGTCATAACAATCAATGGAAACATGGAACACTCCCTCCGTAAGGAGGAGCACACCGATGCCCTCGCAGCAGAAGCACAGAGCGACCTTTTCAGGCAGAACCTTAATTCGGCGGCCAAGCTCCCGGTCACTGTCAAATGAGGCCGAACTACACTGGAGTAGGACAGTCCAGCTCGTCAAAAGCTTGACTAGCAATTCGGCCTCCATCCCAGTCTTGACCAAACGGCGGCATTCATACTATGCGTACATAACTACGCACTCAAAATACCATGGGCATAGACAAAGGAGCAGATAGATCGTTGTCCACAATACGGCTCAACCTTCCCTGGACCCACATACTTTCACATTTTCTTTTTCTTTCCAGGTTTCTTTTTTTTTCTTTCCCCAGGCCTTTCTTGGTGGCCTGATTGTCGGACCTATCAAGGGACGGATACACTAAGACGACAAGAAGTGTTGACGTATAAGGGAATATCCAGGTGGTCTCTTTAAATGATCGTTATGCCTGTTTTTAGGACCCGCACGCAGCTCTCCCTTGGTCGTGGCATGTTAAATAGCCCCATTGCTTATCACACTACTTGTACAAATACGCTTCGACGTATTAATCAAACTATAATGGAAAATAGTTTGCGGCCCAAATTCTATGGCACTAGCCTATTACTTCATTATTCTTTTTCTTGATATTCTTGTCAACTGCACCCGTACACTCTGGTACGCCTTAATTCTCCAGGGGCTTCATCACGACCCATAATACGGCAACAAAGTCCGAACACTTTTTCACAGTATTGTTTGGCACCCCGAACTTTAGCATTATATGCATTGTTCTGAATCATGTCTTTGGTCAATAGTTGGGTTGCCCGGCTCCTGTGCTTACTACATTATGTTCCGCTATATCGGCTAGGGTAGTATAGGAGAACTATTGTGATTGTGTCCTGGTTTATTCGGATGAGCATCTCAGTAGAGAAAGCCGAAAACTGACTGTCATGATGCGGCGTGAGCCGGTCAGCTGTTTGAGAGGCTACAAATCTTTTGCAATTTTTTCCACATTATGCGACGAATTGGGTTTTTATGCGATCAGGTGTTTACAGCACCCCAAGTTCGGACTTACGAATACTAGGGGCTGCGCCTATATTTCTATTTGTCAAACTCCTACAACTAAGTGAGGGTGATAAATCCACATAGTCTGATTGCCTGGTTCGTTTCGCTAAACACCTCCTTTAAGGACCAATGATGTGACGGTGGCCTGATCTTTCGATGAGAGTGGGGATAATTGTCGATTTGGTGGATTTTGACCTTGACGATCCAGCTATACCGTACCCGACGATACGCCTCGACAGTCGCTAAACCAATCTCCGATGGTTATTGACCTTGCCGTAGGCACGATCAACCTGAACAACAAGGTTTGAGTTCCTGCAAGCAACCGAAGAACCGACAAGAACAAAGGTGAAATGCAACTGAAATTGCGGATAATAAACTGAGCACACGAACAAGATGAAAAGTTGGGGTTCCACTATGGATCTGACAAGGCGGTAGTCCTACACGTCTCGTAGATGCGAATTGTAGTGATGGCTAGACAATACAATAAAACCCCAGTCTAATTCTAATCTAGGCTAGCTATTTATTAATGGTCGACGCGCGGCTGAGTCTAATCGTTGTTTCCCATATGGAGTCCTTGAGGTCGGTCCATACACGGGCTGGACTACCGAGGCCGAATCATTGCAGGCGTGTGAATCAATGTGTTGATGAGCCTCTGGCGCAGCAAAAACTCTAGGGCCCACCTGCTTCTCATGGCTGATCTGATGGCCTAATCCAAGTCCTTTGACCGTGTGCACTTGGTCCTTGTACACGTGAGTGCATGCATGGATGGGACATGACATGCATACAAGAACGTTGCTCCATTTGATCTAAACACACATTGTCTTCATCTTTAATCTCTCCTTTATTCCTAAGTACAAGTAAATCCAAACATGAGTGTAATATTATATTCTCTTTAGTTAGATCATATGTACAAAGGAGCGATAGTACCTGGCCATTTATTTGACGCACTCGTGCTCTAGTCATAGGCGGAATAACTGATGTAGGAGTGGCGGCAGGTGTAACTGCGGCAGAGATGTCCTCATCATCCCCCCGTTCTTGAATCGAAGTCGTCCTCGACGGTATTTCTTTGTCCTCACCCAAATAAGGCTTTTAATCTATAACATTAAATGTGGGACTAACCCGAAATTCTGCAGGCAGATCAATCTTATATGCATTCTCATTATTTTTTTCTATCACCTTAAAAGGTCCATCCGCATGAGGCATTAATTTTGACTTTCGTAAATCAGGGAAGCGGTCTTTTCGCAAATGTAACCATACTAAATCACCTGGTTCAAACACAACACTTTTCCTACCCTGACTACCAGCAAGTTTATACTTGGCATTCATGCGTTCAATATTTTTCTTAGCCATAATGCATTTTCAATACTAGCTCAGCACGTTCTTTAGCATCAAGGTTTACCTTCTCCAAAGATGGAATGGGTAATAAATCAATAGGCACGAGGCATTAATTTTTTCTATCACCTTAAAAGGTCCATCCGCACGAGGCATTAATTTTGACTTTCGTAAATCAGGGAAGCGGTCTTTTCGCAAATGTAACCATACTAAATCACCTGGTTCAAACACAACACTTTTCCTACCCTGACTACCAGCAAGTTTATACTTGGCATTCATGCGTTCAATATTTTTCTTAGCCATAATGCATTTTCAATACTAGCTCAGCACGTTCTTTAGCATCAAGGTTTACCTTCTCCAAAGATGGAATGGGTAATAAATCAATAGGCACGAGGCATTAATTTTTTCTATCACCTTAAAAGGTCCATCCGCACGAGGCATTAATTTTGACTTTCGTAAATCAGGGAAGCGGTCCTTTCGCAAATGTAACCATACTAAATCACCTGGTTCAAACACAACACTTTTCCTACCCTTACTACCAGCAAGTTTATACTTGGCATTCATGCGTTCAATATTTTTCTTAGTCGTCTCATGCATTTTCAATACTAGCTCAGCACGTTCTTTAGCATCAAGGTTTACCTTCTCCGAAGATGGAATGGGTAATAAATCAATAGGCGCACGAGGTATAAATCCATAAACAATCTCAAAAGGGCATAACTTTGTGGTAGAATGAACTGAACGATTATAAGAAAACTCTACATGAGGTAAACATTCTTCCCACATTTTTAAGTTCTTTTTCAAAACAGCCCTAAGGATAGTAGACATTGTTTGATTAACCACTTCAGTTTGACCATCTGTTTGAGGATGACATGTAGTACTAATTAACAGCTTAGTCCCCAATTTTGTCCACAACACCCTCCAAAAGTTGCTAAGAAATTTTGTGTCACGATCAGAAACAATTGTATTTGGCACACCATGTAAACGAACTACTTCTCTAAAGAACAAATCAGCAATGTGAGTAGCATTGTCACTTTTATGACAAGGTATAAAATGTGCCATCTTAGAGAATCTATTGACAACAACAAATATACTATCCCTCCCCCGTCATGTTCTAGGCAGTGCTAATACAAAGTCCATAGATATATCTTCCCAAGGAGTGCTAGGAACAGGAAGAGGCATATATAAACCATGTGGATTCAAGCGTGACTTAGCTTTTTCGCATGTTGTGCAGCATGCAACATATCTCTCCACATCCCTTATCATTTTTGGCCAGAAAAAATGACCAGCAAGAATGTCTTCTGTCTTCTTGATGCTGAAATGTCCCATAAGTCCTCCGCCATGCGCCTCCTGTAACAACAAAAGACGAACAGCGCTATCTGGGATGCATAGCTTATTAGCACGAAAAACAAATCCATCATTAACAACGAACTTGTTCCAAGTTCTGCCCTCTCTGCAATTGAGCAATATATCTTTAAAATCGACATCATTAGCGTATTGCTCTTTTATAGTTTTGAGTCCAAAAATTTTGAAGTCAAGTTGTGATAACATGGTATAGCGTCTAGAAAATGCATCAGCAATAACATTATCCTTCCCTTTCTTGTGCTTAATAACATAAGGAAAAGATTCAATAAATTCAACCCATTTTGCATGTCTACCATTCAGTTTGCTTTGACTTCTAATATTCTTTGAGTGATTCATGATCAGATTGTATGAAAAACTCCTTAGGCCATAAATAATGTTGCCATGTCTCCAAAGTCCGAACTAGTGCATAAAGTTCTTTATCATATGTTGAATAATTCAGACTAGGCCCATTAAGTTTTTCACTAAAGTATGCTACTGGTTTGCCTTCTTGCAATAAAACACCGCCTAAACCAATGCCGCTAGCATCACATTCTAAATCAAACATCTTATTAAAATCAGGTAATTCCAGCAAAGGGGCGTGTGTAAGCTTATATTTAAGAATAGTGAAGGCTTCTTCTTGTGCGTCGCTCTAGATAAATGGCACATTTTTCTTGGTGAGCTCGTTGAGCGGCGCTGCGATGGTACTAAAATCCTTCACGAACCGCCGGTAGAACCCAGCAAGTCCGAGAAAACTTCGTACTTGTGTGACCGAGTTAGGGGTTGGCCAACTCTAGATCACTTCAACCTTGGCTTTATCAACTTCAATTCCCTGTGTTGTCACAACATAGCCAAGAAAAGCGACTTGATCTGTGCAAATAGTGCACTTCTCGATATTACCAAATAAACGTGCATCACGTAGATCAGAAAAAACAACATGCAAATGGTCTAAGTGTTCCTCTAGTGACTTACTATAAATCAGAATATCATCAAAGTATACTACCACAAATTGTCCAATGAAAGCTCGCAAAACTTCATTCATTAGTCTCATGAAAGTACTAGGTGCATTAGTCAATCCAAAAGGCATAACTAACCACTCATATAAACCAAATTTAGTTTTGAAAGCAGTTTTCCATTCATCACCTAGTTTCATACGAATTTGATGGTAGCCACTACGCAAGTCCACTTTAGAAAACACAACTGAGCCACTGAGTTCATCAAGCATGTCATCTAATCTTGGAATAGGATGATGATATCGAATTCTAGTATTATTGATGGCCTACAATCAACACACATACGTGAAGTACCGTGTTTTTTAGGAACAAGTAAAATTGGTACAACACATGGACTAAGGGATTCACGAATGTAACCTTTTTCGAGAAGTTCTTGAACTTGTCGCTGAATCTCCTTGGTCTCCTCTGGATTAGTCCGGTACGGCGCACGGTTGGGTAATGAGGCACCAGGTATCAAGTCAATTTGATGTTCAGTTCCTCTCATAGGTGGTAGCCCCGGTGGTACTTCCTTTGGGAAAACATCATGATACTCCTGCAAAAGGTTAGCGACAACAGGAGGCAAAGAAGGAGTCATATCCTCAAATGAAAACAAAACTTCTTTGCAAACAAGAGCATAACATTTATCAGTGTGAGCATCTAACTCAAAAATTTCAGCACGTGTAGCTACGAAAGAAGCACCTTTCAATTTAATTTCTTTAGATGTGCTAGGATCAGATTTGTGCATCTTATTAATTTGTTCTAACTCATCAACAACTTTCTGATTTTCAAATTTAGTATGTTCAATATTTGTGTTTCTACTAGCCCTAGCAAGATCATCTTTTAAAATTTGCTCAGGAGACATAGGGTGTAGAATGATTTTCTTTCCTTTATGTGTGAGAGTGTATTGATTAGTTCTACCATCATGTAAGCATAGTTTATCATACTGCCATGGCCTTCCTAGTAACATAGAACAAGCTTGCATAGGCACAATATCGCAATCCATAGTATCATGGTATGAACCTAAAGAAAAAGGAACTCTCACCATGTGTGTTACCTTTACCTTTCCGCCATCATTAAACCATTGAATGTAGTAACGTTGTGGATGTTGTCGGGAAGGTAGGGAGAGCTTCTGCACCATGTCAATGCTTGCTAAATTGTTGCAACTCCATCCATAAATGATTATGCAAACGGAACACTCCTTAACGACTCCTTTGATGTGGAAGAGATTGTGACATTGATCCTTCTTTGCTTTGAAAATCTGAGCACTAACGACACGATGTGATATAAGACTCGTGTACTTATCGGCATCGTCGGCGGTCACATGTTCTTCCTCTTGCGCCGGTCTTGTGTCATCGTCTTCATGTGCAGCAAGCAAGGCATATGTGTCTTCATCAAAATCACTAGCGGAGTCATACTCACCGTCTTCGCGAATGATCAATACACGCTTATTAGGACACTCCTTCATGACATGGCCAAATCCCTTGCAAGTGTGGCACTGGATATCCTTTGTTCTTTTGGAGGAAGTAGACGATGATGATGAACTTTTTGTTGGAGCTGGTGTAGTACTATTCATTGGTGCCGAAGCGTGTGAGGCTAAAGTTGATGAAGTAGGCCCCGATCGAGAGGTTGCAGGTGTTGTCGTAGAGATGCGAGTGGGCGGGGCAGCAGGTGTGCGGGGCGCCCATGTGGAAGTACGACATGCAGAAAAATTAGAACGCATTCTCGAATGACCCTGCACTTCATGTTCAGCATGTATAGCAAGATGGAATAAATGGGTCATTGAATGATAATCCTTAAAAGCAAGTATGTCATAAATTTCTCTATTCAATCCACCCAAGAACCTAGCCATAGAGGCTTCCTCTGTCTCAACTAAACCACAACGTAACATGCCCATTTGCAATTCTTGATAATAGTCTTCCACACATTTAGATCCTTGGTTCAAGCATTGTAGTTTATTTAGCAAGTCACGTTCATAATATCCGGGAACAAAACAGTGACGCATTACTAATTTCAAAGCTTCCAAAGTGGCAGAAATATTATTAGGATCTTTACAACAATGTTCTCTCCACCAAACAAAAGCAAAATCACTAAACTCACTAGTTGCAGCCCTAACTCTTTTATCATCAGGAAAATCATGGCAAGCAAATTTTTGATCAACTAATAATTCCCAGTTAAGATAAACATCTAGATCATATTTCCCATCAAAAGGAGGCATGAAAAATTTCATTCTACCCAAAGAGTCGTCATGGCCACGTACCTGAGGACGCGGGGGCCATCCCATACCTTCTTGATTATTGCATAGTCGACGATGATCATGATCATTGTTAGCATTAACTGCATCAGGATCCTCAGAATCACCATCATAGTTGTCATCTTGGATGTCCTCAAGTGGGCCTGCTGTCGAGTTGGCGTTGCAAGGACGGGGCTGGTTGACAAGATCTGTGTATGAAAGAGGGTGCCTCGGGTCTCCTAGGGGCACCCGACAAGCTCGTTGTAGACCTGTGTTGGTGGCTGGAAGACGTGTAGCGGCAGTGGAGGCGCCACCCAGATGGGCATCCTGGTTGTCGAGATGTTTCATAATAGATGCAAGTGTTTGAGTGAACATCTCATTGCTATCCTCGATCGACTTGAGACGCTTATCAGGTGTGCCCTCGAACGATGTGAACTGCTTGGTGTATGCATGCACATCCTCCTCAAGGCGTGCCACCGTGGCTTTCATGTTGTCTTCATCACCTACCATGGTTAGGATGAAATAAGAATAAAATCACAAGTTTATTGCTCCTATAGTAACTATGGTGAGGCGGTGGAAAATGTCTCTCAACTCTCGAGCAATTACCAAGCTCTTACCAGTTCTTACCGTGTTGCAGTGGTTGTCGGCTGTTGGCGATGTCAAAAGTTATCAAAAGATTGATATATAGCGATTACCAAGTGACCGAACAAGGTACAATATAGGAAGTGGAGCTTGGTGAAAGTTTCCTCCACTCACAATATGTGGCACAATTAAGCAAAGAGTAATGCAAGCCGAATAATTTCTCAAACTCCTAACTAGTGCTGGCAGTCGACTAGTAAGAGATAAAACAATCTAAGCCTAGATACTGAATCAAGGGAGTGGAAACCGATGAAAATATGAAAGCTCTAAGTAGCTAGATATAAGTGAAGTATAAACGTAGGGTATAGCGACCAAGATCCACAAAAAAATGTCCAGCAAGTATCACGTGTATAGCTGAGAAACAATTCTGAACGTCAAGAGAAATTGCACCAAGAGTGCTAGCCAGCCTGAATGTTGCAACCTTTCTTCTTATCTCTTTTTTCTATTTTTTTGCTTCACTCTTTTTTTTCCTTTTTTTACTTTTTTCTCATTTTTTTCAAGCCGGTTAACAGCAAAAACAGTAGTACGTACACACTTTGGACCAGAAGAAGAAAACTGCGTTGACCAAGTGCTACTGATGTTGTCCACAAACAATGCTGGCCAACGAGATGTGATGGCTCAAGTGTTGGGATGAGGTAGTACTAGTGCAGAAGATTAACTAGGGAGAAAGATAGGCGTGTCGGCGTCGAGGCAGACAAAGAGAGCGAGCTGTCTGGTGACTTGCTCATGTGTGGATCACGGCGTGGAGGGACAGATACCGCGTCTGGGAGACAGCGTGAGATTAGACTACAGGTAAGCAGGCGCGGGTTGATCTTGTCATGATTGCTGTCGTAGAGAAAAACACGTGTATGTCTAGAAAACGACGGATAACAAAGGACTTTTTAAACGGATGCGACCTCAGATTGTATGTAACAATAGGCAAAGCTAGAAACAATCTGATGCAATTTTTTTTTGGAACGAAGTTGTGGCGGAGAACACGATGGACCAAAAACAAGGTTAGATCTAGTAGACAATTTTCTCTCGGACTAATCTAAACCAGCACTATTTCAAGGATGGATGCAACCAAAAATTCAACTACACAAATACTAGATGCAAAAATTGCTAAAGGCTAAAAAGATAGGTGTAATGGATGATCTAATCTAATTTTTTTGGCTTTTTGTGGGTTATAGGACAAAAAATAAACTAATCTAATAAAACTATAAATCTCTCACCGATGAACCTGAAAACTGATATCACTTGATGTGACGGTGACCTGATCTTTCGATGAGAGTGGGGATAATTATCGATTTGGTGGATTTTGACCTTGACGATTCGGCTATACCGTACCCGACGATATGCCTCGACAATCACTAAACCAATCTCTGATGGTTATTGACCTTGCCGTAGGCACGATCAACCCAAACAACGAGGTTCGAGTTCCTACAAGCAACCAAAGAACCGGCAAGAACAAAGGTGAATTGCAACTGAAATTCCGGATAATAAACGGAGCACACGAACTAGATAAAAAGTTGGGGTTCCACTATGGATCTGACAAGGTGGTAGTCCTACACGTCTCGTAGATGCGAATTATAGCGATGGCTAGATAATACAATAAAACCCCAGTCTAATTCTAATCTAGGCTAGCTATTTATTAATGGTCGATGCGCGGTCGAGTCTAATCATTGTTTCCCATAGGGACTCCTTGAGGTCGATCCGTACACGGGCTAGATTGCCGAGGCCGAATCGTTGTAGGCGTGTAAATCAATGTGTTGATGAGCCTCTGGCGCAACCAAAAATTCTAAGGCCCACCTGCGTCTCGTGGCTGATCTGATGGCCTAATCCAAGTCCTTTGACCGTGTGCACTTGGTCCTTGTACACGTGAGTGCATGCATGGATGTGACATGACATGCATGCAAGAACGTTGCTCCATTTGATCTAAACGCACATTGTCTTCATCTTTACTCTCTCCTTTATTCCTAAGTACAAGTAAATCCAAACATGTGTGTAATATTATATTCTCGTTAGTTAGATCATATGTACAAAGGAGCGATAGTACCTGGCCAGTTATTTGACGCGCTCGTGCTCTAGTCATAGGTCCGGATGGAATAACTTATGTAGTAGTGGCGGCAGGTGTAACTGCACCAGAGATGTCCTCATCAACCAAACTCTGGGATAAAGAGTGTTTAGATTCATCCCAAACACCCCCGTAATACCTACGTGGGGCCTGAGGCCGACGACTGGCCAACTCTCAGATTTAACAAAACGGCCGCACAGGAGGTAAAATTTTACATAACATGCATTATATTACATAACGGCTCTGTTTCATAATACAGGAAGGGACAATATGAATTTATTCATTCAAAGATAATATCTTTAGCACATTGCTCTGCGACAATGTAGGATCCCTCGAGGACATCGTCAAAATACTAATCGGGCATGCAGTGCTCCTTGCCCGCGGGCGGTCCCTCGGTCGCAAGCTTCACGGCGTCCATCTTCACCCACTGTATCTTCACTCGGGTAAAGGCCATTCGCGCTAATTCGATGCAGACCGACCGCTCGATGGCATCAAGCCGAGGGCAGGCATTGACCAGCCACTTCACGAGCCCGAAGTAGCTGCTAGGTATGGCTTTGGCAGGCCATAGCCGGATTATTAAATCCTTCATGGCTAGTTCGACCACCCTATGCACTCCGACCACCTGTTTTAGCTGATCCCTAAAGGGCACCAAATATTCTGGCGCAAGGTATTGCAACCAAAACAACTTCTTCGTAGAGCTCCCCTCTTCGGCTCGGAAGAACTCCGCAGCGCTTGAAACACTGCGCGGCAGATCCGCAAACACCCCTAGAGAACTCCAAATCCGAGTCATTAAGAGGAACCTTTCTTCACATATTTGGTCTGCATAATAAAGGCCTTACCCGGCGTGATTTTTCTGGCCTCCTGGACTTCCTGGAGAGCGTCCTGGGCTTCAACCCGGGCATCGTGTGCGCTTTGGCGGGCCTTGGCAAGTTCGGACTCTTGATTTGCAATGTTGCGCTCCAAGGACTCGCATTTCTTCACGGCGTCCTCGAGCTCCTGCTGGACCTCACCGACCTTGGCCTCATGCTTTTCAAAGGCGGCCTGTTCCTTGGCCACTCTCTCCTTGGCCTCGGCCAGCGCCTTCTTGAGGGTCTCCACCTCGGTCACCGCTCCTAATAAATATCATGACACTTTAGTCAGCACAAATCATTCATCCTTCCTGAATATAGGCAAGGTTATTGCATACCTTGATTGTCTTCCAGCTGTTTCTTCACGTGGCCGAGCTCTTCCTCGGCCTGCTCCAGACTCTACTTTAGTCCGGAAACCTCAGCAGTATGAGAGGTCGCAGCCAGTAACGACGCCTGCTTGTTCACATTGAATCATCTTGTTAGTCTCCTGCAAAACTTGTTTGATCCTCTGTCCAGCTTTTTCTTTTCGAACACCGGACAGTGTCTCAGGGGCTACTGCCTATACTGTGACATTCTTTTTACATAATTGCATTGCTTACCTCAAAGCGTGTTAGAAGGCTTGTGCAGGCTTCGGTCCGTCCACTTTTCATGGACTGAATCCTCTCAACCACCGTACCCATAAGGGTACGGTGTTCCTCGACAAAGGAAGCACTTTGCAGTGCCTCCATTAGAGTGTCTGGCACCTCTGGTTGGACAGAGGTCACCGGCAGAATTGGCGCACCTCCTCCTTCTGAAGGAGACTGCTTGCTGGGCTTCGGAGCCGTATAGGTCTCGGGGACCGTATTCGGCTGGGGGCCAAACTGAATATGGCCCCCGTCACCAGTCTCCATGGGTATTTTCTCCCCCATGTCTCCGGCGGTCGAGGTTTCACCCTCCGGCGCCGCCCTGACCGCCTCCTGGGTCTCTCCCTGGCCTGAAATCCTTCGGGACAACACCTCGGTGTCATCCATGGCGTTGGGAGAAGAGGCCACCGGAAGGGACCCGCTGTCCATCGCCTTCGGGTCCAGCGAATCCCACGAAGATGAGGATCGCTCGAGGTCGGACCGAGCCGCACTGCAAATGCATGATTCAACATGTTAAGGCTATGAAATAGAGAGGCCGAATATACATGTTAAGGCTATGAATGTGTCTGGGTTTTTGAGTACTCACGATTCGTCCAGGGGCTTATCTCGAGGGCGCCGCTCTGGGCTACTGTCGACGTCCCACGCGGAGTTATCCGCAAGGGAACCCTACCCCCTCTTGGACGCCTCTGCCTCCATATTTTTGGAGGCCGCACCCTTCTTCCTTCCCCCCTTAGGGGGAGAGTCGCTTTCCACCTGCTCTTCATCCTCGGCGGCGGAGGAGTGAGTCTCGGTGTCTTCAGACATCATGTCTGAAGCACCCTTACGACAGAGTCCACCTCGGGTCCCCTTGGCCTCCTTCTTGGCCTTCTTCTCGGGTGCTTGATAGGGCACTAGAACCAGCATCTTCGTCAGAAGTGAAATTGCTGGGTGTTCGGGCAGTGGAGCCGGACGATGAATCCGCTCTGCCTTCTTTGTCCAGCCCTGAGATAATCAGTAGGGAGGCTTAGGCGTCTTCCTCGAGTATGCAAGTAAAGGATACACCTTGAAAACATGAAAAATCACCGGACTAGCGGGGTGGTCCAAGTCATGCCCATGGTCCTCGGTCGTGTCCGGCCACGTCTCGCTGGACTTGAAAAGCACCTTCCGGATGTCTTCGTGCGTAGTGCTGAAGAACTACGGCAAGGTCTGCTGCTTGGCCGGATCGTACTCCCATAGATGGCATGTCCGGCTTTGGCATGGAAGGATCCGGTGAACAAGCATCACCTAGATCACATAGACAAGCTTGATATTCTTGTCTATCATGCTCCTGATGCACGTCTGAAGTGCTGTCAGCTCGTCTGGCGAAGACCAGTCAAGGCCCTTCTCTGGCTAGGTAGTGAGCCGCATCGAGGCTCTGGACCGGAATTTGGGAGCCGCGGCCAAGGTGGTACCGCATGGCTCTGTGATGTAGAACCACTGTTGTTGCCACCCTTTAATGGTCTCCATGAAGGTACCTATTGGCCATGTGATGTTGGGCATCTTGCTCACCATGGCGCCTCCGCACTACGCGTGTTGACCGCCCACGACCTTCGGCTTCACATTGAAGATCTTTAACCATAATCCGAAGTGGGGTGGGATGCGGAGGAAAGCCTCGCACACGACAATGAATGCCGAGATGTTGAGGAAGGAGTTGGGGGCCAGATCGTGGAAATCCAGCCCATAGTAGAACAAGAGTCCGCGGACGAACGGGTGGAGAGTAAATCCAAACCCACGGACGAAGTGCGGGATGAATACTACCCTCTCATGGGGCTCCGGGGTGGGGACGAACTGTCCCTTCGCCGGAAGCCGGTGGGCGATTTCCTTGGCCAAATACCCAACCACCGGAGCTTGATAATGTCCTTCTCCTTAATGGAGGAGGCCATCCACTTGCCCCGCGCTCTGGATCCGGACATGATTGGAGTGCTTTCTTGGGGCGGAAAAGATGAGAACTTGGGCGCTGGAGCTCGAGAATGGGGAAGGCAGAGAGAGAGAAGGCGTGGGTGAAAGGGGTAAATCCTTATCTCTTTATAAAGGTAGTGAATATCAAGCACCCCCCCACTCGCCTTAAAACTCGCCTATTCCCCAAGGGCCGTGCAGACGGCATGGTTGGGTTACCCACGCCCGTATTGATGAGAATCCCGCAATAAGGGGACATGATCTCTGCTTTGACAAGACGTGCCAATGAAATCGCATCTCGAAATATGGAGCGGCAGGCTAAAAACAGTTCGAAATAATGGCCGGGCGGCGACGTGATGTCACGCTACCAAAAGTTGTCAGCGGATTGGGCTTGTGAAATACTATACTCTCTGCGGTTGTGTGTGGTACTTGTTTTGCTGAGCCAGAAATGTTTTCTGTGTTCGAAACAAGTTTGGAGTATTCGGAGGAGGAACTCGCCTTGCAATGCCGAAGACAATCTACGCGTCGGACAACTCGTAATTGAAGCTTGGTTCAAGGGCTACTGAGGGAGTCCTGGATTAAGGGGTCCTTGGACGGCCGGACTATGTAGCGTGGGCCGGACTGTTGGGCCATGAAGATACAAGACAGAAGAATCTGTCCCATGTCCGGATGGGACTCTTCTTGGCGTGGAAGGCAAGCTTGGCGCCTGGATATGAAGATTCCTTTTCTCTGTAACCGACTTTGTACAACCCTAGTCCCCTTCGGTGTCTATATAAACCGGAGGGCTTAGTCCGTAGAGGCAATCATAATCATATAGGCTAGACTTCTAGGGTTTTAGCCATTACGATCTCATGGTAAATCAACTCTTGTAATACTCATATTCATCAAGATCAATCAAGCAGGAAGTAGGGTATTACCTCCATAGAGAGGGCCCGAACCTAGGTAAACATCGTGTCCCCCGCCTCATGTTACCATCAACCTTAGACGCACAGTTTGGGGACCCTACCCGAGATCCGCCGGGTTTGACACCGACACTCCCCAGCAAGGGTTGCCAGGATGCTGGCGGCCTGCTTCCCGCCCAAGGCTCCACCGCTCCACCTCACAACAACGCAAGTCACTTATCGATGCGGTGTCGAGCCCCCAAGTGATTAAGTGGCTGTCATTTGGCATGTGGCAGCCATTTTTGAGGAAGATCACCCCTAAAATGACACCCGTCCAGGTTCATGTCACGCAGGCAAGTGAGAAGGTGGTTGAATGGCACGGCAAGGCTTGCCAGGCTACACCCACGATGTGACACTAAGTGGTGCATTTAGTGCACCTTGTCCTATCTGCAGAGTTAGGTATGATAGCACTGTGGCTATCTAATCACTGGATAATGACTGCTTTGCCATTGTGGTAACCCCTTGACCTATAAAAGTAGGGCTGAGGAAACCTTAGAAAGGATTTAGACCATTTTACACTCATACGCGTGTAGCTGCTCTCCCTGATGCAACCTTGCCGGGCTTGAGCACCGTGCGTTCGTCACGGTCCTCCACCCAATCCTCCAAAGCAGGAGTAGGGTTTTACACCTCATGGCAGCCCAAACCTGGGTAAAAAATGCATGAGTCACCGCTATCGTGCTGCTTTACGGCCTCTGCTCTTTGTGCAACATGCCCTTCCCCCTTGCCGAACCACAAGGGTCCAATGGCACCATAGGTGATAGTCATGAACCACGACATCTTTGGGGCGCCAGGTAGGGGGAAGCGCATGTGCGAACCTGAGATCGTAAGCAGCGCGTCGATCTTCATCACCATCTCCTTCATCGACGGCTTCGTCATCCATGGCGCCCAAGAAGAAGTCTGGCGCAGCAGCCCACCCTTCCACCTCGAAGGCCCCCTTGCATGCAGCCACTAATCCCGTGGGAGCTATGGTGGCGTTAGGGGACATGGATGGTGCATCGAACGTGACCGGAGCAGGCGGCGTCATCACCGTTCCCCCTGCGGCTAAGGTGGGATCAGGAGCCGCCGGAGGAGGACAACATCAGCAACACCTTGGCGATCACGCTCCACATGGCGTGGGTGGTGAGAATGTTTTGTCTCCACCTCTCCACCTCGCTAAAGGGCGCAGCCGCAGCGATGGCACCAGTTCTGGCATGAATCGCAACCCCCTAGCTGCCCCTGCTATGGGCGCAGCTACGGGGCATGCTCCTTCCCCAGGGCAATCAAATCAACATGGCGCGCCGAATGGGGTCATCAACCCCTAGGTGCACCCTTCTTGTCGTCACGCCGCCATGGCGACTAGCTCGCGGCGAAGAGAAGATGGTGTTGCCACTACCGGTCTGCGTCGTCATCCATGCCAAGTACTGCTTTGGAAGCCATGGCGCGAGCTCAGCTCCTGCTGGGATTCCCTCCAGCAGCCAATCAAATGGATGAATGGAGAGCCACCATTCAAAGTTTGATTGGTTTCACTGAGGCGGTAGGATCACAGCGGGCAGATCCGCCATAGCATCCTCAGGCAACGACAACGGCCCGAGCCGCTGGCTGTGTTGAAGGGGCCAATCCTACGGTGTAATCCCCCCACGGCAGCCAGCGCATGGGCCGCAGCCAGAGATGCGCGACAAAGAACCCGATGAGGTGTCGATGGCTTCTTCTGATCCTCAAGCCCATCGAGCTCATCAGTAGGTCCTGGAAAACAAGCGGAGGGAAGACGCGCGCATCACCATAGAACGACACCGTGAAACCCGCCGCCAATCTGATAGGAACAATGGCCCCGATGTCGACGAGCCTGCGCCCAGTGGAGATGGATACCTTCCTTTCGAGGTTGGGTGTCCTGGCTTCACCTGCGAGCTGCGGCAAGTCCGTTGGCCATCTGCCCGTATGTTCAAGCCAGAGATACTAGAAAAGTATGATGGAAGACTAAACTCAGCAGAGTTCTTGAGCATCTACACCATTGCCGTTCAAGCCGCCGGAGGAAGAAATGAAAAGGTATTCGCCCACTACTCCCCTATGGCACTCAAGCCAAACGTAAGGTCGTGGCTGATGTACTTGCCGGAGAACTCCATCTCAACTTGGGCTGACCTGTGTCACGAGTTTGTTGGTTCCTTCACGGATGGACATCAAGAACCAGGGCAGCCTAGCGATTTTCAGCTCCTTCCACAAAAGGAAGGGAAGAGTTTGCGGAAGAACTTGCAGAGGTTCAGCTGGGTGCACAGAAGCATTCCAGATATCCACCCAGTGGCTATGATTGCCGCGTTCTAGTCCAACATACACAACCGCAGAATATGTTACAAGATGAACGTCTGGTTGCCTAAGACTGTGAATGATCTTTACACCTTGGTACATAAGTGTGCCCGTACAGAGGAGGGGGGCGTCTCCCGGAGAAGAGGATGGCATCAACGTCGAATCAAAAGATGACGATGATGCTGCCAACCAGAAGAAGAAGGAATGTGGTGACGAAAGCAATGAAGGATGAATAGGAAACCAGCGAACAAGAGTTTCATAAAGCCACTGACACCCTGTGCATTGATGGGGGTGCATCCTTGCACTCCTCTCACCGCCAGCCTAAACAACGGGCGCGTGAGGCCAATGTTGTGGAGCCAGTGGCAGATTCCCGGAAACGACTCAAATGGTCTCGCACGCCCATCATCTTTGACAAAGAGGATCACCCTGACTGCACCACTGTGGTAGGGAGCTTGCCGTTGTTGGTACCACCAACAATCCACAACCTCAAGGTCACAAAGATATTTGTTGACAGAGGGGCCAGGTTGAATCTGGTTTTCCCCAAAGTAATCAGCAAGCTGCAGATAACAGATGAAGAGCTCAAGGTTACTGGCACGTTTCAAGGAATCAACCCCGCAGGAGTCGTCCAAAGGGGAAGAACGTGCTGCATGTGACACTTGGAGGAGAATTGAACTAACAGACAGGGAAGATTGTGTTCAATGTGGTAGAGCTTCTGTTTCCATAAAATGGGATACTTGGACGACCTGCCCTGGCAAAGTTCATGGCGGCATCCCACTATGCCTACAACACCCTAAAGATGCCAGGACCGATGGGCGTTATTTCTATCTCGTCAGACAAGAATGACGCAATTATATGCGTGGAAAAGATGTACCGGGATGCGGTCGTTGCCGAGTCCGAAGAAGCCGCAGTCCCCGCCAAGGAAAACAAACAAGGGAAAAAAGCTAGCAAGGATACCATCATGGAATCCAGGAAGCGCGCCTCTCCGGAGTGCGCTGCACCTGTCGAGGACTTGCCGGAGAGTTCCACTAGCAAAAGGTCCAGGGTTGCTGCACCTACGGTGAAGAAAGTTCCTGCAGGGCTGGTTGGCGCTGATGGTACATTCACTATCAGTTCTACCCTTGACGACAAATAGGAAAGTGCGCTCGTTGCCTTCATGGGGGCGAATGTCGATGTGTTTGCTTGGCAACCGTCTGACATCCTCGGTGTTCCCAGGGAGGTAATAAAGCACCACCTTGTTGTATGTCCTCATGCCCGACCCGTTAAGAAGAAGGTCTGAAAGCAAGCGTTGGAGCGGCAATAGTTCATTGCTGAGGAGATCAAGAAACATGAGACAGCTGGTTTGGTCAGAGGATTATTGCACCCAACGTGGTTGTCAAATCTACTGGTAGTGCGCAGCGAATGGGAAGTGGAGGCTTTGCATAGATTTCACATATCTAAATAAAGTATACCCAAAGGACCCATTCCCCTTGCCATGCATTTACCAGATCGTGGATTCCACCTCCGGGTGTGGTCTCTTGTCCTTCTTGGATGCCTACTCCGAGTATCACCAGATATTCATGTCCAAGGAAGACGAGTAGAAGACATCTTTCATAACCCCGTGTGGCATGTACTGCTTCGTACGGATGCCCTTTGGGTTAAAGATCATTAGGTCCACTTTTGCAAGAGCAGTGCAAATGGGGTTTGAATCTCAGTTGCACAGGAATATTGAAGCTTACCTAGATGACATAGTGGCCAAGACCAAGGACAAATCAATGCTCATTCAGGACTTGGAAGAAACCTTTGTGAACCTGCACAAGACCAACTTGAAGCTGAACCCTAAGAAGTTTGTATTTGGCATTCCCTCTAGCCTACTTGGCTTCTTTGTGTCTCACCAGGGGATAGAGGCCAACCCTGACAAGATCAGGGCAATCGAATAGATTCAAGCACCCAAATCATTCAAGGACGTGAGGCGTTTGACCGGATGTGTTGCCGCACTGAGTAGGTTCATTTCCAAGTCCGCCGAGCGCACCCTACCTTTCTTCAAAATCTTGAAGAAGGAAGGGCCCATGGAGTGGACCCCGGTGGCGGAAGAAGCGCTGTAGGACTTTAAAACTTATCTTTCCTCTGTTCCCACCATGGTCGCTCCTAAACCACAAGAGCCGATGATGCTATATCTGGCACCAACCAATCCAATGGTTAGTGCAGCACTGGTGGCACAACAAGAAATGGAGGAAGGAGCAGCTGCACCTACTGTCCCCTGGAGAAAGAAGCAAACCAATCAAGGCAAGGCTGAATGTAGATCAAGAGAAATAAGAGCAAAGAAGTGAAGGCAACCCCAAGACTACAACAAGGAAGACGGTGGTGCAGCGGCCAATTTACTTTGTCAGCTCCCTGTTGTAGGGGACTTCATCAAGGTACTCTAGCATGCAAAAGTTGATCTTCGGCCTCGTCATGGCCTCGAGGAAACTGCGCCACTACTTCCAGGCCCGCGAGATGACAGTTGTCACCTATTTCGCTTTGCAACGCATACTAAGGAACCCTGATACAGAGCATCCCTCACTCATCCCCATGGACGTACCTACATCTCCCTCACACCACTTGGACCCATGACAAGAGCTCGAGCAAAGGCTATTGAAGATAAGGTGAACTCGCTACTCTCCAAACTCCCTCTCTCTACTCAAGAGACATGGCTAGTACCTCATGCGGAGACTCTGTGTGTGATCAGGTACTTGGAGGAGAGCCATGGGATAGCTACACTCAATCGCCAAGATGGCGAGGGCACCAAGCATGAAGATCAAGAGGAAGGACTGCTTTGGGAGCTACAGGACCAGGATGACCGGCCAGGCACGGAAGTTCGACCCCTAGAGGATGCTATAGCCAAGAGGAGAGAGGCAGACAAGAGCTACCGGCCTCGGACAACCGGCCACTCCCAGGCTCCGGACGACCGTGCCCTTACGGACGACCGTGCCAGCGACCACAAAATGGGAATTACGGAAATCCGAAGGCATCGGATGACCGTGCCAGCGACCATAGAACAGATTCTGCGGACGTCTGGGACCCCACGAGCCTCCGGATGACCGGCGCCCCACGGACGACCGGACCCTGGCTGCGTCCAGCTGCGGGCTGAGGCCCATGTACCCCATCACTTCGCCCCTCTTTTGCACTAAGACTATAAATAGACCACCCCCACCTCCTATATAGGGTTAGCATTGCGATAGCTCAGTTGAGATAGAGCATTGCTCATCCGTACCGGATCTACTCCTCGTGAGGGACCTCACCTCTTCGGAGAAGATCCACCCGGATTCAAGACCTCCATCCGGAGAAGACAATCAAGACCTCCTCATGGAGAAGAACGGTTACTCTTGTATCATCCCTTGTTGACTTCGGATCTCGTGTTACTTTGTGCCACGATGATCTAGCACTTGTGTGATCAAATTCGTGTCGGTTGAGTGTTCCTCTCGTTTTCCCCTCATGATTTTCCTTGTGTTCTTCCACGCGTTCTTCGTGTTTCCTCGTAGGATCCACTACAAACATGAAAGATCGGCCTCTAGGGTTCCGCCCTACATCATCTTGGTATCAGAGCCACATTGATCATGTTTTTGGAGCCCCTACCCCGTGTTTTCTAGCTTGATTTTGTTGTTTTCTTCCTAAATCCAAAAATCCCCACCAAAAATAGCCCCGAATTTTTTGTGATTTGTTGGTGAGTTGAAATTTTGTTGGATTTGGTCCATGGATTTGTGTTGCCACGTGTGGATCTAGCTTTCCCCACCCTCCCCACCCTTTTCCATCCACAAATCTACTCGATTTCGACATCAACACTTCCTTCCACCCCGAAATCGTGCAGTTCATCCCGTGCCCGATTTTAGTCCAGGACACGGACGATCGGACCCAGTCGGACGTCCGATGATGACCGGACGACCGTGACCTCCCGGACGTCCGGGCAACTCTGACGAAACTGAATTTTGTTCAGTTCGGCCACCACCACATCCCCACCTTCCACCACATCTTTGAAACCCACATACACCACCATCATCCCCCAATACCTCCTAGGACGATTTTGACACGTTTTGGTCTTTGAAATTTTGAGTTGTGGCTCCTGTCTCCTATTGTGTTTCGGCTATATATGTACGGATCGACATCATCATCACCGCGGCTCATCTTTGCAAAGGTCCCATCATCGCCAAGGATTGTAACCTCGACGACATCTTTGTCATACCTTGCAATTGCATTGATACCCACATGGCCTTACATTTGCGTAGCTTACCCATCGAGACTAGCCATTGAGTATTGCTGGCAACGTGACTTGTGCACATTAGTGATCATACTCCATAGCATACTTACCATACCATAGTGGTGCATATCTTGGCATCATTATTGTGTCACAAAGTTGTCATAGCATACACAATTGCTATCTTGGTTCGTGAAGTTTTGCATGAGAAAAGAGCTCAAAAGTGAAAGAGCCACCCAAGCTTTTAAGCAAAGAAGGAAAGATAAGCAAAGAGCTTATAAGAAAGAACCATAGCATCATACTACATTAAGATTTTCATACTCGATCATCTTGGATCATAGCACCGAAATACCATACATATAGCATACTTGGGATAGAGATCGTCGCATTTTTGCCTAGTAGGTTGTGCACAAGATCTGTATCCTCCTTTTGTGCAATCGTGCTAGCATCTCTCGTGTATTGTGCAGCAAGAGCATTTTCGTGGTTTCCACATTTTGGCTCATTTTTGGTTTGCACAATCCCACTTATCTATTTGCGTGTGTGTTTCCGTGTACCACTACTTGCTTGGTCTACTTGTTGCATTTGCAAATTTGTGAATCTTTTCCAACATTATTGAAGCTCACTTACAATTGCATCAAATTGTGTGGCACCATCCTAACCAAGCTCCACCATAAGCTTTTACTTGTGTAGGTGTGAGAACCGACAAGAATTGGTACCAATAGTGCTATTTCATTGTCCGCATTTGAGTGAACTTGATTCATCATCAACATCGGTCAAGGTACATTGGTATAAGTTCTTATCTTTCTACCACTCACATTTTGCTTGCAATGATGGATAGGCCGAGTACTTCTACCAACCCACTCTTCATCGAGCAAGACGATGACATGTCATCATACGTCACCAAGAGCCACCTCTTTGGTGCACAACGAGCGTTGCATCAAGAGCAACAAGCTATGAACAAACGCATCAACAACCTCGCCACCGACTTGCGGCACTCCGACCAACATACCAAGGACTGCTTCGACAACAAGCTCGACGCTCACAAGCAAGAGAATGATGCAAGAATGGATGAGATCTGCGCCTTGTTGGTGAACCGTCCTCCTTCAACTTCTTCATACTCAAAACGGAGCCGCTCAAGTCGACACTCCGATGACTCCTTCTCCGGCTCAAGTACACCGTCATCGAACACTCTTCGACGAGCCGCGCGTCAAGACCGTCATGCATCTCGCAATCCTCTACATGACAAGCATTCACAAGAGCAAGTAGATGAGCGAGTACCTCATTTTCAACCACACCAAGTCACTTTTGCACAAGCTCAAGAACGACAATGACGACGGCGCCAAGAGGAAGAACGAGCGCGTCTACACCAAGAGGAACAAAACGCCGAGGCTCAACGACTTCAACAACAACAACATGAAGCACAAGCTCTTGAGGCGCAACGTGCCCTTCAAGAATCGAGTGGAACCATCACCAACCGCAATGGCGAACAGCGCAATCAAGAGGAAGCCCTTCGAGAAGAAATCCAAGAGAGGAACTACCAACCACGAGTGCAACTTCAAGTTCCTCAAGCTCCTCCACAAGCTCGTCAAGCTCCACCTCAACCTCAAGTTCAACAAGAGCAAGTTGATCATGGACTTCCTCAACACCAAGAGCAACATGAGGATGATTACCCTCACAGTCAAGGGCGTCATCATCACCATCGCCAACAACACAATGAAGAGCAATGCTATGGCAAGCTAAAATTCACAATGCCCAAGTTCAATGGAAGGAATGATCCCGAATAGTAACTTTCATGGGCATTGAAGGTCGACAAAATCTTTCGTTTGCACAACTATGAGGAAGAGAAGAAGATCGCCATGGAATCACTTGAGTTCCAAGACTATGTGCTCATATGGTGGGAACAAGTCCTTGAGCACCGAGAAGCAAGAGGTGAACCACCTATCACCACTTGGGCTCAAATGAAGGATGTCATGCAAACACGTTTTGTGCCCACCTACTACAACCGAGATCTCTTCAAGAAGCTACAACTCCTCAAGCAAGTAACAAAGAGTGTTGAAGAATACTACAAGGAAATGGAGATAGCCATGATTCGAGCCAATGTCACGGAAGATGATAAGCAAACAATGGCACGTTTCTTGAATGGACTCAATCATCCCATCAAGAAGATCGCCGACTTCCAACCCTACTCCTACCTCATTGAGCTCGTGCATCAAGCTACAAAGGCGGAACGTCAAGTGCAAGATGACTTCAAGTATGCCAAGTACTCGTCCAAGACCTACGGCTTCTCCAACAACCAAGCTTCAACGACTCCTCCAACCTCTACATCAACCAAGCCTTCTCCAAGAAATGACAACAAGTCAAGTTACAAGAGAACTTCGACTAGTTTGAGTCGCCTTCCTCCTACTACAAGCAACTTCAAGCCGTGTGCTTCATCATCTACTCCGACCGATGAGACCGTCAATACAAGCTCCTTCAAGTGTTTCACTTGCAGCGGCCGAGGCCACAAGTCCTCAATGATGATGGAACCTATGACTCCATGAGTGACGAGGAGATGTAAGCCCTTGAGCAAGTGGCCATGCACCAGCGAGTGAATGAGGATGAAGTTGATCAAGTCTTTTGTGATGAGGATTCGATCCCCGCTCTCGTTGTCTCCAAGGTCTTGACTCTTCAACATCAACAAGAAGAAGACCAAAGATGCCACATCTTCCACACAAAGGCCGGCATCAATGGAAGGTCCGTCAAGGTCATCATCGATGGAGGTAGTTGCCACAACTTGGCAAGTGAAGAACTATGCTCCAAGCTTCAATTGGTCAAGATGAAGCACCCGCACCCGTACAAAGTCCAATGGCTAAGTGACTCTGGCACTATACGAGTTCAGCATACGGTCCAAGTCTCCTTCAAAATTGGTGCATATGAGGACACTTTCGAGTGTGATGTCGTCCCGATGTCCGTTTGCCACCTCCTTCTTGGTCGACCATGGCAATTCGACCGTGGTGTCATCCACAATGGGCGTACGAATCACTATAGCTTCAAGATGAAAGGGAAGGAGTATGTGCTACGACATATGTCTCCTAGTCAAGTGATAGCCGACAAGCAAGCCACCCATCATGGAGAGAAGAGTGAGAAAGTGATCCACCAAAAAGTGAGTGAGAGCCACAAGCCAAACTTGAGCGCCTCTTCGCCTAGAGAGAAAAACCTAGTCCTATTTGCCACAAAAAGTGAGATGCGAGAAGTGTGTGTGAACCCATCGAGTGTTACACACTTTGTCCTTGTGTGCAAGGATGGGGAACCAAAAACTAACACCTCTCGCGAGTTACCTTTAGTGTTTTAATCTCTTTTGCAGGAATTCCAAGATGTTTTCCCCGATGAGCTACCTCCGGGTCTACCTCCTCTACGAGGCATTGAGCATCGAATCGACCTCATCCCCGGAGCGCCCCTTCCAAACAAAGCTCCATACCGCGTCAACCCCGAAGAAACTAAGGAGATACAACGACAAGTACAACAACTAATCGACAACGGTCATGTACGTGAAAGCCTAAGTCCTTGGGCCGTTCCCGTAATACTTGTGCCTAAGCAAGATGTCAGTTATCGCATGTGTTCCGATTGTAGACCCATCAATGCTATTACCATTTGTTATAGGCATCCCATTCCTCGCTTAGATGATATGCTTGATGAACTTAGCGGTGCCGCCTTTTTCTCAAAAATTGATCTTAAAAGTGGCTATTATCAAATCCGCATACAAGAAGGTGATGAGTGGAAAACTGCTTTCAAAACTAAATTTGGCTTGTACGAGTGGTTGGTCATGCCTATGGGTTTATCGGAAGCTCCCGGTACTTTCATGCGTCTTATGTATTTTATGCTTCGACCTTATATTGGAGTCTTTGTTGTGGTTTACTTTGATGACATTCTTGTTTTTAGCAAATCCATGAAAGAGCATCTAAAGCATGTCGTTTCTTCCAAGGGTGTTCACGTTGATGGGTCGTTTCTTCGCAAGGAACGTCTATATGACAACATGAAAAAGTGCACATTTTGTGTTGACAAACTTGTTTTCTTGGGTATTGTCGTTTCTTCCAAGGGTGTTCATGTTGATGAATCTAAGATTGAAGCAATTAAAACTTGGCCCCAACCCACCAATTTGCAACAAGTGCGTAACTTTCTTGGTCCTGCAGGTTTTTATCGTCGCTTTGTGAAATATTTTAGCACTATTGCCGCTCCTTTGCATGCCTTGAGTAAGAAGAATGCTCCTTTTGTTTGGGGATCTTTCCAATCCAACGCTTTTGCTGAGCTCAAGTCTTTGCTTACTCATGCTCTGATTCTTGCTTTACCCAACTTTGGCAAAACTTTTGAGGTTCATTGTGATGCAAGTGGTACCGGAATTGGCGGAGTTTAGATGCAAGAAAAACGAGCCATTTCATATTTTAGTGAAAAACTCTCCGGTGCTAAACTTAACTATCCCATCTATGACAAAGAATTGTATGCTTTAGTGCGTGTGCTACATGTTTGGGAACATTATCTTATATCTCATGAGTTTGTCATCCATACCGATCATGGAACACCTAAGTACTTAAAAGGTCAAACTAAGTTGAACAAGCGTCATGCCAAATGGAGTGAATTTATTGAATCTTTCCCCTATGTGATCAAGTACATTAAGGGTAAGGAAAATGTAGTTGCGGATGCACTTTCACGCATATGCACGCTTGTCACTAAACTTGAGTTGAATGTTATTGGCTTTGAGCACATAAAAGACTTGTATGCTAATGATCCATGTTTTGCTACTCCTTATGCTAAATGTTTGACGCATACATCTTGGGAATGATATTACATCAAGGATGGTTATCTTATGAGAGCTAACAAACTATGCATTCCCGAGTCTTCTCTTCGTTTGCTCCTTTTGCAAGAGGCTCATGGAGGCGGACTCATGGGACATTTTGGACACGACAAGACATTCGCCACGCTCTCCAAGAACTACTTTTGGCCCAAGATGTTCCGTGATGTCTCACGCTTCACCAACCGATGCTCTACATGTCGCAAAGCTAAGTCTAAAGCTCAATCCCATGGTCTTTACATGCCTCTTCCTATTCCTTATCAACCTTGGGAAGACATTAGCATGGATTTTGTACTTGGTTTGCCTAGAACTCAAAATGGAAAGGATTCCATGTTTATTGTTGTGGACCGATTTTCTAAAATTGCACATTTCATTCCTTGCAACAAGATAGACGACGCTTCACACATTGCGCCTCCATGGAGTACCAAAGACAATCATCTCCGACAGCGACGTCAAGTTCTTGAGTTACTTTTGGAAGACGCTATGCGCCAAGCTCGGAATCAAGCTCTTGTTCTCGTCCGCATATCATCCTCAAACCGACAGCCAAACGGAGGTGACGAACCGTACGCTCTCCACTCTACTTTGCATGTTGATCAAGAAGAACATCAAGGAGTGGGAGGAGTGTCTACCCATCGCCGAATACGCCTACAACCATGCAAGATATTCGACTACCAACAAGTCCCCCTTCGAGGTCATCTACGGTTTCAACCCGTTGTCCCCATTGGACATTCTCCATCTTCCTCTACAAGAGCGCACCAACCTCGACGCAAGTGCACGCGCAAACTACATCAGGAAGATGCATGAGGATACAAGGCACACCATCGAGCGCCAAGTACAACGACTAGCGAAAAAGCTAAATGCCGACAAGCAACCCATGATCTTCAACATTGGCGATCTCGTGTGGCTACACCTTCGCAAGGACCATTTCCCCAATGAATGCAAGTCCAAACTGCTACCTCGAGCCGATGGACCGTTCAAGGTGCTAGCACGCTACAACAACAACGCCTACAAGATTGAGCTCCCACGAGACAAGTACAACGTGAGAGACATCTTCAATGTCAAGGACCTCGCGCCATACCATGGTGATGAAACTTTCTATCCGAGGTCGGATCTTTCCCAACGGAGGGGAGATGACGTGGAGCATCCCTCGCTCATCCCCATGGATGTACCTACATCTCCCTCAACACCACTTGGACCCATGACAAGAGCTCGAGCAAAGGCTATTGAAGATAAGGTGCACTCGCTCCTCCCCGAACTCCCTCTCTCTACTCACGAGACATGGTTACTACCTCATGCGGAGACTCTGTGTGTGATCAGGTACTTGGAGGAGAGCCACGGGACGACTACACTCAATGGCCAAGATGGCGAGGGCACCAACCGTGAAGATCAAGAAGGACTGCTTTGGGAGCTACAGGACCCGGACGACCGGCCAGGCACGGACGTCCGACCCCTGGAGGATGCTATAGCCGAGAGGAGAGAGGCAGACCAGAGCTACAGGCCTTGGACGACTGGCCCAGCCAGGACGACCGGCCACTCCTAGGCTCCGGACGACCGAGCCCTTACAAACGACCATGCCAACGACCACAGAACAGAAATTACAGAAATCCGAAGGCGTCCGGACGACCGTGCCAGCATCCATAGAATAGATTCTACGGACATCCGAGGAACCCCGCATATCCGGGACCCGGCGATCCTCCGGACGACCGGCACCCCACGGACGACCGGACCCTGGCTGCATCCAGCTGCAGGCTGAGGCCCATGTACCCCTTCACTTCGCCCCTCTTTTGCACTAAGACTATAAATAGACCACTCCCACCTCCTAGATAGGGTTAGCATTGTGATAGCTTAGTTGAGATAGAACATTGCTCATCTGTACCGGATCTACTCCTCGTGAGGGACCGCACCTCTTCGGAGAAGATCCACCCGGATTCAAGACCTCCATCCGGGGAAGACAATCAAGACCTCCTCACGGAGAAGAATGGTTAGTCTTGTATCGGCCCTTGTTGACTTTGGATATTGTGTTATATTGTGCCTCGATGATCTAGCACTTGTGTGATCAAATTCGTGTCGGTTGAGTGTTCCTCTCGTTTTCCCCTCATGATTTCCCTCGTGTTCTTCCGCGCGTTCTTCGTGTTTCCCTTAGGATCCACTCCAAACGTGAAAGATTAGCCCCTAGGGTTCCGCCCTACATCAAACCCAGAGGCCACTGGCAGAATAGTGGAATGTGCTTTGGAGTTATCAAGCTTTTGTTTGAAGTTTGAGAGCACATCAACCATTCAGAGCAGAGCACTAGCGGAGTTTATTTCGGAGTGGACACCTACCCCAGACGAAGAGACGGTGGAAACGGTTATCCCCGGCAACGAGTCCCCCCCAGGAGTGGATCATGTACCTTAATGGTGCTTTCTTACTACGAGATGAAGGAGTTGGCATGCCCGTCGTCGCACCCACTGGAGAGAACCTCAAGTATGTGGTCGAAATGCATTTCCCCCGAGAGAAGGCTACAAACAACACTGCAGAATGTGAAGGACTCTTTGGAAGGCTCAGAATCGCGACGGGGTAGGGGATTAAGAAATTAATCATTCGAGGAGACTCACTGCTCGTGGTGAGGCAAGTGAACAAGAATTATCAAAGTCCATTGATGGAGGCATATGTGGAGGAAGTGAGAAAGTTGGAGGAGCACTTTGATGGATTGCAAATAGACCACGTGCCGTGTGCGGAAAAGAGCATTGTTGATCATCTGTCAAAGTGCACTGTGCAAAAGCTTCCTATGGAACCAGGAACTTTTGTTCTTCACCTGACTCAAGCCACCATATCCCTGGCAATAATGGCCAGAAAGAGGAGGAAACTGGACTCCGACAAGTCACTCCTGGCAAAGCTTGCCGAAGCTCCCAGCAGAGAGGTCGGCAGGAACAACTCCACTTCGCTCGGTAAGTAGCACCCTGCCGCCGAACTACTATTCCCTGTGGTTGAGGCATGCGCTCCCATGAACAAGGAGATGCCACTGATCCTTGTTGTTGAGCCTCAGGCTCCATCTTGGGCGCGACACATAGTCCATTACCTCCAAACAGGAGAGCTTCCCTAAGAGCAAGAAGAAGCTGAAAGAGTAGCCCGGAGGGCCAGTATGTATCAGTTCGTCAATAACACATTATACAGAAGGAGGCCCAACGGTGTGAAATTGAAGTGCATTTGTCGGGAAGAGGCAAAGGAACTGTTGTCAGGGATACACAAAGGCATGTGCGGCTCCCATTGGATCAAGAGCCTTGGATGGCAAAGCTTTCCGGCAAGGTTTCTACTGGCCCACGACCCTCCAAGATGCAATTGATCTAGTCACCAAATGTGAAGGCTGCCAGTTGCACTCCAAGAAAATCCATCAGCCTGCTCAAGCTCTCCAAACGTTTCCTTTTTCATGGCCATTTTCGGTCTTGGGATCAATATCTTAGGCCCCTTCCCTTGTGCTACCGGGGGGCATTGAATTCTTGTACGTTGCCATCGACAAGTTTACAAAGTGGCCAGAGGCGGAGCCCGTGAGGAAGGTAACCACACAATCAGCTTTCAAGTTCTTAAAGGGATTAGTGTGATGCTTCGGAGTACCCGCCAGAGTTATATCTGACAATGGCACCTAGTTGCAATATGTTCAAGCCCTCGAAAGCAAGGTCTCGTTTGCCTTTGTTGCCCATCCCAGAAGCAATGGACAAGATGAGAGGGTGAACACTAAAGTGATGCGAGGACTCAAGACAAGAACAATTGATAAGCTGTAGAAGTGCGATAGACGCTGGATTGATGAGCTGCCAGTGATTCTTTTGTCACTCTGCATGGCACCAAATCAATCTACCGGCCAGACTCCCTTCTCCCTAGTGTATGGGGCAGAAGCAGTGATCCCCACAGAACTCATATATGGGTCACCTCGAGTATTTGCCTATGATGAAATAGAGAAAGAGCAGCACCGGCATGACATTGCCATGCTCCACGAGGAGAACCGTCTCCGGGCTGCTATGCATGCTGCATGCTACCGGCAAGCCATGCTCGCTACCATAGCCACAAGGTTCACGCCCAGAGCCTTGAGAGTCAGTGCAACAAACCTTGGGTTTGTTGCCCAAACTGCGCACAGGCTCAAAGGCAAGACTACAACACCAAGGTCAGACCAGGCAAGGAGGATCAACTCCTTTGGAAGACTCAAGTACAAATCAAGAAGGCCAAGACGAGCCAGATAAGCAAGATAACGCCAAGGAGAGGACCAACCTTGCCGGGGAGCGGAGCCTAGCAGGGTTTGTGATGCGCAGCATCCTTCGGTCATCCCCATGGATCTACCATCGTCTCACCAAGCACCAAGAGGACCCATGACAAGAGCAAGAGCTAGAGCTCTCGAGACCAGGTGACTTCTCTCCTTAGTGATATTTCATATGATCCTCTCGAGACATGGCTACTACCTAAGTCCAGAATGTTGTGCATGATTAGGTACCAAGAGGACCCTTCCGAGGATGCACATGAAGATGATCAAGCCACCAAGTCGACGGAAGAAGAGAACCAACGGAAGAAGGCGAGAACAGCTTCCACGCACCGGACATCCGGCCACGGCCCAGGACATCTGGCCCCTGGAGATCTACACCACAGCCAGGAGTCTGCAGCAAAAGATGCAGGGCCCGGACATCCGGCATCCAGCCCGGACATCCGGCCCTCCGCCTCGGAAATCCGGCCAACAGCCCGGACATTCGGACACGGCGTCCAGGGAGCACAGAAGGCTGCCCCGATAGCCCGGACATCCGGCCATCACCCTGGACATCCGGTGCCTCCCGAAGCCCTAGACATCCGGACCCTCCGCCCGGACATCCGGCCCCGTCCATCCAGAGAGCAGCAAGGCCAACTCCAACAGCCCGGACATCCGGCCCGACAGCCTGGACATTCGGCCCCTCGCGAGCGCCTGGACATCTGGCCGGACGCCCGGATATCCGGCCCTCTCCTGCCTGCGTGCAGCGCCTCCGGGCCGTGGCCCATGTACCACTTCGCACCGTAGACTATATATACTCCCCCTCCACCTACGTTCTAGGGTTAGCATTGGTTTAGCTCATTTGAGATAGAGCATTGCTCATCCGTATCGGATCTACTCCTTGTGAGGGACCGCACCTCTTCGGAGAAGATCCACCCGGATTCAAGACCTCCATCCGGAGAAGACAATCAAGACCTCCTCACGGAGAAGAACGGTTACTCTTGTATCATCCCTTGTTGACTTTGGATCTCGTGTTACTTTGTGCCTCGATGATCTAGCACTTGTGTGATCATATTCGTGTCGATTGAGTGTTTCTCTTGTTTTCCCCCATGATTTCCCTCGTGTTCTTCTGCGCGTTCTTTGTGTTCCTCGTAGGGATCCTCTCCAAACGTGAAAGATCGGTCCCATAGGGTTCCGACCTACATCATCTTGGTATCATGAGCCACGTTGATCACATTTTTGGAGCCCCTACCCCATGTTTTCTAGCTTGATGTTGTTGTTTTCGTCCTAAATCCAAAAATTCCCCACCAAAAATAGCCCCAATTTTTTTTGTCATTTGTTGGTGTGATGAAGTTTTGTTTGAATAGATCCACGGATCTGCTTTGCATCCAGTGGATCTAGCTTTTCCCCATCTTATCCGCAATTTCCATCCACAAATGCGTCCGAATTTTGCCCCGGAGTTGCCCTTTTTCCTGTGGAGTTCATCGCGTTTGTCCTCGATACAGGCGCCCAGACATCCGCCCGAGTCCCCGGACATCCGGTGTCTCGGACATCCGGCCCCTGGCAGCAGCAACTCCATCCCCCGCACCCTTTTCCACCTAGTTTCGCCAAATTTTTGCCCCGGTGCCCACGCATCCTTCCGCATACCACCACCGCTTTCCACAAGTACCACCATCGCTCACCGCTACCTCCTATGACGATTTTTGACACGTTTTGGTCTTTGAGATTTTGGGTTGTGGTTCCTATGTCCTATTGTATTTCGGCTATATAGGTACAGTTTGACATCAACATCACCACCCCTCATCTCCATCGACTACTCATTATCGCCAAGGACGGTAACTTCGACGACATCTTTATCATACCTTGCACTTGCATTGATAACCACATGGCCTTACATTTGCATAGCTTACCCATCGAGACTAGCCATTGAGTATTGCCGGCAATGTGACTTGTGCACATTAGTGTTCATACTCCATAGCATGCATACCATAACATAGTGGTGCATATCTTTGCATCATCTTTTGTGTCACAAAGTTGTCAAAGCATACACAATTGCTATCTTGGTTCGTGAAGTTTTGCATGAGAAAAGAGCTCAAAAGTGAAAGAGCCAACCAAGCTTTTAAGCAAAGAGGGAAAGATAAGCAAAGAGCTTATAAGCAAGAACCATAGCATCATACTACATTAAGATTGTCATATCCGATCATCTTGGATCATATCACCGAAATACCATACATCAAGCATACTTGGGATAGAGGTCGTTGCATTTTTTCCTAGTAGGTTGTGCACAAGTTCCGTATCCGCCTATTGTGTAATCGTGCTAGCGTCTCTCTTTTATTGTGCAACAAGAGCATTTTCGTGGATTCCACATTTTGGCTCATTTTTGGTTTGCACAATCCCATTTATCTATTTGCGTGTGTGTTTCCGTGTACCACTATTTGCTTGGTCTACTTGTTGCATTTGCAAATTTGAGAATCTTTTCCAACATTATTGAAGCTCACTTACAATTGCATCAAATTTTGTGCCACCATCCTAACCAAGATACACCATAAGCTATTACTTGTGTAGGTGTGAGAACCGACAAGAATTGGTACCAATAGTGCTATTTCATTGTCTGCATTTGCGTGAACATGATTCATCGTCAACATCGGTCAAGGTACATTTGGTATAAGTTCTTCTCCTCCTACCACTCACGTTTTTGCTTGGAATGCTGGATAGGCCAAGTACTTCTACCAACCCACTCTTCATCGAGCAAGACGATGACATGTCATCATTCGTCACCAAGAACCAGCTCTTTGGTGCACAACGAGCGTTGCATCAAGAGCAACAAGCTATGACCGACCCTATCGATAACCTCGCCACCCACTTGCGACTCTCCGAGCAATGTACAAAGGACTACTTCGACAAAAAGCTCGACGCTCACAAACAAGAGAATGATGAAAGGATGGACGAGATCCATGCCTTGTTGGTGAACCATCCTCCTTCTACTTCTTCATACTCCAACGACACCTTCTCCGGCTCAAGTACACCGACATTGAACACTCTTTCACGAGCTGCGTGTCAAGACCGTCATGCATCTCGCAATCCTCTACACAACAAGCATTCACAAGAGCAAGTCGATGAGCAAGTGCTTCGTCCTCAACCATACCAAGTTGTGTTTGCTCAAGCTCAAGAACGACAACGACAACATCACCAAGAGGAAGAAGGAGCGCGTCTACATCAAGAGGAACAAGACGCCGAGGCTCAACGTCTTCAACAACAACAAACATGAAGCACAAGCTCTTGAGGCGCAACGTGCCCTTCGAGAATCAAGTCAAGCCATCGCCAACCGCAACCGAGATCGGCGCAATCAAGAGGAAGCACTTCGTGAAGAAATCCAAGAGCGGAACTACCAACCGCTAGTGCAATGGCAAGTTCCTCAAGCTCCCCCACAAGCTCGTCAAGCTCCTCCACAACCTCAAGTTCAACAAGTGCAAGTTTATCATGGACTTCCTCCACGCCAAGAGCAACATGACGATGATTATCCTGCACGTCAAGGGCATCATCATCACCATCACCAACAACACATTGAAGAGCAACGCTACGAAAAGCTAAAATTCACCATGCCCAATTTCAATGGAAGCAATGACCCTGAAGAGTACCTATCATAGGCATTGAAGGTCGACAAAATCTTTCGTTTGCACAACTACGAGGAAGAGAAGAAGATCGCTATGGCATCACTTGAGTTCCTAGACTATGTGCTCATATGGTGGGAACAAGTCCTTGAGCGTTGAGAAGCAAGAGGTGAACCACCTATCACCACTTGGGCTCAAATAAAGGACGTCATGCGAGCACGTTTTGTGCCCAAATACTACAACCACGATCTCTTCAAGAAGCTCCAACTCCTCAAGCAAGGAAGAAAGAGTGTTGAAGAATACTACAAGGAAATGGAGATAGCCATGATTCGAGCTAATGTCATGGAAGACGATGAGCAAACTATGGCACGTTTCTTGAATGGACTCAACCATCCCATCAAGAAGATCGCCGACTTTCAACCCTACACCAACCTCATTGAGCTCGTGCATCAAGCTACCAAGGCGGAACGCCAATTGCAAGATGACTTCAAGTACGCCAAGTACTCATCCAAGACCTACGGCTTCTCCAACACCCAAGCTTTAACGACTCCTCCAACTTCTACCTCAACCAAGCCATCTACATGCAATGACAACAAGTCAAGTTAAAAGAAAACTTCGACAAGATCAAGTCTTCCTCCTCCTACTACAAGCAACTTCAAGCCATGCGCTTCATCATCTACTCCGACCGATGAGACTGTCAAGACAACCTCCTTCAAGTGTTTCACTTGCGGAGGCCGAGGCCACAAGTCATACGAATGCACAAACAAGCGCACCATGATCCTCAACGATGATGGAATATATGACTCCATGAGTGACGAGGAGATGGAAGCCCTTGAGCAAGTGGCCATGCACCCGCGAGTGAACGAGGATGAAGATGATCAAGTCGTTTGCGATGAGGATTCGAGCCCCGCTCTTGTTGTCTCCAAAGTCTTGACTCTTCAACATCAAAAAGAAGAAGACCAAAGATGCCACATCTTCCACACAAAGGCCGGCATGAATGGAAGGTCTGTCAAGGTCATCATCGATGGAGGTAGTTGTCACAACTTGGCAAGTGAAGAACTATGCTCCAAGCTACAATTAGTCAAGATGAAGGACCCGCACCCCTACAAAGTCCAATGGCTAAGTGACTCTGGCACTATACGAGTTGAGCATACGGTCCAACTCTCCTTCAAGATTGGCGCATATGAGGTCACTTTGGAGTGCAATGTCATCCCGATGTCGGTTTGCCACCTTCTTCTTTGTTGACCATGGCAATTTGACTGCGACGTCATCCACAATGGGTGTACCAATCACTATAGCTTCAAGATGAAAGGAAAGGAGTATGTGCTACGACCTATGTCTCCTAGTCAAGTGATAGCCGACAAGCAAGCCACCCATCGTGGAGAGAAGAGTGAGAAAGTGATCCACCAAAAAGTGAGTGAGGGCCACAAGCCAAACTTCAGCGCCTCTTCACCTAGAGAGAAAAACCTAGTCCTATTTGCCACCAAAAGTGAGATGAGAGAAGTGTGTGAGAACCCATCAAGTGTTATGCACTTTGTCCTTGTGTGCAAGGATGGGGACCCAACAACTAACACCTCTCATGATCTACCTTTAGTGTTTCAATCTCTTTTGCAGGAATTTCAAGATGTTTTCCCCGATGAGCTACCTCCGGGACTACCTCCTCTACGAGGCATTGAGCATCTAATCGATCTCATCCCCGGAGCACCCCTACCAAACAAAGCTTCATACCGCGTCAACCCCAAAGAAACTAAGGAGATCCAACGGCAAGTACAACAACTAATCGACAACGGTCATGTACGTGAAAGCTTAAGCCCTTGTGCCGTTCCCTATATACTTGTGCCCAAGCAAGACGGTAGTTTTCGCATGTGCTTGGATTGTAGGCCTATCAAATGATATTACCGTTCGTTATAGGCATCCCATTCCTCGCTTAGATGATATGCTTGATGAACTTAGCGGTGCCACAATTGTCTCCAAAATTGATCTTAAAAGTGGCTATTATCAAATCCGCATACAAGAAGGTGATGAATGGAAAACTGCTTTCAAAACCAAATTTGGCTTGTACGAGTGGTTGGTTATGCCTATGGGTTCATCAGAAGCTCCCGGAACTTTCATGCATCTTATGCATTTTGTGCTTCGACCTTATATTCGAGTGTTTGTTGTGGTTTACTTTGATGATATTCTTGTGTTTAGCAAATCCATGAAAGAGAATCTAAAGCATGTTAGGGTTGTTTTGCAAACTCTTCGCAAAGAATGTCTATATGCCAACATGAAAAAGTGCACATTTGGAGTTGACAAGTTGGTTTTCTTGGGTTTTGTCATTTCTACCAAGGGTGTCCATGTTGATGAATCTAAAATTGAAGAAATTAAAACTTGGCCCCAACCCACCAATTGCAACAAGTGCGTAGCTTTCTTGGCCTTGCAGGTTTTTATGATCGCTTTGTGAAAGATTTTAGCACTATTGTCGCCCCTTTGCATGCCTTGAGTAAGAAGAATGCTCCTTTTGTTTGGGGATCTTTGCAATCCATCGCGTTTGATGACTCAACTCTTTGCTCACTCATGCTCCAATTCTCGCTTTACCCAACTTTGACAAAACTTTTGAGGTTCATTGTGATGCAAGTGGTACCGGAATTGGCGGAGTTTTGATGCAAGAAAAACGAGCCATTGCTTATTTTAGTGAAAAACTCTCTGGTGCTCAACTTAACTATCCCATATATGACAAAGAATTGTATGCTTTAGTGCATGTGTTACATGTTTTGGAACATTATCTTAGACCTCATGAGTTTGTCATCCATACCGATCATGAAATGCTTAAGTACATAAAAGGTCAAACTAAGTTGAACAAGCGTCATGCCAAATGGAGTGAATTTATTGAATCTTTCCCCTATGTGATCAAGTACATTAAGGGTAAGGAAAATGTCGTTGCGGATGCACTTTCACGCATATGCACTCTTGTCACTAAACTTGAGTTGAATGTTATTGGCTTTGAGCACATAAAAGACATGTATGCTAATGGTCCATCTTTTGCTACTCCTTATGCTAAGTGTTTGACGCATACATCTTGGGAATGATATTACATCAAGGATAATTATCTTATGAGAGATAACAAACTTTGCATCCCCGAGACTTCTCTTCGTTTGCTCCTTTTGCAAGAGGCTCATGGAGGCGGACTCATGGGACACTTTGGACGTGACAAGACATTCGCCACGCTCTACAAGAACTACTTTTGGCCCAAGATGTTCCGTGACGTCTCATGCTTCACCAACCGATGCTCTACATCTCGCAAATCTAAGTCTAAAGCTCAATCCCATGGTATTTACATGCATCTTCCTATTCCTTATCAACCTTGGGAAGACATTAGCATGGATTTTGTACTTGGTTTGCCTAGAACTCAAAATGGAAAGGATTCCGTGTTTGTCTTTGTGGACCGATTTTCTAAGATGGCACATTTCATTCCTTGCAACAAGATAGATGATGCTTCACACGTTGCAAATCTCTTTTGTAGGGAAATATTGCGCCTCCATGGAGTACCAAAGACAATCGTCTCTGACCGCGACGTCATGTTTTTGAGCTACTTTTGGAAGACGCTATGCGCCAAGCTCGGTATCAAGCTCTTATTCTCATCCGCATACCATCGTCAAAGTGACGGCCAAATGGAGGTGACGAACCATACGCTCTCCACTCTATTTCGCGTCTTGATCAAGAAGAACATCAAGGAGTGGGAGGAGTGCCTACCCATCGCCGATTACGCCTAAAACCATGCAAGACATTCGACGACCGGAAAGTCCCCCTTCGAGGTCGTCTAAGGCTTCAACCCGTTGTCCCCATTGGACATTCTACCTCTTCCACTACAAGAGCGCACCAACATGAATGCGAGTGCTCGAGCAAGCTACATAAAGAAGAAGCATGAGGATACAAGGCACACCATCGAGCGCCAAGTACAACGACTCGCGAGCAAGCTCAACATCAACAAGCATCCCATGATATTCAACATTAGAGACCTCATGTGGCTACACCTTCGCAAGGACCGCTTCCCCAACGAACACAAGTCCAATCTTCTCCCTCGAGCCGATGGACCCTTCAAGGTTCTAGCACGCTACAACAACAACGGTTACAAGATCGATCTACCATGCGACAAGTACAACGTGAGCAAAATCTTCAACGTCTCCGATCTCTCCCCATACCATGGTGATGGGAAGTTCGATCCGAGGTCGGATCTTTCCCAAGGGAGGGGAGATGATGTGGAGCATCCTTCGGTTATCCCCATGGATCTACCATCGTCTCACCAAGCACCAAGGGGACCCATGACAAGAGCAAGAACTAGAGCTCCCGAGACCGAGGTGACTTCTCTCCTTAGTGATATTTCATAAGATCCTCTCGAGACATGGCTACTACCTAAGTCCGGAATGTTGTGCATGATTAGGTACCAAGAGGACACTTCCAAGGATGCACATGAAGATGATCAAGCCACCAAGTCCACGGAAGAAGAGAACCAACGGAAGAAGGCAAGAACAGCTTCCAGGCACCGGACATCCGGCCCCTGGAGATCTACACCACAGCCAGGAGTCTGCAGCAAAAGCTACAGGGCTCGGACATCCGGCGTCCAGCCCGGGCATCCGGCCCTCCGCCCCGGAAATCCGGCCAACAGCCCGGACATCCGGACACGGCGTCCAGCGAGCACAGAAGGCTGTCCCGACAGCCCGGACATCCGGCCATCACCCCGGACATCTGGCGCGTCCCGAAGCCTCGGACATCCGGCCCCTCTGCCCGGACATCCGGCCCCGTCCATCCAGAGGGCAGCAAGGCCAACTCCAACAGCCCGGACATCCGGCCCGACAGCCGGAAATCCGGCCCCTCGCGAGCGCTCGGATATCCGGCCTGACGCCCGGACATCCGACCCTCTCCTGTCTACATGCAGCGCCTCCGGGCCATGGCCCGTGTACCCCTTCGCACCGTAGACTATATATACTCCCCCTCCACCTACATTCTAGGGTTAGCATTGGTTTAGCTCAATTGAGATAGAGCATTGCTCATCCATACCGGATCTACTCCTCGTGAGGGACCGCACCTCTTCGGAGAAGATCCACTCGGATTCAAGACCTCCATCCGGAGAAGACAATCGAGACCTCCTCACGGAGAAGAACAGTTACTCTTGTATCGTCCCTTGTTGACTTTGGATCTCGTGTTACTTTGTGCCTCGATGATCTAGCACTTGTGTGATCATATTCGTGTTGGTTGAGTGTTTCTCTTGTTTTTCCCCGTGATTTCCCTCATGTTCTTCCGTGCATTCTTTGTGTTCCTCGTAGGGATCCTCTCCAAACGTGAAAGATCGGCCCCATTGGATTCCGCCCTACATCAGTTCGGCTTTGCACCAGAAGCATACTTCAAGATTGTCCCGGTAGGCTATGCCGGGACTTCCAGAGGCAGCTACGCCACCGCTCCACCTCATGAGGAACACAAGTCACAGGTCAGTGCGGTGTCAAGCCCCAAGATGACTAAGTGGCTACTTTTCGCCACATGGCATTCACTTTCTACGGAAACACCTCCATGTGACACCGGTCCAGGGACGTGTCAACCAAGCAGGCGTGAAGCTTGCAAGATAGCCCGGCAAGGGCTGCCGGGCACGCAGAGATGTGACATTAGACAGTGCATTTAATGTGCCCTGTCAGCCTAAAGAGTTAGGTATGATAGCACTGTTAACTCTCTAATCAGTATGCAATGATTGATTTGCCACTGTGGTAACCCTTGATCTATAAAAGGAGGCCCATGGCAAACATAAAAAGGGTTCGGTCCACGAGGTTGCCCAGCTCAGGTCCTCACGTACCCGTACACTCGTAGCTACTTCGCCTGAGGCAACCCTTCCGGGCAAAGTGCGTTGCGTCCACCACTACCTTTTCCACCATCAATCCACCAAATAAGGAGTAGGGTTTTAGACCTCACGGCGGCCCGAACCTAGGTAAAATTGCTTGTGTGATCCTTGGCGTGCTGTGCAATGCTTCTCTGCTCTTTGTGCAACGTGCCCATGTAAGTGTATTGAAGACTTATAGGTGCCCCTTTGTGAGTGTACATAGGCTCTAGAAGTCGATGAGGAGTTTGATATTTACAATGAATGTTGACCCCTAAAAATGAATGTCTTCAGCTGAAGACTTTGGTTATCCTGAAGACTTTGAAAGTGATGAAATTGGTGTGATCTTGAAGACTTGGATATTCATGCGAAGATTATGAAGCCAGAACACTTTTGTTTTCGTAGTTTCATTTTCTCTTTATTGAGTCATAGGAAACACCATACTGTTAAAAAGGGTCGAGGTAATACTAAGGAAACTGATTTCCAAGTGATGCTCATCTCAAATCCTACACCTACCCAATCCTTTCGAGTGAAGCCATTGGAAATCTCATATCAGTTCATTCAATTTCTTCAGTGATAGAGATGAAGATCTTCTGGTCTATGAGGAATTTGTTCTGACCGAGGAGTTAGGAATTCGCCAGTGCAGATTGCCTACACAGTGAGGAACATGATAGCCCTGAGGAATTCGAACCTCAAATCCGACCGTTGTTGTGCTACGCGCCAGCTGTCCAAAATATCCGACCACCTAACGGTCATATCATTGAAGGGCATTTATGTCTTATCATGTCGAGCTGCTCCCTTGGCTATAAATAGCCGCCCCCTACAACCACTAGCTGGTTGGCTGCTCCGAGAGAAACTAACACTTGTTAATTGAGAGCATCCCATCCTCCGAGGACTTTGAGCAAAAATCATCAAGTGAGGAAAACCCAAATCCAAACCTACAAACCCAAAGTGATTGATCATCACTGAAGAGATTGTTCCTATGTGGAACCGACGCTTGTTACCTCTGAGGACTGTGTATCCTCCAGACGGTCAGGCATCATGGTCTGAGCATCCAAGAGGAATTGTGGACTGCCGAGTGACCAAGTCTGTGAAGGTTTGGAAGTCACCTTTGAAGACTTACCACAAGTGTTGGGCGAGGTCTGTGTGATCTTAGCTCAATTAGAATACGGTGAGGACTATGTGTCCAGGACTATGTGTCCTCGAGTTTAAATACTCAACCGCTCCAACTAGACGTACAACTATCACAACAGTTGGAACTGGTCTATCAAATCATTGTCTTAACCAAGCCAACTAGTTCTATTTCCTCAACCCTTTCATTTCCTCATTCATCTGTTGATGAACCTGATCACTAATGTTTGAAAACTTTGACTGAAGACTTTCTCTATTTCCTCAATCCTATTTCTTCAGTCACATTGTCTTCATCCTGCTTATCCTGTGTTTATGCTTTCTGTACTCTATGTATGTTTTCCATTTCATCATGATGACTATGCTATTGCTCTGTTATGCTTATGCCTGAGTACTTATTCCGCTGCTATTTGTTCGTGACTTATGAATTTCCTCGCCCCGAAATTCCTCAGTGACGAATTTGTAGAAATCGCCTATTCACTCCCCCCTCTAGTCGACATAACACACTTTCAATTGGTATCAGAGCAAGGTACTCCCTTGTTCTGTGTGACTTTGGTTTAACCGGCTGGAGTTTTAGTTATGTCGACTGCCGGTATGATCAAGGTCTCGGCTGGGTGTCCTACCTTTGATGGGACAGACTACACCTACTGGAAGAACAAGATGCGCATGCATCTTCAGGCGATTGATAACGATCTCTGGTATGTTGTGGAAAATGGCGTTCCCTCAGTCACTTCGTCTGTGAATGCTGCTGATGTGAAGAGATTCAAGCATCTCGATTCTCAAGCGAAGAATATCATATGTGGCTGTCTGAGCAAAGGACAGTACATCAGAGTGAGTGCCCTGGAAACTACCAAGCTGATTTGGGACATGCTGTCCAAGGTCAACGAAGGAGTCTCAACTCAACGTGACTCCCGAGTTGATGTTCTTCGCAATCTCTTCAACCACTTCAAAATACTCGACAACAAAAATATTGAGCAAACCTTCGATCGCCTCACTGACATATCAAATGAGCTTCAAGCACATGGTACCACTGACATCACCGACCCTGAGGTGGTGAAGAAATCGCTGAGATCACTTGATTCCTCATTTGATACTCTTGCACTGATGATTCAAGAGCGAGCTGATTACAAGTCACTTGATCCCGCTGATATCCTCGAGAGGCTAAACACTCATGAGTTCCAGCTTGCTGAGAAGAGAGATATCTATGGACCGAGCTATGGAAGATCATGTGCATTGAAGGCCAAGGCAGTCTCTGAGTCTGAAGCTAAAGATTCTGGTAGCAGCCTTGGTGATCATGAAGAACTAAACCAGGAGCTAGCAATGCTCGTGAGGAAATTACAGAAGTTCTCTCGCCGCGGTCGCTTTGGAAAGTCTTCAAGAAATGGTGATTCCTTGTCTCGTGACTACAAAAAGAGAACTTGCCACAAATGCAAGAAACCTGGTCACTACATGTCTGATTGTCGTCTGTGGGAATAGCAATCAAAGAAGTACAAAGATGACGATTCTGATGACTCAAAGAAGAAGAAGAAATCTTCAAAGTTTTCATCATCAAAATCCTCAAAGTCTTTATCTCACAAGAAGAGACGTTCCAAGAAGGCCCGGGCATTCATTGGCAAGGAAATGGACTCTGAAGCTGAATCTGAGGAAAATGTGGAAGAGGAGGAATCTGAGGAGTCAGACTCTGGTGTGGCGAGCTTAGCCCTTGCTACTGCTTACATTAGCAAGTCCATCTTCAACATTGAAGAAAATGACCTCCCCAACTCTGCTGACAAGAGCGTCGATGACTATGCTCCCACTTACTGCTTCATGGCAAAAGGTGCCAAGGTACTCAAACATTCCCCCTCTGACTCTAGTGAGGATGAATCTGATGACAATCTTAAGCCTAGCTATTCCAAACTTGCTAAAATTGCTGTTAAACAACAGAAGGCTTTAGAAAAGATTCAAAATCTACTAGACAGAAGCGATGACCTGTTGGGTGACGAATTGAATCGAACCAAGACTCTGATAGATAATCTTCAAAGACGTCAGACTAGGTTTGACAACCTTCAAAATCATCATAACACTCTCTTAACTGATGATGAGAAGCTTTCTTATGAATTTCTTCAGAGCAAGCAAGATCTTGAGAAGTTAAAAGTGAGTTATGAAGATCTTCAGAAGGAAAACAATTCATTGCTTGCTCAACAGATCAATTCCGCTCAGG
Source organism: Triticum aestivum (assembly GCF_018294505.1). Lineage (NCBI taxonomy): Eukaryota > Viridiplantae > Streptophyta > Magnoliopsida > Poales > Poaceae > Triticum > Triticum aestivum. Next base: position 320,408,466 of record NC_057804.1, on the reverse strand, counting down.
AAGAATTTATTCCACCATGCCTACAATGCATTGAGCGTGAATCTGCTAATTCATCACCTGAATGTTCAAATGCTTCTATTGCTGCAAATTTCAACGGTCTCTATGGTCACAAATTCCTCATCTGACGATACCACAAGTATCACTAACAATAATGCAGGGCTGAAGGAACTGTATGTGACAGGCATTTACAAAAGCCTCAAAGGGCATCAGACTCTATGTGATGTGCTCAAAAAGTAGATCTTGAATAGGAACCCTATGAAAGAGGGTATTGCCTTTGAGAAGAAACTCAATGCTGATGGGACCTACTAGAAACCTGAGCAGTATCCCAAAACCTCATGGGTTGTTGCTAAAGGACCTCCTGTGATCCATGCACTCTATCTGGATTTACTTGTGATTCTTCATATTCCTCGGATGAGTCATTTGACTCATCAGAAAATTGTTCAAGAATCAGAATGGTGAAGTATTTGCTCGATATGTTGGAACTAACTGCAGGAACGGTCTTCCTATGAAGAAAATCTGGGTTCCCAAAAGGTACCTTGAAAATCTTTAGGTGAATGTCATCATGACACCACCTATGAAGAATAGGAACCCCAGAACAAATTCTTCATATGGATCAAATTCTTCACATGGATCAAAATCCTCATATGAACATCATCATGCTAACACTTCTGTTTCGCAGGGAAAGTCTAAAGGCTATGAATATGTGCATTATTCTTCAAACCATTATGTTCATAAGTCCTCAAAAAATTTCTCTACTTATTCATATGCTTATCCTAACCACTCTTTTGTGAAACAAAGTGCACTAGCTTCAATGCCATCTTTTTCTTATGAATCTCGCAGAAACTCTTTGCCACCCCTCCAGATGTGGGTGGTGAAGAAAAAGAACTAATATCTTATGCAGGGTCAGGTCTCTAGACGAACCTAATCATCTGAAGAATTTGCTGGAGACCTGAATGTGCTTGAATGGACGCAAGCTAATCATGAAGAAATGAATCACTCATTTCTCACATCCTCATATTACTATATCTATTACTGTTGATGAAATTGATATCATATTCTTCACGGATGAAGTATATCGGTTCGTAAGTTGCACTAATTCAACTGCAGGATGAACAACCTAAAGCTACTGAGTGGGTCCTCGACAGTGGATGTACAAACCACATGACCGGTGACAGGAACTTGTTGATGGACACTGATTTGTCATCATCTCATCTGAAGCATATCACCTACGCTGACAAAGGAAAAAGCAAGGTATTGGGTCTAGGTAAGGTTGCGATCTCAAAGGATAGACACATGGACAAGGTCATGCTTGTCGAGTCCTTAGGATTCAACCTCATGTATGTCTCAATGCTTTGTGATCTTGATATGGTTGTCGTCTTCGGCAAATATCGTCGCATTGTGCTGATGGAATCTGACAATTCCAAACTCTTCGAAGGCTTTAGGAAAGGAGACTTGTATATTGTTGATTTCTCTGCGGGACCACAACCTGCCACATGTCTACTTGCAAAATGTTGGCTATGGCATCGACTACTTGGTCATGCTGGGATGAGGAACTTGCATACACTCGTGAAGAAGAAGCATGTCATTGGCATCGAGGGTGTCAAATTCCTCAAAGATCATCTTTGTGGGGCTTGTGAGGCTGGAAAGATCACCAGAGCCAAGCATCCCTCAAAGACTATCGTGACCACTTCTTGTCCCTTTGAATTATTTCATATGGATCTCTTTGGCCCTACTCATTATGCCACGTTCTCTAGTTCTGCATCATTATATGGCTTTGTCATAGTTGATGATTATTCTCGTTACACATGGGTGCATATCATCACTTACAAAAATGAAGTGCAGGAAGTCTTCAGACGATTTTCCTCAAGGGCTTCTACTAATTTTGGTGTGAAGATCAAGCATATCAGGATTGATAATGGAACAGAGTTCAAGAACACTGGTCTCGATGAATATCTTGATATACTTGGTATTACTCATGAGTTATCTGCTCCCTATACTCCTCAGCAGAATGGCATCATGGAGCGCTAGAACAGAACTCTTATTGAGATGGCTCACACCATGCTTGATGAATACAAGACACCTCAGCGCTTTTGGCATGAAGCCATTGATACTGCATGCCACATCATCAACAGGGTATATCTTCACAAATTCTTCAAAAAGACCTCATATGAACTCCTCGCTGACAAGAAACCCAATGTAAGTTATTTCAAAGTCTTCGGTGCTAAATGCTGGATTAGAGATCCTCACCATCACTCTAAATTTGCACCGAAAGCACATGAGGGTTTTATGCTTGGTTACGGAAAGGACTCGCACACCTACAGAGTTTTCAACATCAATCATCACAAGATTGTTGAAACTGTAGATGTGTGGTTCGATGAAACTAATGGCTCGCAAAGAGGGCACCCACCTCCTGTGCTAGATGAAATGTCACCTGAGGAATACATCAAGTTTAAAGCTACTGAGGATATCATCCCTACCGAAGAATCTGCTGAAGAAGTCATTCCGGATCGTGAAGAAAATCACACTGGTGCTGCTGAAGAAACTGGTCCTAAAGAAATTGCTGGGCCTAAGCAAAGTCGTCAACCCGCACATCCTCGCGTTGCAAATGAAGTGCAGATCGAGAAGATCATCGATGACATCAACGCACCAGGTCCTCTCATGCGCTCAAAAGCTTCACACTTATCTAACATTTGTGGGCATTTTGCGTTTGTCTCTATCACAGAGCCCACTAAAGTTGATGACACATTTATGGAATCTGAGTGGATTCAAGCCATGCAAGATGAATTGCATCAATTCGAGCTCAACAATGTGTGGGAGCTTGTCAAGCGACCAAACCCACGCAAACACAACATCATCGGTACCAAATGGATCTACCGCAACAAACAAGATGAAAATGGCTTTGTGGTGAGGAATAAGGCTCGTCTTGTAGCTCAAGGCTACACACAAGTTGAAGGAATTGATTTTGATGAAACTTTTGCACATGTTGCTAGACTTGAGGCTATTTGCATATTGGTTGCTTACGCTAACCATCATAATATCATCTTACATCAAATGGATGTGGAAAGTGCATTCCTCAATGGTAAGCTTGAGGAAGAAGTATATGTTGCTCAACCACCAGGTATTGAGGATCCAAAATTTCCAGATCACGTCTACAGACTCAACAAGGCCCTCTATGGCCTCAAGCAAGCACCTCGGGCGTGGTATGACACACTGAAGGAATTCCTCATGAAGAAAGGCTTCAAACCTGGTTCACTTGACCCAACTCTTTTCACCAAAACATATGATGATGAATTATTCATGTGCCAAATTTATGTTGATGATATTATCTTTGGGTGTACTAACCAACGTTACGATGACAAATTTGCCTATATGATGAGTGAAGAATATCAAATGTCTATGATGGGAGAATTGAAATTCTTTTTAGGTCTTCAAATTCATCAACAATACAATGGCATATTCATATCTCAGGAGAAATACCTCAAGGATGTGTTGAGGAAATTTGGCATGCAAGATTGCAAAGGCGTCAAAATCCCTATGCCCACAAATGGCCATCTATGCACTAATGAAAATGGTAAAGACTTTGATCAACAGGTATACCGCTCCATGAGTGGCTCTTTATTGTACTAGTGTGCATCTAGGCTAGATATTATGCTTAGTGTTTGCATGTGTGCCCGATTTCAAGCTACACCGAAGGAATCACACCATAAGGCTGTGAATCACATTCTTCGATATCTAGCTCACACACTGCTACATCTTGAGCATGCGTTGGTTTTCCCTTGAAGAGGAAAGGGTGATGCAGCAAAGTAGCGTAAGTATTTCCATCAGTTTTTGAGAACCAAGGTATCAATCCAATAGGAGGTTACACGCAAGTCGCCTTGTACCTGCACAAACAAATAAGAATCTTGCAAGCAACGCGATAAAGGGCTTGTCAATCCATTCACGGCCACTTGCAAAAGCGAGATCTGATAGAGATAATAAGATAAATATTTTTGGTATTTCTGTTGTATAGATTGAAAAGTAAAGATGGCAAAATAGTAAACGAGATGCAATGTAAATAAAAGAGATATAATACAATGGAAAAGAGACCCGGGGGCCATAGGTTTCACTAGTGGCTTCTCACAAGGTAGCATATCTTACGGTGGGTGAACAACTTACTGTCGAGCAATTGATAGAAAAGCGCATGGTTATGAGAATATCTAGGTATGATCATGTATATAGGCATCATGTCCGTGACAAGTAGATCAAAATGATTCTGCATCTACTACTATTACTCCACACATGGACCGCTATCCAGCATGCATCTAGAGTATTAAGTTCATAAGAACAGAGTAACGCATTAAGCAAGATGACAAGATGTAGAGGGATAAACTCAAGCAATATGATATAAACCCCATCTTTTTATCCTCGATGGCAACAATACAATACGTGCCGTGCTGCTCCTGCTGTCACTGAGAAAGGACACCGCAAGATTGAACACAAAGCTAAGCACTTCTCCCATTGTAAGAAAGATCAATCTAGTAGGCCAAACCAAACTGATAATTCAAAGAGACTTGCAAAGATATCAAATCATACATATAAGAATTCAGAGAAGAATAAATTATTGTTCATAGATAATCTTGATCATAAACAGACAATTCATCGTATCTCGACAAACACACCGCAAAAAGTATTACATCGAATAGATCTCCAAGAAGATCGAGAAGAACTTTGTATTGAGAATCAAAGAGAGAGAAGAAGCCATCTAGCTAATAACTATGGACATGAAGGTCTGTGGTAAACTACTCACACATCATCGGAGAGGCTATGGTGTTGATGTAGAAGCCCTTCATGATCGATTCCCCCTTTGGCGGAGCGCCGGAAAAGGCCTCAAAATGGGATCTCACGGGTACAGAAGGTTGCGGCGGTGGAAATATGGTTTCGTGGTGCTCGTGGATGTTTTCGGGGTATATGAGTATATATAGGCGAAAGAAGTAGGTCGGTGGAGCCACGAGGGGCCCACGAGGGTGGGGGCACACCTACCCCCCTGGGCGCGCCCTCCTACCTCGTAGCCACCTCGTTGCTTCCTTAACGCCCACTCCAAGTCTCCTGGATTGCGTTGGTTCCAAAAACGATTATCCCGAAGGTTTGATTCCGTTTGGACTTCATTTGATATTCCTTTTATGCGAAACACTAAAATAGGCAAAAAAATATCAATTTGCACAGGGCCTCCGGTTAATAGGTTAGTCCCAAAAATAATATAAAACTGCATAATAAAGCCCATTAAACATCCAAAACAGATAATATAATAGCATGGAACAATAAAAAATTATAGATACATTAGAGACGTATCCAACATCTCCAAGCTTAATTCTTGCTCATCCTCGAGTAGGTAAATGATAAAAACAGAATTTTTGATGTGGAATGCTACCTAACATAATTTTCAATGTAATTCTATTTATTGTGGCATGAATGTTCAGATCCAAAAGATTCAAGATAAAAGTTTAATATTGACCTAAAAATAGTAATACTTCAAGCATGCTAACCAAGCAGTTTATGTCTTATCAAAATAACATAGCCAAAGAAAGCTTATCCCTACAAAATCATATTGTTTCGCCATTCTTCATTTTTGTCACACAAAATGCTCCCATCATGCACAACCCTAGTTTCAGCCAAGCAATTAGTTCTTAATTTTTAACGCGCTTCAGCCTTTTCAACCCTCACGCAATACATGGGCGTAAGCCATGGACATAGCACTATGGGTGGAGTAGAGTACGATGATAGGGATTATGTGAGAAAACAAAAAAAAGGAGAAAGTCTCACATTGACGCGGCTAATCAACAGGCTATGGAGATGCCCATCAATTGATGTCAATACGAGGAGTAGGGATTTCCATGCAATAGATGCACTAGAGCTATAAATGTATGACAACTCATAAAAAAGAGCTCACGAAGACCTAGGGCATTTTGAGGAAGCCCATCATTGGAATATACAAGCCAAGTTCGATAATGAAAAATTCCCACTAGTATATGAAAGTGACAAAATAAGAAACTCTCTATCATGATGATCATGGTGCTATTTTGAAGCACAAGTGTGGAAAAAGGATAGTAACATTGTCCCTTCTCCCTTTTTCTCTCATTTTTTTATTTGGGCTTCTTTGGCCTCTCTTTTTTCTCTTTTTTTTAATTTTTTTCTCTTTTTTTTTAATTTCGTTCGGAGTCTCATCCCGACTTGTGGGGGAATCATAGTCTCCATCATCCTTTCCTCACATGGGACAATGCCCTAATAATGGAAATCATCACACTTCTATTTATTTACAACTCAAGAATTATAACTCAATACTTAGGATAAAATATGACTATGTGAATGCCTCCGGCGGTGTACCGGGATATGCAATGAATCAAGAGAGACATGTATGAAAGAAATATAAAGGTGACTTTGCCACAAATATGATGTCAACTACATGATCATGCAAAGCAATATGACAATGATGGAGCGTGTCATAATAAACGGAATGGTGGAAAGTTGCATGGCAATATATCTCGGAATGGCTATGGAAATGCCATAATAGGTAGGTATGGTGGCTGTTTTTAGGAAGATATAAGGAGGTTTATGTGTGATAGAGCGTATCGTATCACGGGGTTTGGATGCACCGGCGAAGTTTGCACCAACTCTCAAGGTGAGAAAGGGCACTGCACGGTACCGTAGAGGCTAGCAAATTGCGGAAGGGTAAGAGTGCATATAATCCATGGACTCACATTAGTCATAAAGAACTCATATACTTATTGCAAAAGCTTATTAGCCCTTGAAGCAAAGTACTATTACGCATGCTCCTAGGGAAAGGGTTGGTAGGAGTTAACCATCGTGCGATCCCGACCTCCACTCATAAGGAAGGCAATCAAAGAACACCCCATGCTTCAAATTTGTCACACAACGTTCACCATACGTGCATGCTATGGGACTTGCCAACTTTAATACAAGTATTTCTCCATTTCATAATTACCCAACTAGCATGAATCTAACATTACCAGCTTTATATCTCAAAACAATTATCAAGTATCAAATTTATCATAGTGTTTAATGCACTCCATATGAAAGTTTTTATTTTACCCAACTTGGATGCCCATCATATTAGGACTAATTTTATAACCAAAGGAAATTACCATGCTCTTCTAAAAGACTCTCAAAATAATATAAGTGAAGCATGAGAGATCAATAATTTCTACAAAACAAAACCACCACCGTGCTCTAAAAATGTATAAGTGAAGCACTAAAGCAAAATTGTCTAGCTCAAAAGATATAAGTGAAGCACATAGAGTATTCTAATAAATTCCGATTCATGTGTGTCTCTCCAAAATGTGTGTACAGCAAGGATGATTGTGATAAACTAAAAATCAAAGACTGAAATCATACAAGACGCTCCAAGCAAAACACATATCATGTGGTGAACAAAAATATAGCCTCAAGTAAAGTTACCGATAGACGAAGACGAAAGAGGGGATGCCTTCCAGGGCATCCCCAAGCTTAGGCTTTTGGTTGTCCTTGAATTTTACCTTGGGGTGCATTGGGCATACCCAAGCTTAGGCTCTTGCCACTCCTTATTCCAAAATCCATCAAATCTTTACCCAAAACATGAAAACTTCACAACACAAAACTCAACAGAAAATCTCATGAGCTCCGTTAGTGCAAGAAAACAAACCACAACTTTAAGGTACTGTAATTAACTCATTCTTTATTTATATTGGTGTTAAACCTAATGTATTCCAACTTCTCTATGGTTCATACCCCCCGAGACTAGCCATAGATTCATCAAAATAAGCAAACAACACACAGAAAACAGAATCTGTCAAAAACAGAATAGTCTATAGAAATCTGTAACTCTCGAGTACTTCTGGAACCCCAAAAATTCTAACAAATTAGGAAGTCCTAGGTAATTTGTTTATTAATCTTATGCAAAAAGAATCAACTGAAAATCACATTCTTTGATTTATGGAAACTAATCTCGTTCACGCAAAAGTTTCTGTTTTTCAGCAAGATCAAATTAACTATTACCGTAGGTTATCCTAAAGGTTTTACTTGGCACAAACACTAATTAAAACACAAAACCACATCTAACCAGAGGCTAGATGAATTATTTATTACTAAACAGGAACAAAAAGTAATGAACAAAAATAAAATTGGGTTGCCTCCCAACAAGCACTATCGTTTAACGCTCCTAGCTAGGCATAAAAACAAGAATAGATCTAGGTATTACCATCTTTGGTATTTTTCTATTTAATGGAGTTATGCTCGAATCCGGGAGGTTCCTTGCATTTTCTTTCATGCTCGAAGATCTTTAGATCTAGAGCATCCAACCGCTTATTGCAAAGTGTAATCAATGCATTCATGAGGTTGAGATTCCCACCAACATTTTTAAGAGGTTCAATATATTTTTGCAATTCACATAATTTCTCTAAGATTTGGGTTCCTTCTTGAGTAAGGGGTGGTCCCTTTTGTGGGGGAAGTGCTCCTACTATACCCTCTATAATTTCATAAGCAATACTAGGACCAATTTCAATAAAATTCCCTTTGGTAGCAAAATCAAGGAATTGTCTCTAGGATATGGTTAGCCCAACATAAAAATTGCAAAGTATAATCTTGAAATCTCCCTCTATAGTGCAACTAAGATAGGATTATATCATCCTATACCAAGCATATTTTAAGTTTTCTCCTTGTCTTTGTTTGAAGTGGAGGACTTCAAAATCGGGAGACGAAGGAAGGGAGAAAGAGCTAACCATGACGACGAAATAAACGATCTAACACATGAACACACAAGAAGCAAACAAAAAGAGACGGACAGAAAAAGGGCGAATAAAATGGCAAGGGTGAAGTGGGGGAGAGGAAAACGAGAGGCAAATGGCAAATAATGTAATGCGAGGGATAAGAGTTTGTGATGGGTACTTGGTATGTCTTGACTTGTGCGTAGATCTTTCCGGCAACGATGCCAGAAATTGGCGAGTTGTCGAGAGATTAAATCTTTACTTGACTTGGTGTAAGCCTTCCCGGCAAATGCGCTAGAAATCTTTCTTGCTACCTCTTGAGCATGCGTTGGTTTTTACTTGAAGAGGAAAGGGTGATGCAGCAAAGTATCGTAAGTATTTCCCTCAGTTTTTGAGAACCAAGGTATCAATCCAGTAGGAGGTTACATGCAAGTCGTCTTGTACCTGCACAAATAAATAAGAACCTTGCAACCAACGCAATAAAGGGGTTGCCAATCCCTTCACGGCCACTTGCAGAAGTGAGATCTGATAGAGATACGAAGATAAATATTTTTGGTATTTTTGTTGTATAGATTGAAAAGTAAAGATAGTAAACGAGATGCAATGTAAATAAAAGAGATATAATACAATGGAAAAGAGACCTGTGGGGCATAGATTTCACTAGTGGCTTCTCTCAAGATAGTATATCTTAGGTGGGTGAACAAATTCCTGTCGAGCAGTTGATAGAAAAGCACACAGTTATGAGAATATCTAGGAATGATCATGTATATAGGCATCATGTCCGTGACAAGTAGATCGAAACGATTCTGCATCTACTACTATTACTCCACACATCGACTGCTATCTAGCATGCATCTAGAGTATTAAGTTGATAAGAACGGAGTAATGCATTAAGCAAGATGACATGATGTAGAGGGATAAACTCAAGCAATATTATATAAACCCCATCTTTTTATCCTCGATGGCAACAATACAATACGTGCCTTGCTGCACCTGCTGTCACTGGGAAAGGACACCACAAGATTGAACCCAAAGCTAAGCACTTCTTCCATTGCAAGAAAGATCAATCTAGTAGGCCAAACCAAACTGATAATTCAAAGAGACTTGCAAAGATATCAAATCATACCTATAAGAATTCAGAGAAGAATCAAATATGGTTCATAGATAATCTTGATCATAAACCCACAATTCATCAGATCTCGACAAACACACCGCAAAAAGTATAACATCGAAATGATCTCCAAGAAGATCGAGGAGAACTTTGTATTGAGAATCAAAGAGAGAGAAGAAGCCATCTAGCTAATAACTATGGACCCGAAGGTCAGTGGTAAACTACTCACACATCATCGGAGAGGCTATGGTGTTGATGTAGAAGCCCTCCGTTATCAATTCCCCCTCCAGGAAAAGGCCCCAAGATGGGATCTCACGGGTACAAAAGGTTGTGGCGGTGGAAATAAGGTTTCATGGTGCTCCTGGATGTTTTCGGGGTATATGAGTATATATAGGCGAAAGAAGTAGGTCGGTGGAGCCACAAGGGGCCCACTAGGGTGGGGGTGCGCCTACGCCCCTAGGCACACCCTCCTACCTCATGGCCGCCTCGTTGCTTCCTTGACGTCCACTCCAAGTCTCCTGGATTGCGTTTGTTCCAAAAATGATTCTCCCGAAGGTTTCATTCCGTTTGGACTCCGTTTGATATTCCTTTTCTGTGAAACACTGAAATAGGCAAAAAACAACAATTTGCACTGGGCCTCCGGTTAATAGGTTAGTCCCAAAAATAATATAAAAGTGCATAATAAAGCCCATTAAACATCCAAAATAGATAATATAATAGCATGGAACAATCAAAAATTATAGATACATTGGAGATGTATCACACACCATGATGTAGGGCGGAACCCTATGGTGACGATCTTTCACGTTTGGAGTGGATCCTATGGGGAATCACGAAGAACACGCGGAAGCACAAAGGGGAAACACGGGGAAAACGAGAGAGAATCACTAAACCAACAAGGAATCAATCACACAAGTGCTAGATCACCTAACACAAAGAGTAACACATGATCCACAATCAACAAAGGTAAGGATACAAAGGAACCGTTCTTCTCCGTGAGGAGGTTTTGATGGTCTTCCCTAGAAAGGGGTCTTGAATCCGCTTGGGGGATCTTCTCCGAAGAGGTTGTGAGCTCCGAGGAGAAGTAACCAAGTGGATGAGCAAGGCTCTCACACAAATATGAGCTAAACCAATGCTAACCCTAACTAGGAGGAGATGGAGGAGTATATATAGTCTAGAGCCACGAAGGGGTTAGTGAGGGCGAAGGGGTACATGGGCTCGGCCCATTACACTGTGCGCAGACAAGCCGGTGGTACCGGTCACGGGGGCGGTTGTACCACTGGTAACTCATGCAGGGCAGAAGTACCGGACATGGAAGGCGCTACTACCGCTAGGAGGTCGGGCGCTGGCTTCTGGAGATGGACGTCGGAGGGGCCAGCGGTTGTACCGGTTGTTGGGACGGTAGTACCGGTCATTTGGTAATTGCTGGTACATCCGGTGCAGTACCGGCCTTGCACCGCTCGATCACAGAAGGTGGACCGGTTGTTGGGCGGTAGTCGACCGGTTGTTCCGGTTGGGTGGCCTCAGCGGTAGTACCGCTTGGAGTGGGCGGTAGTACCGCTCGTTCTGGAGCGGCCAGGTTCTCTTCCTCCTTCTCTTCCATGCTTGGCCTTGGTCCTTGGATTCTCCATGGTCGTCTCGGTTGTACCTGAGTATATGCAAGATCCATGCATGAGGTGGTAGCCATGTCTCATATGTAGAAAGTGAAAGTTCGGAGAGGAGCGAGTTCACCTTGTGTCGGTGTACTAGAGTAGGGGTACCCTAGTATCCAGAACGTGTGTACGGGCAGTTGCAGCACCCCGCGGCAAGGCTTGCCGGGTGACCGCCAAGGCCCTCCGTGGTTCCTTTGGAGCCATTCAAGAACAAAGTATTTAAGCCAAGGAGACAAGGCCCCGGCAAGAGGTGCTTGCCGGGAAGGCCAACCAAGGCAACACAATGAACTTGCCGTGACGTGCCGCGCGTCCCGGCAAGGCCCGGTGAGCGACAAGCTTCCGGGCGTGTCAAGACAGCGACCGCGGCAAGGCGCTTTCCGCGGCAAGCAACCACTCTGTACCCATGCTCTAGCACATCCACCAACGTGTCGCCTTGGGGCCTTTCCAGGCGCGCATGGCGGGAGGCTGTGCTGCCAGCGCTGCGCGGTGGCAAGCGGCGCTGACAAGATAGCCATCGTGGCAAGCGGTGGCGTCCCTGACGGTCCTTTTTGCACTATTTGGGCGACGCAGATGGGCATTTAATGCCTCTGTCCCCTGCCGTCAGGGTTAGGTAGGATACACTGTACAGGTAGCTGTACCAACCACCCCTCTTTTTCCATTTTTACCCTTGTCTACTTTGCCACCTGTCGGTGACCCCTTGAGCATATAAAAGGAGGCCCGTGCACAACGTAGGGGGGGGTTTGAAACCAGAAAACACTCAAGCTCGGTCTCGTGTGTACTGTAGCACTCAGCGCACCTGAGCAAAAACTCAATACAATCAGACAAGCAGCAGTAGGAGTGTTATCTCTCCGGAGAGCTCCGAAGTTGGGTAAACTGCTCGTGTGTTTCGCCTCGATCTGCTCTTCGTGCGATCTCCGCCCCCCGCCGAACCGAAAGGGACCCGGTCCGCCGGTCCCATAGGTGTTCGTGGATCAGTTTCCCCGACACCTTGTGTCCAATGGTGTATATTTGAGGTCTCGTCATATGTCCTATTGGGGCATGGAGAGTAGTCGGAGTGTACATGGGGATGAACGTGGGATGCTCCGCATCATCTCCACCCACCCCTTGGGAAAGATCCGACCTCGGATCATGATCCTCATCACCATGGAAACGGTTGTCGTGGACGGACTTGTCGTTGGATGAAGTTGAAGACATGGCGCAATCCAGGTAGTCCAAGGTGTCACCGGAGTGAGAGACATGCAAAAAGAGCAAACACAAGCAACACTCGGAAATACAATGGTTAGCGCACACAAAGTGTCCATCATGTAAGAATGAGTCCATGCGGTAAGATTGGTCGTGACAAAGCGCATGAAGCTTATCAAGTTGATCTAGAATGAGATGCAAAGCATTCATGGGAGGAAATGCAATCATTGTGCACACAAATGTGTTGTAAATATGATCAATACAACCACGGTGCAAAATGATGTCATAGTGAGACGGTTTATCAATAGCATGAATATGGCAATGGATGCTCAACATGTGTATGTTATCATGCAATTGATGGTGGACAATATGATCATGATGTATGAATATGCCATCAAGGTAGATCACAACAAATTTGCTAAGGAAGTGCACAAGCTCATATATCATGGATGACATGGAAATAGATGCAACAAGACAAGGATAATGTGAGTCAATCCATGCATAGGGTGCAAACTTGTGGTGAGTATGATATGTCCTCGAGCATGACATGTATGAGCACAATAAACAAATATGGAGGTGTTGGTGTACCAAAGCTCGATATCAAGGCATGAGTGAAGTTCCGAAGGTGCATCCAAGAAGTGCGAGCGCTCCTCAATGTGAAGGTCCATGTAGTCCATCTCCAATGTCGCTCCTCCGTCCGCGAGATGTATCATGTAGACAACAAGAAGGAAACAACAATGAAAGAGAGACCCATCCAATATGCAAACTTGTGGATGGCTCAAAGGGAAGGAGTTCACCTATATGAGGATGTCAAAAATGTTGGTGGAACACATCATGTATGCCTTCACATAGCCAATATGTCTCATAACGGTAATGCTTTGGGTATCCCTCAAAACGAAAGAACATGACAAACACTCGGAAAAACAAATGAGGTTAGCGGAAGTGCAAAACCTATCATTCGGGTGGTAACATACCCAACAAGTGTATGCATCATGCTCATCATAAGAAGGTACAAGGGAGAATTTCATAGTATGGAGGCATATGATGCAAGAACAACCAAGTACAATAGGCTCAATCAAACAAGCATGCATCACAAGTAAGGTGTCAAAGTCTCCAAGATCAATAAGCATAGTATGGTTGCACTCAATACAAGTGGATATGAAAGAGGCAACTAATGGACACAAGACACAATGATCAAGATATATCATGTGAGAGGCATGAGCATATATGTCATCAACCCAAGAGAGCAAGTAATAGTGGAACATGGGTGTTGCAACATAGCAAGCAATCATAGCGATCAAGTCAAGCAAGCTAGTAGTGAGAAGATGCAACATACTAGAAGGAATCATGGCAAGCATGTCATGTGTGCAAATAGTGGGCATGAATAATTCACATGTCATAGCACAAGCATGAAAGCAACATATGAGGAAAGTAGGTTCATGGTGTTGGCAAGAAGTCCTATGTAAATAGCAATGTAACATCATGACTCTCCCAACACAAGAATCAACAATAGCATGAGGCACATGATAAACATGGCAAAAGTAACAAGGATCTCCACCAAGCATGCAAATACACATAGGAATATCATAATGGTGCATCATGGGTAAATGCAAGCAAGGGTCACAATTGCATGGCAAAGGCATAGAAGCAAGGATAACATGCAAAGTGAACACGGGAAAATGAGCATAAGGTGACAAGTGGTAAATATCCCATAGCCGTGTGAGAGACAAGTAAAAGAGATGCGCGTCGTCGATGCGCGAAGAGAACGGTGGTAAGGACAATTCACGTGATCCCAAAGCATCTTTGCTCTCAAGAGCTCGTTTCGTCAACTCTTGGGATTGAGAGGTTAACGAGTATACATGAGTACCTACACAAAACAAATATAAAGGAAAAATTGTGTGTGCATGGTATATGTACACATCATCCATTATGATGCGCACATGCATGTGTTGGTTAGCACAAAATAGCCAATGCTCAAATAAATGAGATGCGTGATATAGAAACATGTCATCCATCATGCGAGGTTTGTTATTATGTATAGCATAATGGAGACTCAAATTGTGTAATGCATCATGAGAAATATCTAGAGCATTATTATTCATGGAATGCATAAGGTGCACGCAATTATGGGAATCATGTAAAGTATGGAATGCATCAAAATCTCCTAATATGTATGAGGAAACTATGGGGGTCTCCTCATGAGCATGAGTAGTAACATCACATGGAGAATATTGATAACATCCAAAAGAAAGCATATTTGGAACAATGTGATCATGGCATGGCATAGTAGATGAATTGTGCAAATCATGTAAAGGAAGCATGGCAATATCATCACAAGAGAAGCAAAAGCCAATGACCATCATCTCGTCATCTATGCCATAAGTGAAAATGGGATTGATTTTAGTGGGGCATGCATAGTTACTATCTTGAGATTGTAATGATGCAATATGTGAGATCTCACTCATAGCATATGACAACTTCAATGGATTGTCAAACATGATGTGACCAATAGAATTTTCACATGATATCCTATGGAGCATAGCATCACAATTAGGCAACTCAACATGCTCATCATCATATTCATCATAAATAGGTAAGTCAAGGCATGAAGAAGTCTCACTAGCATGAAGCATGGGAATAGGTGGGTCAACATCATGGAAGCAATCAATGTTAAGAGAGTCCACTAGTGGGACAAGAGAAGCACCATCACCTATGTTACCTTTGGAGCGTTGCTCATGTGTTGTAGGTGAGGTGTTGAAGATCCACTCGTTGTCATCTTCATCTTGATGGAACCATGTGGGGGGTGCATCATCGTCCACCATGGCCATCGATTTTCCCATTGGAGGGATGGACTCATCAAGGGTAGGCATGTCGTCATGTAGGAGACCTAGCACCAAAGAAGAAAACACAATAGGAGTAGAGGTTAAGTCATTGGAAATCATAGTGGCCTCACATGCCATCTCAACTACCTCACTTACTACGTGTTGTGGCTCACTCACTCCCTCAAGGATGCTCTCACTCATATGGTTGGTGGAGTCACTCAAATGGTGCTCAACCTCACATAGGATGTGTGGCATGCTCTCATGTTTGGGACTAGTGGTGGTCACACTCATCCTCTCATAGGAAATGCTCTCAATGTCACGTATGGTGGAGTCACTCATGTCACTCATGGGGTGGTGGCTCTCCTTAAATGATAAATGGGACATCTCAACATATGTGGGTGTCGGAGAGATGTAGGTGCAAATGTCTCCATGCGCGGTCGCGTAGCTTGACTCGGAGTATGAGTCCAATGTGGGCGCCATCTTCATGTTGTTGAAGTGGTTCGCGCTTGTCGTCGTGGTCGAAGGGGATGGCCCTTGCTCGACCGTCTTGTCGTCGTCTTGTTGTTGGAGGTCCATATGATGTGGCACCTCGTAGCTCGTCTCCATGACCGAAGGGACTTTCCCTTGCTCGGCCATCTTCCTTGGGGGGCTTCTGAAGATGGAAGTGACACCCTCGCTTGTAGGTGGTTGCCTTGGACTTGATAAAGTTGATGTAGGCGTACACGTGGGAAGTAGGCGAAGATGCCATACATCCAAAGGCGAAGATGCCTTGATAGCACTTGGCAAAGATGCCAAAGTGGTTGTTGTAGCTGTAGCACCGTCTTGGTGGTGGTCGTCGCGCGGTCTTATCTTTTGCTCATGAAGCTTCGACTTGGCATGAAGTAGGGCTTGTTGGTACTTGTGCACTTGTGCTTGTGGAGCATCTTCATGATGATGATGTCGTTGTCATGCTTGAGCTCGTAGTAGATGTCGTTCGTCGTTGTCATGCACATGATGCTTGGAGGTGACTTGCCCTTCATGATGATGTTGATCACGAACGAGATGGTGATCGCCATGTAGATGTGTACGAGGACGATTTGCACTTGCATCGTTTTCATGCTCTGAAGACTTGTGTCTTGAATGTTGCCGCCTTGAAGATGACCAAGGGGAAGAAGACTTGATTAAGGCTCTAATCTCCTCCCTCCTTGCATCTTGCTCCTCTTTATGTGCGGAAAGCTTCTTATCGACGTAGTCCCTTTTCCTTGCTCCGGAGTGACGAAAGTCGATGGATATGTTCTCGATGCGCTCTCGCAATCTTGATTGTGCGCCTTGCATTTGTCGTTGTAGATCGAAGATGGATGCTTTGGAGATGTAGTTGTTCATGCCGTCGTTGTTGTCATAGACCGGAGAGGAAATGCCTTGCCTATCCATCAAAAGGCTCGAGCAATTATGAGTGGGAGAAATAGAAGAACTTATACCAATGTACCTTGACCAATGTTGATGATGAATCAAGTTCACTCAAATGCGGATAATGAAATAGCACTATTGGTACCAATGCTTGTTGGTTCATACACCTACACAAGTAAATCTTATGGAGTAGCTCGGTGAGGATAGTGGCACAAAAATTTAATGCAAAATGTTAGCAAGAGTCAATAATGTTGAAAGAGATTCACAAATTCGCAAGCGAAAAAAATGGACCAATAGCAATATGTGGCACATGGAAACACACACACGAATAGATAAATGGGGTCATGCAACCAAGGAATGAGCACAAAATGTGGAATCCACGGAAAACGCTCGTGTTGCACAACTCAAGACAGACGCTAGCACGATTGCTCAATAGGCAGATACGACACTTGTGCACAACCTATAAGATGCAAAATGGATAAACTTCTATCCCAAGTATGCTATGTATGTATGGTTGCTGGTGTTCCGTCAAGATGATCCAAGATGATCAGATATGACAATCTTATGTGCAATGTGGTATGATGCTATGGCACTTGCTTACAAGCTCTTTGCTCTCTTTCTGTTGCTTAAAAGCTTTATTAATTTATTTTTTCTATGGCCACTTTTGCACAATGCACAAACCAAGATAGCAATTGTGTATATGCGGGAACAAACTTGTGACACAAGATATGATATCAATATATGCACCACGATGATATGGTATGTATGCTATGGGAAGTATGATCACTAATGTGCACAAGTTACGTTGCCGACAATACTCAAATGGCTAGTCTCAGGCAAGTAACGCAAAATGGGCTAGGGGTTATTAATTCAATTTGCAAGGGGAATATACAATGGTGTCGTCGAGGTTACCGTCCTTTGCGATGATGAGTGGCGGTGTTCTTGATGTAGATACCAAGATGACGGAACTCGTCCCTAAGTAGCCGAAACACCTTAGGAAACGCAAAAACCGCGAACTCAAAATCTCAAATGAAAAATGTCAAATGGTGGTAGCGAAAAGTAGTGGTGGTTTTGCACTAGGCAATGCGGAAGTGGTGGTGGTGGTTGATGAAGAAGCAATTGTCCCTAAGTCACCGAAACACCTTAGGAGACTCGAATCACTACTCAAGCAACCACTAATGCTATATGGAACAAAATGGGTTAGGTTGTGGAAGTCGGTGGCTGCTACGCGGATGATATGGTCGAGGGCCTAGGAAACTTTCCAAATTTTGGAAACTTTTATGAGCCAAATGGTGTTGGAATCTATCTATAGGGATGGGGGATGTCAATAGCTTCTCAACGAGCTAAAGAACGCGAAAATCGGACTCCGGATGTGGAAGTTATGGGCAAAACTGTGAAACTCAGAACGCTGAAACTGGGAGGGGCAGTAGTACCGCTTGTGGTACTCAGCGGTAGTACCGCTCGGAGGGGCGGTAGTACCGCTCGTGTCGGGATTTTTCGCAGATCGAATCGGGGCACGATTTTCGGGCGGAAATGGATGATTTCGGGCGCAAAATTGGATGGATTTCGTGGATGGGAAGAGGGGAAACTTGGGGGAATGCTAGATCCACTTGAAACCAAGCAAATCCATGGATCAAAATCAACAGAACATCATCAAACTAGCAAATACTAAAAAAATTGGGGGCTATTTTGGGTGGGGATTTTCGGATTTAGGACGAAATCAACAAAATCAAGCTAGAAAAAGAGGGGTAGGGGCTCCAAAAACGTGATCAACCTGGCTCTGATACCAAGATGATGTAGGGCGGAACCCTATGGTGACGATCTTTCACGTTTGGAGTGGATCCTATGGGGAATCACGAAGAACACGCGGAAGCACAAAGAGGAAACACGAGGAGAACGAGAGAGAATCACTAAACCAACAAGGAATCAATCACACAAGTGCTAGATCACCAAACACAAAGAGTAACACATGATCCACAATCAACAAAGGTAAATATACAAAGGAACCATTCTTCTCTGTGACGAGGTCTTGATGGTCTTCCCTAGAAAGGGGTCTTGAATCCGCTTGGGGGATCTTCTCCAAAGAGGTCGTGACCTCCGAGGAGAAGTAACCAAGTGGATGAGCAAGGCTCTCACACAAATATGAGCTAAACCAATGCTAACCCTAACTAGGAGGAGGTGGAGGAGTATATATAGTCTAGAGTCACGAAGGGGTTAGTGAGGGCGAAGGGGTACATGGGCTCGGCCCATTACACTGTGCGCAGACAGGCCGGTGGTACCGGTCACGGGGGTGGTTGTACCGCTAGTAACTCATGCAGGGCGGAAGTACCGGACGTGGAAGGCGGTACTACCGCTGGGAGGTCGGGCGCTGGCTTCTGGAGATGGACGTCGGAGGGGCCAGCGGTTGTACCGGTTGTCGGGATGGTAGTACTGGTCATTTGGTAATTGCTGGTACATCCGGTGCAGTACCGGCCTTGCAGTGCTCGATCACAGAAGGTGGACCGGTTGTTGGGCGGTAGTCGACCGGTTGTTCCGGTTGGGTGGCCTCAGTGGTAGTACCGCTTGGAGTGGGCAGTAGTACCGCTCGTTCTGGAGCGGCCAGGTTCTCTTCCTCCTTCTCTTCCATGCTTGGCCTTGGTCCTTGGATTCTCCATGGTCGTCTCGGTTGTACCTGAGTATATGCAAGATCCATGCATGAGGTAGTAGCCATGTCCCATATGTAGAAAGTGAAAGTTCGGAGAGGAGCGAGTTCACCTTGTGTCCAATGGTGTATATTCGAGGTCTCGTCATATGTCCTATTGGGGCTTGGAGAGTAGTCGGAGTGTACATGGGGATGAACATGGGATGCTCCGCATCACACCAACACTTGGATTATGGTATCCCAAGGGATCTTCCTTTGGTCTCATTGGATATTCAGACTCTCACTATGCTGGTGATCGCGTGGACCGCAAGTCAACGTCAGGAACATGTCATTTCCTCGGATGATCCTTGGTATGTTGGTCCTCGAAGAAGCAAAACTGCGTATCACTCCCTACTGCTGAAGCTGAGTACATTGTTGCTGGATCTTGCTGTGCTCAATTGCTATGGATGAAGCAAAACCTCAAGGACTATGGCATCAATGTGAAGAATGTGCCACTCTACTACGACAATGAGAGTGCCATCAAGATTGTTCACAACCCAGTTCAGCACTCGAAGACAAAGCACAAACAGATTCATCATCATTTTCTTCGTGACCATGTGTTGAAGGGCAACATCCATCGACCATGCAAATACTGAAGACCAATTGGCCGATATCTTCACAAAGCCCTTGGATGAGAAGAGATTTACCAAGTTGTGGTGTGAGCTAAATATCTTAGAATCTTCGAATGTTCTTTGAAAATGACACACATCCTAACACTTATGCAAACTTAATGACTTAGATGTGCAACACCCGAAGTAACGTTTTTCTTCAATCAATGAAGACTAATCCTCTAAGTGTGAAGAAACTAATGAAGAATTTGATTCTCAGAACCGTACGACAAATGTACACGGTGTCTGAAATTGTCATTCTTATATGGTGGTTTATGCCACCAACCAAAGTTGAAAATCTTCAATTTGAGTTTCTCTTCATTTTTGCAATTCCTCAGTTTTTCAAATTCTTCAACTTTGCATTGTCTTCACTCTTTGCGTCGTTGCTCTTCATTGACTATATATATACTTGAGTTTTTATGCCATCTACAGCATTCACTTATTGCTAATTCTTCAAGTTGATTTTTCTGCTAAGTGAATGTGATCGGACCCTTTTCACCTCTATTCTAAACTCAACCCAGTCTGTTCATAAATTCTTCATGTGCGTTCTATTTGAAACCCGTTCAAAATCTTCACTTTGTCCTTGTCAGCTGAAGAAATTGCGAACGAAACTTTAAAATATACTTATCTGAATTTTCGGCTTTTGCCGCTCAAACCGTTACGCATCCCATGATAAGAGTTATCTATTCACCCACAATCTTACACGATCTCCACCACACTATACGTGGGTGACACATGTCGCTAGGATGAGAAGGGTCAGGGGCACGTTCGTCCATTTTCCTTGGGCGAGCGGTTTTTTCAATGCGGTTATAAAAACCCCTCACCCTCCTCAGACTGCATTTACCCCGCTCGATCTCACTCCCCTCGCTCGAGCTCTCAAGCCCTAGCACCGCCGCTACCTTCATCATCGCCGGTGAGGAAGAGCTTCACTGCCTCGACCTCATCGCCGACGTACTCACGCCGGCTGCGGACATCTTCTCTCCGCCGGCGTCGTAGTCGTCTTCCTCTGCCAAGTTAGGGCGTGGAAGATCTAGACAGACGAACTTCTAAATCTACACTCCCCGTCTTGTTCTTCGTCAAGGGTATCTAAAAGTTACTTTGACTGCCTTTGTTAATATTGATCATTTTCAGAAAATCTTCAAAAGGTGTTTATTCTTCAACTTCCACACTCTAAACACCTCGCACAATCATCTGTTCTTGACCTGTTTCTCTAAGTGACATTTTTCGTCAAGACTCCTCAACTGTGTGAATCTCACAATCCACACAACTCTGGAAACTAAGTCAAAGAACGCTTAGTGAAATTCTTCAAGACATATCTGGTCAATTTCCTCAAACTTGTTCCATTTTGCAAAATCTTCTGAGAACGCATATGACCTCTCCAAATTCTTCGCACCTATACTTTGTTCTCAGGTACACATGTTTGCTGCTGAATCACTAGGTTCTCATCAACATAACTCATTTGCAGTGCTCCTCGAAGAAAAGCTGCATACTTCTTCAGAGAACTCAATAGCTCAAATTCCTCAGCTGAAGAAAATGGCAGATGGCAAAAGACCTTAGAAGGGAGGAAAGAAACTAGAAGTCAAGACTGCTTTTAAGATCCCTGCTGACATTTATGCAGGGTACTGCACGCCTCATGAGGCAACTCATGGAAAGGGACTGAAGAATGAGTGCAAGGTGCGCATATAGAAAATTGAATGAAGATGGGCACGGGAATGGAGGCAGTACAGATATGTTACTCCAAAATATGTGAAGAAATTCGCTCTAAACCCTCCTTGCCCAAGACCTCCGTTGGCACCTGGCCAAAGAGCTGATCCCACTAGCATCAAGCGCGGTAAGGATTATGCTGATGAATGGGCCAAGCGGCAAGCCAAGTTGGCCAAACAGGCCTAAGAAGCAGTGAAGAAATTCAATGAAGATTTTGCTGCTGCCGCTCCTCAGGCTTCCACAAGCAAAAAGGCTATGCCCAAGAAGCCTGCCCGCAAACCAACTTCCTCAGCAATGCCCACATGGCCAAGCTCATCAGTGCCCTCACGGAAAATTCCTCAAGCTGCACCAGTTCCTCGGCTACAAAACCCTCAGATCCTCCGGCAAAGTCCTCACCACCTGTGCATTTTGCCACTTGCCAAAGGACAACAGGCATATCAATTGCCTCAGGAGTTTCTGCAAGTTCTTCAGCTCCTCCTTCTTCAACCGGCCCCACTCTGCTGAAGACCAAGGCCACTGCTGGATGAGGCACTAGACCAAGTCCTCACAAGAAGCAGGTAGTCTTTCAAATACCGCCAGATGATGACGAAGCTAATGATGAAGAATTGGCAAAT
Organism: Triticum aestivum; assembly: GCF_018294505.1. NCBI lineage: Eukaryota > Viridiplantae > Streptophyta > Magnoliopsida > Poales > Poaceae > Triticum > Triticum aestivum. The sequence continues at coordinate 320,385,972 of NC_057804.1, read as the reverse complement.
ATCATCAAAGACAAACAACAACGGGCCGCTAGAACCAAGGGAAGTGTTGTGCCCCTTCTACTGGATCCGAAGAAGATCCTGGATTTCATTGACCTCTGGCATAATGACCCGAACACTCCTTTGCCAGAGCTAGACCTCACTCCTAGACAAAGTCACATGTTGACGGCGTTCATCGCTGAAGAAAAATGGAAATATGATCAAGCCAGGACTGTGAAGAAAGCCCAGTACAAGAAACAACGCTTTCTGAAGGACAACATTTTGACGCTATCACCTGAGCAACTCCTCATGATGCAATCTGAGATCAAGAAGCTCAGTGCTGAATTTGACACCTACAAGGCAGAATGGCTGGGATCCAAAGTCAGATTTGTGAAAATGGCGAAGAAATTCACTTTCAATGTTGCTTCTCCAACGCACATTGAAATTCCTCCATCTGAAGCATCTGCACATCCGACTGAAGAACATGCCAGCACCGCTGATGAAAATCAGCCTGCCAATGAATCTGCAAGCACCAGGACTGATGAAGCAATTCTAGCCACTGAAGAAACTCCCAGGGAAACCACTAGTGTTGCGCTTGAAGAACAAGTTAGGCCAGTTGAAGCCTCTGAAGATGCACCTGGAGAAGCTGAACAAGCAAGGACAATGATGAGGACATCAATACAATTGTTACACCCACAGCCCCTGCTGCTATACATACTGGACCAATTACTAGAGCTCGTGCACGCCAACTAAATTACCAGGTACTTTCGTTTCTTGGTAATGATTCTAATGTTCATGAGAATATGATGCTGCCTAAATTGGATACATTTGTTTTGCTTACAAATGAAGGGCCTAGCTTGGAGAAGGATGAACATTGGAGCAAGAACAAGCATGGAGATGATGGCATGCGCAAGGGAAACAAGAACGGAGTGACAAGTGATGATTTCAGGACTTTGAAGCCACCATAATGGGTGCATGAAGCCTTGGACGAAATATACAAGATGCCACTTCATAAATTTCGTCCCGAGGCTATTTTAGGTGCCGCGTCACCTTATTATTGGGCCATGCCCATGTAATTTCGAAATACATAAGTATAGGCTATTTTTAGAGTCCGTATGTGTGGGGAAACAAGAGATAGGGTTGATTTCGGACCCCTCCACCAAGGGCCACGAAATTCCCCCCTCTTCCTCCATATATACAGCCCTTAGGGCATCGTTTAGACTTTGGGGTTTTGTTTAGATTAAAAGTTCGCCATAGCTGCAACTTCGCGTACTTCGTTTGTGTTCAACGACCAGACAAAGGCGTCACAGAACCCCATCTTGATCAATAAAGCTTTCATCTTATATTCGCAATATCCAGATTGCAATCTCAGTTTCTTGCTTGTTCTTCGTTTGCTCGCAGGAAACAGACCCTCGTGGTCAGGTTGATCGTGCTCCGGCGTGGTCAATAACCTCTCGGAGTTGGTTTAGCGATTGCTAAGGCGCGACGTCCTCGCACGTTCATAGTCAGATCGTCAAAGTCGACTGCCACCAAAGCGATATCCATCATCTCATCGAAAGACGGGACACCTTTGCCTCTATCAAGTGGTATCAGATTTCCAGGTTGCTCGGTGAGATTTTACAGTTTTTCGTAGTTTAGATCGAGTCTGTTCTTCATACCTACAGTCCACGAAAAAGCCACAAAAAAATTAGGGTTAGTTCATCATATCCGAACCAATCTGAGCCTTTGCATAATCTTTTTAGGGTTTTGCTTTGTTGAATTTGCGGTTGCATCATCGTTTCTAGTTGCTGGTCTTAGAGTCTAGTCTTTTAGAGTTTCGAGTTCTGGTCATAAGTTGTCACGCCGCCGCCGCACCATCATCATCACCCCTGCCATCTACCACCACCGCTTATCCGCCACCGCTTCGAATCCGTATCCATATACCACCACAGCTGTGATATACCACCACCGCTGCCATCTACCACCATATATCCACCACCAATCCGAGTTCTTGTCATATTAGGTTTGTTTTCGAGATCCATCTAGATTCCGATTCGTGTTTCCTTGCCGGAGTAGGTTTCGGAAAAAAAAGAGTCGGGTAGCCACGCTCCGTTTAGGCCCAAAATTTTTCGAAAACGCATTTTTCGAAAAAAATTCTGGCTATCCTATTTTTAGGTGTTTCTGAGTGTTTTGAGACAGGTGCCATTATAGGAAGTTTTTTTTGACCCGTTTCCAGTTTTTGGGTCCGGGCAGGCGAAAAAAAAAATTTGTTGAAAAAAAAATTTCATGCCCATCCTGTCAGTTTGACCTAGGAAGAGTTTTGAGACACTCGCCATTATAGTGCTTTTTCGCAAAAAAAAGCAGCGCAAAAAAAAGAGCGCAAAAAAAAAAGAGAGCGAAAAGAAAAATTTCAGAGTGTGCTTTTCCCTTGTTTACGTGCCGCGCCGTGATTTTGTTGGTGTTCTAGGCTCGCGTCTCTAGCACAGTCTAGCCTAGGACCAGCACAGTACCGTCGTTGAGCGTTTATTCAACTTTGCATCTCTGAATTGATTATTGCTGACCCTTTTTGCTACCATACTATAAGCCTTCCCAGCTCCACATACATCTACGTCGTGTGTTTGACTCTCCCTGGTAATCGCTCTATCCGAGCTTTGAGAGTTTTTTTGACTACAACGGTTGCCGATCACCGCCTGCTGCTGGGTAAGAACTGGTAAGAATTTGAGATTTGCTTGACGGATTTGTGATACACCACCACCACTTCTTAGTAGTCTGTAGGATCATATTCTTGTGTGTTTCTATTGCTGCTAACCATGCCAGGATCACAAGCCGACGAGATTGACTGGGAGAACTTATCGAACAAGGAGCTTCATGATAAGTTTCAGCAAATGATGACTGAACAGGTACAAGATGCGCTGAACAATTTTGAAGAGGCCATGGAGAAGATCACTGGCCTGGAGAAGACGTTCGAAACAAAGCTCGATAACAGATTTAATGAACTGCTTGCGCGTCTTCCACCACCGGCTGCACCTGTCGCACCTCTGCAACAACAACAACTACGCCCCCTTCCGAATCAGTATGGACGAGCACAGCGTGTTCCTATTGAGCCAGGACAAAATTCTGGTGCCGCTGCTACTGCTGTTGGTGTTTCTTTGGCTCCTGCTACTGCTGCTGCTGGTACCCAGGAGGATGATGCGTATGCGGGCAATTATGAGGATGAGGTTGATCAAAATCAGATCTACGAGCAGCCACCAGCACCACCACCAGCAGGTCGACCTCAGGTATATATTCGTAATGGTAGGCCTGCACCACCACCTCAGGAATGAGATGATGTCCATATTCCTAAACTGAAATTGAATATTCCACCATTTGAGGGTAGATATGTTCCTGATATATATCTTACTTGGGAGTTAGAAACTGAACAACGATTTACATGTTTACAATATCCTGAGGAGAGACGAGTTGCTGCTGCTGTTTGTGCTTTCACTAGTTTTGCATGTGTATGGTGGTCTGAACATTGTAGATTATATCCTATTCCAACTACTTGGGCTGCTTTGAAAACTGCTATGCGTACGCGTTGGGTTCCACCATATTATCAACGTGAATTGCTTCAAAAATTGCAGCGTTTAAGACAAGGGAAAAATTCTGTAGAAGAATATTATCAGGAATTACAAACTGGCATGATTAGATGTGGTATTGTTGAGGAGAATGAAGCTATGCTTGCACGTTTTCTGGGTGGATTAAATAGAGAGATTCAGACCATTCTAGACTATAAGGAGTATACTAATATCACTCGTTTATTCCATCTTGCTTGTAAAGCTGAACGTGAAGTGCAGGATCGACAAGCATTGGGGCGAACTAACTTTTCTGCAGGCCGACCTTCATCATGGACACTACGTGCATCTTCTACTTCAACTGCACCAGCACCTCCATCCGGTGCCACCTCCAGCCGTGATACAAGAAAACAGGCACAACCACCATTATCTGCCAAGAGCGCACCTGCGGGGCCTGCACATCGTTCTTCGTCTTCCATGGCATCAACAGGGCACACAAGTGATATTATTTGTCGTCGTTGTAAGGGAGGAGGTCATTATGCGAGGGAATGCAAATCTCCGCGTGTGATGATTGCTACCGCGGATGGTGGATATGAGTCCGCTAGTGACTATGATGAGGAGACATTGGCTCTTATTACACGTGAAGAACATGGTGGAGATGATTCTGATCATGAGACGCAATACATGGCTCCTGAAGACGCTGACAGGTATGAATGTTTAGTTGCTCAACGTGTTTTGATTGTGCAGGTCACACAAGCTGAGCAAAATCAGAGGCACAATTTGTTCCATACCAAGGGAGTTGTGAAGGAACGTTCTGTGCGCGTCATAATAGACGGAGGGAGCTGCAACAACTTGGCTAGCATGGAGATGGTGGAGAAGCTTTCTCTCACCACAAGACCACATCCACATCCTTACTACATCCAATGGTTCAACAACAGCGGCAAGGTTAAGGTAACACGTACTGTTCGTGTGCATTTTAGTATCTCTACATATGCTGATTATGTTGATTGTGATGTGGTACCTATGCAAGCATGTTCCTTATTACTTGGTAGACCATGGCAATTTGATAAAAATTCTGTACACCATGGTAGAAACAATCACTATACTCTTGTTCATAAGGATAAAAATATTACTTTGCTTCCTATGACTCCTGATTCCATTTTGAAAGATGATATTAATAGAGCTAATAAAGCACAACAGGAGAAGAATAAGAGTGAAAATCAGATTGTGGCAAAAGAATTTGAGCAACAAATGAAGCCTAATAATAAACCATCTAGTGTTGCTTCTGAAATTAAATTGAAAAGTGCATGTTTATTTGCCACCAAATCTGATATTGATGAGCTAGATTTCAGCAAATCTGTTTGCTATGCTTTTGTGTGCAAAGAGGCATTATTTTCATTCGAGGACGTGCCTTCCTCTTTGCCTCCTGCTGTCACTAACATTTTGCAGGAGTTCGCTGACGTTTTTCCACAAGACGTGCCACCGGGATTACCGCCTATTCGAGGGATTGAGCATTAGATTGACTTAATACCCGGTGCTTCACTGCCAAACTGTGCACCATACCGTACCAATCCAGAGGAGACGAAGGAGATTATGCGTCAAGTACAAGAGCTTCTCGACAAAGGTTATATACGCGAATCCCTTAGTCCTTGTGCTGTTCCTATTATTCTAGTGCCGAAAAAGGATGGTACATCACGTATGTGTGTTGATTGTAGAGGCATTAATAATATTACTATTCGTTATCGTCATCCTATTCCTAGGCTAGATGATATGCTTGATGAATTGAGTGGCTCTACAATATTCTCCAAAGTTGATTTGCGTAGTGGCTACCATCAAATTCGTATGAAATTGGGAGATGAATGGAAAACAGCATTTAAAACTAAGTTTGGATTATATGAGTGGTTAGTCATGCCTTTTGGGTTAACTAATGCACCTAGTACTTTCATGAGATTAATGAACGAAGTTTTACGTGCTTTCATTGGACGATTTGTGGTAGTTTACTTTGATGACATATTGATTTATAGCAGATCTTTGGAGGAACATTTGGAACATTTACGTGCTGTTTTTATTGCTCTACGTGATGCACGTTTGTTTGGTAACCTTGGGAAGTGCACCTTTTGCACCGACCGAGTATCTTTTCTTGGCTATGTTGTTACTCCACAGGGAATTGAAGTTGATAAAGCCAAGATTGAAGCTATTGAGAGTTGGCCGCAGCCCAAAACGGTCACACAAGTGAGGAGTTTTCTTGGCCTCGCTGGATTCTATAGGCGTTTTGTGAGAGATTTCAGCACCATTGCTACACCTCTCAATGAGCTTACAAAGAAAGATGTGCCTTTTCTTTGGGGTACCGCACAGGAAGAAGCCTTCACGGTATTGAAAGATAAGTTGACACATGCTCCTTTACTCCAACTTCCTGATTTTAATAAGACTTTTGAGCTTGAATGTGATGCTAGTGGAATTGGATTAGGAGGTGTGTTATTACAAGATGGCAAACCTGTTGCATACTTTTCTGAAAAATTGAGTGGGCCTAGTCTGAATTATTCTACTTATGATAAAGAATTATATGCTCTTGTTCGGACTTTAGAAACATGGCAACATTATTTATGGCCCAAAGAATTTGTTATACATTCTGATCATGAATCTTTGAAACATATTAAAAGTCAAGCTAAACTGAATCGTAGACATGCTAAATGGGTTGAATTCATTGAGACTTTCCCTTATGTCATTAAACACAAGAAGGGAAAAGAAAATGTTATTGCTGATGCATTGTCTCGTCGCTATACTATGCTTTCACAACTTGACTTCAAAATATTTGGTTTGGAGACCATCAAAGATCAATATGTGCATGATGCTGATTTTAAAGATGTAATGCAAAATTGTAAAGAAGGAAGAATGTGGAACAAGTTTGTTGTTAACGATGGATTTGTGTTTCGTGCTAACAAGCTATGCATTCCAGCTAGCTCCGTTCGTCTTTTGTTGTTGTAGGAGGCGCATGGAGGAGGATTAATGGGACACTTTGGCGTGAAGAAGACGGAGGACGTACTTGCTACACATTTCTTTTGGCCAAAGATGAGACGGGATGTTGAGCGTTTTATTGCTCGCTGCACTACATGTCAAAAAGCTAAGTCACGACTCAATCCTCATGGTTTATATATGCCTTTGCCTGTACCTAGTGTTCCTTGGGAGGATATATCTATGGACTTTGTTTTAGGTTTACCTCGAACAAAGAAGGGGAGGGATAGCATATTTGTTGTCGTGGATAGATTCTCGAAAATGGCACACTTTATACCATGTCATAAAAGCGATGATGCTGTTAATGCTGCTGATTTGTTCTTTCGTGAAATTATTCGCTTGCATGGTGTGCCAAATACTATTGTTTCAGATCGTGATACTAAATTTCTTAGCCACTTTTGGAGATGTTTATGGGCTAAGTTGGGGACTAAACTGCTTTTTAGTACTACTTGTCACCCCCAAACTGATGGACAAACTGAAGTAGTCAATAGAACATTGCCTACTATGCTTAGGGCTGTTTTGAAGAATAATAAGAAAATGTGGGAGGAATGCTTGCCTCATATTGAATTTGCTTATAATCGTTCATTGCATTCTACTACTAAGATGTGCCCTTTTGAAGTTGTGTATGGTTTCCTACCTCGTGCACCTATTGATTTGTTGCCTCTTCCATCTTCGGAGAAGGTTAATTTTGATGCTAAACAACGTGCTGAATCGATTTTAAAAATGCATGAGTTAACTAAGGAAAACATTGAGCGTATGAATGCTAAATATAAACTTGTTGGAGATAAGGGTAGAAAACATGTTGTGTTTGCACCTGGAGATCTTGTTTGGTTACATTTGCGTAAGGATAGATTTCCTGAATTTGCGCAAATCAAAGTTAATGCCACGTGCTGATGGTCCCTTTAAGGTGTTAGAGAAAATAAATGATAATGCATATAAACTTGAGCTGCCTGCAGATTTTGGGGTTAGTCCCACTTTTAACATTGCAGATTTGAAGCCTTATTTGGGTGAGGAAGATGAACTTCCATCGAGGACGACTTCATTTCAAGAAGGGGAGGATGATGAGGACATCAATACAATTGTTACACCCACAGCCCCTGCTGCTATACATACTGGACCAATTACTAGAGCTCGTGCACGCCAACTAAATTACCAGGTACTTTCGTTTCTTGGTAATGATTCTAATGTTCATGAGAATATGATGCTGCCTAAATTGGATACATTTGTTTTGCTTACAAATGAAGGGCCTAGCTTGGAGAAGGATGAACATTGGAGCAAGAACAAGCATGGAGATGGCATGCCAAGGGAACAAGAACGGAGTTACAAGTGATGATTTCAGGACTTTGAAGCCACCATAATGGGTGCATGAAGCCTTGGACGAAATATACAAGATGCCACTTCATAAATTTCGTCCCGAGGCTATTTTAGGTGCTGCGTCACCTTATTATTGGGCCAGGCCCATGTAATTTCGAAATACATAAGTATAGGCTATTTTTAGAGTCCGTATGTGTGGGGAAACAAGAGATAGGGTTGATTTCGGACCCCTCCACCAAGGGCCACGAAATTCCCCCCTCTTCCTCCATATATACAGCCCTTAGGGCATCGTTTAGACTTTGGGGTTTTGTTTAGATTAAAAGTTCGCCATAGCTGCAACTTCGCGTACTTCGTTTGTGTTCAACGACCAGACAAAGGCGTCACAGAACCCCACCTTGATCAATAAAGCTTTCATCTTATATTCGCAATATCCAGATTGCAATCTCAGTTTCTTGCTTGTTCTTCGTTTGCTCGCAGGAAATAGACCCTCGTGGTCAGGTTGATCGTGCTCCGGCGTGGTTAATAACCTCTCGGAGTTGGTTTAGCGATTGCTAAGGCGCGACGTCCTCGCACGTTCGTAGTCGGATCGTCAAAGTTGACTGCCACCAAAGCGATATCCATCATCTCATCGAAAGACGGGACACCTTTGCCTCTATCAGACAACTGCATCAGTTGTGCCTAAAGAAATTGATCCAGTTTCCTCTGCTCCTCCTGCACCAACGCCAACACGAAGTCAAGTTCTTCCTTATGCTTTAGAAGTGAAGAAAACAAAGGCTGCAGAGCTAGCTACTTTGAAGAAAAGGAAAGCATCTGCTTCCTTAGAATCTTCTGCACCCAAGAAGGCAAAGATTTTGACAAGCTTACTTGAGAATCCTATTGATGTTGTTCCTCTCTCAAGCATGCCACCAAAGGAAATTATTCCTTTTGGTGAAGACTATGAGATTCCAAGTGAATCTGATGCAGAGAATCCCTCTATTGCTTTGACAGAGGAGATGGATGAAGAAATTGAAGTGGACACTCTCACTTCAACTCCTCAGGTATCATCGCCAATGCCTCAGTTCAAAGCTGAAGAGCCAGGCATTGAAGAAATGGAAGAAGATGAAGATGTGGACATTGGGAGCACTACACCTGTGATGAATGATGACTTTTGGGGCAGTCAGCACCCCAACTCTCCTTTGTTCACACCACTACAACAAATTCCTCAGTCCCTAGTACCCACTGAAGTTCAAATGGGCTATGATGAAATTCATACTGCCCCTTCCATTCCTGAAGAAATCCAAGCCACTAGTGTTGATGACAAAGCCGCTGATGAAATGGAGACCCAGGCTGCTCTGAACCAGAAGCTAAAATTCCTCAGCCTGCAGCTCAGGAGATTGAGATTCCTGAGGTTGTGCTGCAATTGACTGATACTCCTCAGCCAAAGCCGAAGAATCCATTCTCGAAAACACCAAAATTCAAGGTTGATGACTTTTTCCATGAGCATGTGTTCCTCACTGACTACAACCCCTATGACTCTGTTCGTCTTAGAAGGAAGCATTTCTGGACTGCCAGCCAGACGAACTTCTATTCTTCACTGCTTTTCAATAAAGACAAAATCTTCAATCACGTGCATATTCCTCACGTGGACATGGAATCTCTGCCGTGCTTCACACCTATGCTCAGTGTTCTTCATGACGCTAGATTGCTCAACCTCGACACCGACATATGTGATTGGAATGAAGAACTCATTCTTCAGTTCTATGCAATGCTGCACATCACAGGAAATGCTGATGATGTCAACTCTTGGGTGTTGGACTAGATGACAGAGAACACTCACTTCAAGGCATCAGCCTCTGAATTGCTTCATGCCTTGCCTGTCAGTAAGGTGCGCGTCTTATCTATCATGAAACTGAACTGTCTGATCACTTGATGCAAGTTTTGATGAAGCCACTGAAGCCCGGTCAAGCCTCAAGGACCAAATTCCTCGTGAAGGAATTGATATATGTGCCTCGGACTGTCTATCGCATTCTGACCAAGACACTGAGTCCTATCAAAGGCCATGACTCGAATGATGAAGAAGTTGTTGGCATCATGAAGAATCTGCTATTCAATATAATGCATGGTATTCTAGTAAACTACCATGACTTCTTCATGAGGACTTTGGCAAACGTTGCACTGTCTCCCTTTGAATTGAAGCCTTATGCTCCCTGGATTATGAGATTCCTCATATCAAGGTCTTCAATCAACTACAAGGCTGACACACTCAACCATGGCAGTTACTTGCCCCCTATTGAAGTCCTCAAGCGGACCTTTTCCTCAACTGATGAAAAGGGCAATGCCACTGCAATTGTTGATGAGGGCATTCGTCCATTGGATGGACAGTTCCACAAAGCTGCATCGTACTCCACCAATGATGACTCTGCCACTCATGATTCTGCCGCCAATGCATCAAAGCAAAGTCCTCCAAGCCACACTCCAAGGGTGATGACTGATCGTGGGCTTCTCCTCAGTCTTCCTCAGAAGGTCGATCGCAATCATAAATGGGTCAAGCGTCAGTTTGGTTCAATTCTTCACAACATGACTGCTACATATAATTCAGTGAAGAAGAACCACTACTACCTCCATGAAGTTTTTGATCACACCTGGGCTATTCTGACTCATCTCTACGATGATGAAGATCTCAAGCAGATGGGCTTCAAGCAGGACTTCAGCTGGTCTAAGCCTCTGGCGAAGAAGTTCAAGAAAGTCGAAGTTCCTCCCTTGGTGCCCAGCTCATATTCTTCATCGTGCGAGACCGATGAAAATGAAGACTTGGACGACACTGCGGCAGACCCTACTCCAACAACCGACCCCAACAACGCTGGCGTTCCTCCATCAACCTCATGATGAAATTTTTCAGGGGCGTTATTCCTCATTTTTCGTCCCTTTTGGTCATTTTGATGACAAAGGGGGAGAAATTTGAGTTAGTCTTCAAGCGGGTCTATCTATATGGGCTTTTTTTAAGTTGCAACTCTCGCTCTTCTGAAGTGTTTGTTGATTGAGTTGTAAACTTAAGTCCGGTGGTGACCTAATACTTTTGCTCTGTTTTTCTGCATGCTATTTCCTCATATATGCTATGCACGCATGCTGAATTACATCAGTCACCATATTTCATCATGCATTTCAAATTCTTCATTCAATATGTTAAATGCGTGTATGAATTACAAGATATAGGGGGAGATCTCCATGATTCTACTCTTCAAATGTGCATTGCTTCAAAAGCAAATTCCTCACTATGCACATCTTCAAGGGGAGTTCTTCTATATCTGCAATCAAATTCCTCAATATTGAGCACTTTCATTTCATACATTTATCCCCGTTGAAAACTTAACCTATATTGTCATCAATCACCAAAAAGGGGGAGATTGTAAGTGCATTTAGTGCCCCTTAGTGATTTTGGTGTATTGAAGACTTATAGGTTAAGGGACCAATATGTTTGTGAGTGTACACAGGCTCTATAAGTCGATGAGGAGTTTTATATTTACAATGAATGTTGACCCCTAAAAATGAATGTCTTCAGCTGAAGACTTTGGTTCTCCTAAAGACTTTGAAACTGATGAAATTGGTGTGACCTTGAAGACTTGGATATTCATGCGAGGGTTATGAAGCCAGAAGACTTTTGTTTTTGTAGTTTCATTTTCTCCTTATTGAGTCATAGGAAACACCGTACTGTTAAAGGGGGTCGAGGTAATACTAAGGAAACTGATTTCCAAGTGATGCTCATCTCAAATCCTACACCTACTCAATCCTTTCGAGTGAAGCCATTGGAAATCTCATATCAGTTCAGTCAATCTCTTCAATGACAGAGATGAAGATCTTCTGGTCTCTGAGGAATTTGTTCTGACTGAGGAGTTAGGAATTCGCCAGTTCGGATTGCCTTCATAGTGAGGAACATGATAGCCCTGAGGAATTCGAACATCAAATCCGACCGTTGCTGTGCTACGCGCCAGCTGTCCAAAATATCCGACCACCTAACGGTTATATCCTTGAAGGGCATCTATGTCTTATCATGTCGGGATGCTCCCTTGGCTATAAATAGCCTCCCCTACAACCACTAGTTGTTTGGCTGCTCCGAGAGAAACTGGCACTTGTCAATTGAGAGCATCCCATCCTCCGAGGACTTTGAGCGAAAATCATCAAGTGAGGAAAACCCAACTCCCAAACCCAAACTTACAAACCCAAAGTGATTGAGCATCACTGAAGAGATTGTTCCTGTGTGGAACCGACGCTTGTTACCTTTGAGGACTGTGTATCCTCCAGACGGTTAGGCGTCATGGTCTGAGCATCCAAGAGGAATTGTGGACTGCCGAGTGACCAAGTCTGTGAAGGTTTGGAAGTCACCTGTGAAGACTTACCACGAGTGTTGGGCGAGGTCTGTGTGATCTTAGCTCAAGGAGAATACGGTGAGGACTGTGTGTCCAGGACTGTGTGTCCTCGAGTTTAAATACTCAGCCACTCCAACCAGACGTACAACTGTCACAACAGTTGGAACTGGTCTACCAAATCATTGTCTTCACCAAGCCTACCGGTTCTATTTCCTTAGCCCTTTCATTTCCACATTCATGTGTTATGAACCTGATCATTAATGTTTGAAGACTTTGACTGAAGACTTTCTCTATTTCCTCAATCATATTTCTTCAGTCACATTGTCTTCAGCCTGCTTATCCTGTGTTTACGCTTTCTGTACTCCGTGTCTGTCTTTCATTTCATCATGATGACTTGCTATAGCTCTGTTATGCTTACACCTGAGTACTTATTTCGGTGCTAGTTGTTCGTGACTTAGGAATTTCCTCACCTAGAAATTCCGTAGTGACGAATTTGTAAAAATCGCCTATTCACCCCCCTCTAGTCGATGTAATGCAATTTCAGCCCATCCCCCGCCGAACCAAAAGGGGCTCGCATCCCCATAGGTGGTCGTGGTTTCCCGTGAAATTGAGGAAGGCGACCTTGTCCTTACGCGCGTTTAGTCTGCCAAGGGTGCAAACAAGTTCATGCCAAAGTGGGAAGGCCCTTACTGGGTAGTACGAGTCTCTTGACCTGGCACAGTCCATCTAGAGACCAAAGATGGCATTCAATTGCAAAACTCATGGAACATTGAGCATCTTCGTAAGTTCTACCCATAAGGCGCGGCTGTCGGGCCCTGCCCGACAGCCACCCTTTTGTACAAGCCTTGCCAATGCTACATGTAACCCTTTGTACAAAGCCAGGCGCAGACCCTAAGCAACAGATAAATAATCGAAGCACTGAGGGCCCCAAAAACTTGCATGCATGCATAACATAATGTAAGCATGGCATGATCATGTAGATAATATCATATGTAGCTTTGTTTTCCTCTGCGCTAAACTGCAGGGCTCTTGCCGCAGACTCAGCCCCGAAGAGAAGAAACGAAGACAAGCCTATGTATCGGTCCCCGACAAGCCAAACAAATAAGTTCCTTCTTATCCATACAGGTTCTGTAAGAAGGAAACTTGTGCATGGGTGCTCCCATCCTTTGACCCGGACGCTCCTTCGGGCAAGATGAATGTAGTGGCCTTTGACGTGAGAGGTTTGACGAGGGGCTGGACCCTTTCCATAGTTTTGAGCCCGGCAGGCCAAGCCCCACGGCAACAAGCGGAAGGCACCGGCAGGATAACTTGCCGTAGAAAACTTGTTTACTTAAACATATAGAGGCATTCCACCTCTGCATGAACATAGTACATGCACAAGTACCTGGCAAGGATTGTCTTTTTTCATTAATATGCGATTAAACAAGTACAGATCACACAGAACACAACACATGGATAAAGAAGATTACATATTTAAGACTAAAGTTTGGCAAGTGCCTACACATTTTAGACTAAAAACAGATAAGAGCTATGTAATCCCTCTGTTGCCCCGCTCCTCCTAGGAACTATAGGGGGAGGTGAAGAGGGAAAAAGGAGTGCCTGAACAGAAGCCCAGCCCGACCCCGTCAGGGCCTGCCCATTGTAGCCTGACATGATCGGGAGTGGCGAGCTTGCGAAGAAGGGGGACAGAGGGAGCAGCTCGGCGGTGCCCTAATCACCACCACCATGGCTAGCAAGACACCCCAGCATAGGCGCTGCCGGGGAGAGCCTGCGGGAGCCGAGCTGGAAGACTGCTGGAGGAGGCGAAGGCACCAAGAGAGCATCCCCTCCCCGAGAGCCGTCTGGAGGAGGCCAGTGATGATGGTGCTGGGAAGGGAGGGGAAGAGAGGAAAGATGGGGCAGCGGGCCCGCAGTACGAGTTGAAGGTGTCGGTGCCATCGTACAATGACCTGAAGGCCTGCCTCCCGCCTTTGCCCATTTTTTCCTCATCACCATCGCTCTAGGAGGACGCCATACCCTCGACATGTCATCTTCCCCGAAGAAACGGCAGACGGCGACGGCACCCGAGGTGTGCAGGTAGCACCACTCCCCACCTTGGCGAGCAAGAAGCCACTGCTATCTTCAGCATCAACCCCGACCCCGCTGGAAGGAGCAGTGCTGGGATTACCCAGGATCCTGAGCACAGCACCACAGTCGGGCGCCGGAGTCCCGGGGAGCTTCGCCGATGGGATGGCAAGCTTCAACGACTTGCAGCAGGGGCAAGTCCTCCCCTTTAGGCGGGTGGATTGTGTGGGGGAAACGAGCGCTCCACCATTACGGAAAAGGTCAATGCCTCCCATACTACGGTTGATATGGCATCCACGACTATGGCTACTGCATCTCCTACAACCCTGGACCAGACTCACTCCCCAAGCATAAATAACGAGTGTTCGACATCGTCACCCCCGAGCTAGTGCCCGGGGCCTGGACCCGGTCTCCTCTCTCGACATAGTAAAAGAGGAGGCAAGAAATAAGAGGGGAAAGGTGGATGGAGAGGTTCCTCTGCTCCCTCTCGCACCCCCTTTTTATAGGCAGGCTAGGGTCGGGTCTGATCCTTCACCCCCCAAGGGGCTCTTTCTGATCCGACCTGTCCAAGCTACCACCGACAGTCAGATCCGCTTACTGCCCTCTTATGCCAATCCAAGAAGTTCATGCCTTCGCCATGATGCTGTTTTCGGCGCCACGCACCTCCGTTACCTACCCCACTCGATGCATGCAGCATACGTGGCAAAGGATAAGGGCGTGGTGGGATGAGTGAATTGGCAGTTACTCCCCCATGGGTTAAAGTCATTCACGGGCCATTATAGAGATGGACCCACCATGTTTGGCATCACGCGACGCATGGAAAAACCGGAAACGGACTGAAGCATATATTAATGAAGAAGCAAGAAAATTTTCAAGGGATGAACCATCACAAGCATTCCGCATGTGTACCTGATAGGGCCTACCCCAATGATGTTTGGCAGCGTGTTCAAGCCAGGCCCAGGGGCTCCTGTTGGTGCAACAAACCTTGGTTTATGTTGACCAGACAGTACACAGGCTCAAGGGCAAGGTTATAGCAAAAAGGCAAGGCCAAGCAAAAGAGATAGCTCTTTGAGAAACCAAAGGGTGGATCAAGAAGACCAAGACAAGCCAAAGAAACAAGATATCACTCAGGGGAAATCCTCCCTTGTTGGGCAGGCGAGCCTGGTCAGTTCGAGGCCACCCCAAAGGAAAGTCCCAAGGCCTCGCCGGCAAGGGTTACCGGGACTCTGGCGGCCTACTTCTCCACCAAGGCTCAACCGATCCACCTCACAGCAACACAAGTCACTTCTTGATACAGTTTCGAGCCCCCAAGTGAAAAAGTGGCTGTCATTTGGCACGTGGCAGCCATTTTTGAGGAGGATCACCCCTAGATGACACCCGTCCAGGGGCGTGTCACGCAGGAAGGCGAGAAGGTGGTTGAATGGCACGGCAAGGCTTGCCGGGCTACACCCACGACGTGACACTAAGCGGTACATTTAATGCACCTTGTCCTATCTCCAGAGTTAGGTATGATAGCACTGTGGCTATCTAATCACTCAATAATGACTGTTTTCCCATTATGGTAACCCATTGACCTATAAAAGGAAGGCCGAGGCAACCTTAGAAAGGATTTGGACCCTTGTACACTCATACGTGTGTAGCTGCTTTTCGCGATGCAACCTTGCCAGGCTTCAGCGTCGCGAGTTCCTCACAGTCCTCCACCCAATCCACCAAACCAGGAGTAGGGTTTTACGCCTCACGGCAGCTTGAACGTTGGTAAAAACTACCCGAGTCGCTGTTGTCATGCTGCGCTATGATACGTCTCCAACGTATCTATAATTTTTGATTGTTCCATTCTATTATATTACCCCTTTTGGATGTTTACGGGCTTTATTTTACATATTTATATCATTTTTGGGACTATCCTACTAATCGGAGGCCCAGCCTGTATTGCTGTTTTTTGCCTATTTCAGTACTTTGAAGTAAAGGAATATCAAACAGAGTCCAAACAGAATGAAACCCTCGGGAGCGTAATTTTTGGAACGAACGTGATCCGGAGAACTTGGAGTGCAAGTCAAGAAGCAAACGAGGCGGCTAGGAGATAGGAGGGCGCGCCCACCCCTCCTGGGCACGCCCCCTATCTCCTGGGCCCCACAAGAGGCCACCGACGTACTTCTTCCTCCTATATATACCTACGTACCCCGAAAACATCCAGGGAGCCAACAAAAAACAATTTCCACCGTTGTAAACTTCTGTATCCGCGAGATCCCATCTTGAAGCCTTTGTCGGCGCTTCGCCGGAGGGGGAATCGACCATGGAGGGCTTCTACATCAACACCATAGCCCCTCCGATGAGTTGTGAGTAGTTTACCACAGACCTTCGGGTCCATAGTTATTAGCTAGATGGCTTCTTCTCTCTTTTTGGATCTCAATACAATGTTCTCCCCCTCTCTTGTGGAGATCTATTCGATGTAAACTCTTTTTGCAGTGTGTTTGTCGAGATCTTATGAATTGTGGGTTTATGATCAAGTTTATCTATGAATATTATTTGAATCTTCTCTGAATTCTTTTATGTATGATTGAGTTATCTTTACAAGTCTCTTCGAATTATCAGTTTGGTTTGGCCTATTAGATTGATCTTTCTTGCCATGGGAGAAGTGCTTAGCTTTGGGTTCAATCTTGCGGTATCCTTACCCAGTGATAGAAAGGGTTGCAAGGCACGTATTGTATTGTTGCCATCGAGGATAAAAAGATGGGCTTTTATCATATTGCTTGAGTTTATCCCTCTACATCATGTCATCTTTCTTAATGCGTTACTCTGTTCTTATGAACTTAGTACTCTAGATGCATGCTGGATAGCAGTCGATGTGTGGAGTAATAGTAGTAGATGCAGGGAGCAGTTAGTCTACTTTTCGCTGACGTGATGCCTATATACGTGATCATGCCTAGATAAACTCATAATTATTCACTTTTCTATCAATTGCTCGACAGCAATTTGTTCACCCACCGTAATACTTATGCTATCTTGAGAGAAGCCACTAGTGAAACCTATGGCCCCCGGGTCTATCTTTTATCATATAAGCTTTCGATTTACTTTTATTTGTATCTTTACTTTTTGCATTTATATTATAAAATACCAAAAATACATTTATCTTATCATACTATCTCTATCAGATCTCAGTTTCGCAAGTGGCCGGGAAGGGATTAACAACCCCTTTATTGTGTTGGTAGCGAGTTCTTTGTTTGTTTGTGTAGGTGGGACTTTTGAGGAGCCTCCTACTGGATTGATACTTTGGTTCTCAAAAACTAAGGGAAATACTTACGCTACTTTGCTGCATCACCCTTTCCTCTTCAAGGAAAACCAACGCAAGCTCAAGACATAGCAAGAAGGATTTCTGGCCCCGTTGCCGGGAGGTCTTTGCTTAATTCAAGACATACCAAATACCCATCACAAACTCACTCCCTCGCATTTACATTATTTTCCATTTTCCTATCGTTTTCCTCACCCCCACTTCACCCTTGCTGTTTTATTTGGCCTCTCTTTCCCAATCTTCTCCTCTCTTTTCGCTTGCCTTTTTCTGTTTGCTTGTGTGCCTGTTTGTCCTTATGGCTTTGCCTAAGAGTACCGACCATCTTCTTAGAAGGTTGGAAGAGATTGATGAGGACATGACTATCTTGGATATGACCAAAAATATTGCATATATGCATATTTGTCAGGTGATTTCTAGTGCAAACTATTCAATAATTTATTTATGTTATCCAGAACAAAAATACTTCACACACTTTTGTGTTTTGTCTAATTGCAGGTGTATGGGACATTTGTACAATCCACATATGAAGATAAGGAAGAAAGAGATGTTTATTTGCTGTCCAAAAAGTTCTCTCACGTCACTTTTGGCCCAAGAGAAGATAGAGTCCAAGTCTCTCACGTTCTGGATTCAGATTCGGACTGCACAGACATACCTGACTCAAAACGCACACAAGTTTTTCATACGGACTCCGAATTGGGTGATTCTTTTTTTGTTGGAAACTAGATTTCGTGCACTTTCCAACCCAATTGGAATCACCTTCAAATTCGTCCGGAGCGTTGAGTTATGGACGAAACAATCTGATGTTGCAGCAGAATCCGAGTCAAACTACAAGTCCAAAGGTGTTACATCACCTCCACTTGGGCCCATTGGCCTTGTACGACCTAGATTTAGTTTTAGGCTGCCTTGGGACGTCGTCCCACCTCCTAGGCCGCCACCCCTTGCTCCTATATAAGTAGATCCATCTAGTAGCTTTTACTTGGGATTTGTTTAGTTAAAAGTTAGCCATTGCAACTTCGTGTACTTCGTTTGTGTCCAACGACCAGACCAAGACCACTTCCGGATCCCCACCATTATCAATACCTCATATATATTTGCAATATTCAGATTGCTTTATCATATTCTTGCTCGTTCTTCGATTGCTTGCAGGAATAGACCTTCGTGGTCAGGCTGACCGTGCTTCCGGCATCGTCAGTAACCTCAGGAGATTGGTTTAGCAATTGCTAAGGCGCAACGTCGTGCATGTTTGTAGTCGGATCGTCAAAGTCGTCTCCACCAAATCGATAGTTATCATCTCATCGAAAGATCGGGACCCTCGCCTCTATCAAGTGGTATCAGTTTTCAGGTTGCTCGGTGAGAATTTCCAGTTTTCCCTAGATTAGATTTATTTTCTTACCTATTGTCCAAGAAAAAAAGCCACAAAAAAAGTTAGATCTATTCATCCTTTGTCCAAGCCGGTCTGAGCCTTTACAATTTTCTTTTCATTGTTTGTATTATTGAATTATCGGTTGCATCGTCGTGTCGAGTTGCTGGTCTTAGTGTCTAGTTCGTTTAGAGTTTCGAGTTCTGTTCACATTAGTCACGCCACCGCTGCATCATTATCTCTTCCGCTGTCCACCACCCATCCATCAATTTCCACCACGTGCTACCCACCATTCATTGTCATAATAATAGTTGAGATCGTTCACATCTTCACTTGATCGAATCTGCATCTTATCTAGTTTATCTTGGAAAGAGGGAGAAAAAGAAGATAAAGAAAAAAAAGAGAGAGAAAAGGAAAGAAAAAAAAAGAAAAAGAGGGAGAAGAAAAAGAAAAAAAAGGCGTGAGAAAAAAAAAGAGAGAAGAAAATTTTTTTGGCTCTATCTAGAATCAATCTCGTACCTGAATTCGGATTGGAATCTGTTTTGCGCACTGTTCAGTAAAACAGGTGTATCTTCCTCATACGAACACTGGTGGAAAAAGGGCCTTTGGTCGCGGTTCACAACTGCCATTAGTCGCGGTTGCGCAACCGCGACCGAACGGGCGCGACTAAAGGCCCCCCCCCTTTAGTCGCGGTTGCTTAAGAACCGCGACTAAAGGCCCGTCCACGTGGGCGCCAGGCGGCCGTCGGGGCGGAGGACCTTTAGTCGCGGTTCTTCTGGCCAACCGCGACTAAAGGCCGCCGCAGGTTTAGGGTTTTAGCCCCCCCCCCCTAAACCTGTTTTCTGTTTAATTTGTATTGTTTTATTTCTTTTGTGCTTTATTTTAATTTTGAAGGAGTTTCACATATTCTACGGTACTACATACATGCATATGAATGTACAATTTCAAACAAATTTGAAATTAGAACCAAAAAGAATTCAAGAGGAATATACAATATATATTCAATATCATCGGATGACCATATACAATTTTGAACAAGTTTCCATACATAATTTAATGCATATAAAGTTCTACGTCCTCGTAATGGTGTTCTCCTTTAGGATGGAGGACTTCCCTCCTGAACCATCCAGCTAGTTCCTCTTGAAGTGGTCGGAAGCGAGCTTCTGGACTAAGCATCATCCGGAGGTTATTCCTCTGAGCATTGGTATCACTCGGAACCCGCTCAGAGGTGTATCTCCGGATCATCTCACAGACATAGTATGCACATAGATTGGTCCCCGCTGGCTGAATATCCTCACCATTCTTAGCCTTTGCCCTTTTGAATTCTAGCTCTTTTTTGAATTCACCGACCTTTGTATCTACGAACCGTCTCCAAACCCTACGAGGCAAAGAAAATTAAATGAACAGGAGAGTTATTAGTTACTTGATATTAGGAAATGAACGAAATAGGCCGATCGATATAGAGCGCAAATGAATGAAAATAATTACTTCTGCAACATTCTTCTCATGTCGACCCAAAGCTTTGGATCCTTATTCAGAGAGTCGTGGACGAGACATTCTGAGGTGTCAACTTTAATTACTAGCAGAATCCAGTGGAACCTGCGGACACGATACATGCACAGTACGTCATGCATAACTCATCGATTAGCCGGCCACATACCATGCATGGAGTAAACAAAAGAGAATGTGCTCAAGACAGAAACACTCACCCAAAATGGTAAGGAAACAGAATATCACTTTTGAGTTCCTGCTTTGTAAGAAACTGCCACAGGTCTGCCTCCATGTCGGCGGGGTGATGCTCCAACACATATCCATTAACGATGTGTGGGTCAATGAACCCAACATCATGGATGTTCCTTACTCTGCATTCCTTAATCTTCATTCTGCATGTATAATAGCGGACACAACAATATAGTTAGGACATATATATAGTGCAGGCAATATGAACGAGATGGGGTAGAAATAAATCACTTACAGAACGTAGCAACTGATGATAGATTTGTCGAGCTCGCGTAGATTGAAAAGCTGGAACAATTCACTCAGATGAATTTGTACATAGTAATGTTTGAAGTGATGCTCATATCTAACTTCTGCATAAATATATTCTTTGGCGTTTTTATTTTTTATGTAACCCTTGTACCATTTCAGCAGACCTTTCATTTGTGGAGGTAGATCCTCTTCCTGCGCAGGCTCGACGAGAGGCCCATTCTTCACATATGTAATTACTACCTCCTTCACGGGCGCCTCATCAAGGCCTAACAGTTCACGAAGAGTAATACCTAAGTTGGCCGCTTGTTCTCTGGCACTCGTTATAGTCAATCCATGTGCTGCCGCAGCTGGTATGATATCGGGGTCATCCGGACCGGCGGCTTTCACTATAAGCGGGGCAATCGATTGTTTACTTTGTTCCCCGAGCTGGGCAACTCGTTTCCCGCTTTTTTTACTTTCTAATTCCGTTTTCTCGGCCTCCTCCAAGGCTTTGTTCTCCTGGTTCTCCGCCCGCTTTTTCTTCTCCTTCAACATGAGTGCCTGCCTACGAAGTTCACATGCATAGTCGTCAGGCAGATTCTTCGCGGCTTGGGACGGTGTGCTCAAAAATGACTTAGCCCACTTCTTTTGCTCATCAGAAAATACTGGCTTGGGCTCGGGCTCTCTTTTCTTCTTGCAGTCCGCCTTCCATTTCTCATGATCAGCAGCCGCGGCCGCGACAGTTTCCTCGGCACTACGTTCCCAAGGCCTTGTGGGGAGAGGCTTCAATGATGGCTCCGGTACCTTTGTGGTCTTAGGTACATAAGGGTCCGGGTTAATAATCCAGGACTGCTTCTGCTTCTTTGCCGAAGGTGGATTGGGGGGCGGCGTCTGATCACCCGCCGGACGAGGACTGGGGGGCGGCGTCTGATCACCCGCCGGACGTTGTGGACTGGGGGGCGTCGGCTGACGTGACGGAGGTGTAGGTGAACCGCCACCACCGTAGGTGGGTGGACTTGTTGTCCTTGGCGCCTCGCCTGGAAACTTGATAAACTTCTTTTGCCATAGAATGAAATGGCGCTTGACATCTCCAAGTCTTTTCTCCCCTTCAGGTGTAGCAATGTCAATCTCCAGGTCCTCAAACCCTTGGACTATGTCCTCCACCGTGACACGAGCATAGCCATCTTGAATGGGGTTGTTGTGGTGGAGTGCTCCAGGTAAACATGGTAAAGCACTGCCGATGGCTACCTTCATGGACATGTTCCCGATAGGATAATACAGATGACATTCTTTCATCTCCTTTATATCGTCCACGGGGTAGCGAGGAGGCTCCGGTGCAGTAATTTCGACCACCAGAGGCTCCGGTGCAGTAATTTCGACCACCAGAGGCTCCGGTGCAGTAATTTCGATCGTCGGTGCATCTGCACCAGCCGGTGGGGCCTCCGTGGAAGCCACACTGCTTCTCCGCTGCTGGCTTCTGAGATCCGCTGGATGATCTTCATGCTGCGCCCGAGCTGCATCTCGTTCGGCTACTAGTACACTCACAGTTTTCTTCATCACATCCATTTCCGATGCCAACCGCGCCACAACATCTGCTTCCCGATCCATCTTTCTCTTCCGGCTTCTGTAACCGTACGGGTCATCGTTCTGGGGGAACCCTATTTTCCACGGAATGTGCCCCATGCCTCGTACACGTCCTCCGTGTTCAGGATTCCCGAGGGCTTTTGTCAGCGCGTCGTTCTCTCTGTTGAACTTGATCTTCCCCTCTTGAGCATCCCTCATTGCGTCAATAAGGGCTTGGGTGGGTTTAATTATTTTGCCCCGGTAAACACACTCCCCTGTCTCCGGGTTCAGCGTTCCCCCATGCCCGTACCACCAGCTTTTGGCCCTTGGGTCCCATCCCTCCGTACCTGGACGGATTCCTCGCGCCCTCAGCTCGTTCTCCATCTTCTCCCACCTAGGCTCCCAAAGGCGATACCCTCCTGGCCCCATAATATGATTGTACTCCTTCTTAGCCGCATTTTCCTTATTTTTTTCGATATTTGAATGAACTGCTCCGATTTCTTTTGCTTCACAAATTCTGGCCAATCATGTTTCAGTTTCTCATATTGTCCTTTGAAATCCGGAGTCTTGTTCTGCTTGACAAAGTCATGGGCTAGATTTTGCTTGAATTTCCGGAATGCGTCGGCCATCTTATGAAGAGCGAACTGTTTGACTAGCCTCCTCCTCTCCTTGTTTTCCTCAATCTTGTTACCCTCCTCATCGAATTTGTTGTATTCCGGAGGTAGAACGAAATGTTCCATAAGCTTCTTGAAGCAATCTTTTTTTGTTCTCTTATCGACAAAAGTGAAACCAGCAATTCGTGCCTTCTTTGGCTTATTCCACTCCTGGATGGTGATCGAGACGTTGTCTCTAACAATGGCTCCGCATTGGTTGACAAACTTGGTGGCGTTCTTGCGGGGCTCCAGCGGCCTGCCGGTTGCACTGTCGACAACCTCGATGGTGCATGTTTCTCCTTGTTTCATCGTCTTGGTTGCGCCACGCTTTGACGACGTACTCGATTGTTTCGACGATCCGGCCGAGGGCTAAAATAAGAAAGAGAGTCGCGCGCGTTAGTCCACACATATTTATTCAAATCAGTTAGTTTGTATCACCAGAGGCTCAATGTATATATATACCTCGGCGCCGGAGGTGGTTGCTACTTCCATTTGAAGATCGTCGTTTATCGACGTTTGTTCGGCATCATCTTGCTGACGGCGCCCTTCATCTTCATCGTCAAGGTTCAGATAAGAAGAGATATCATCTTCTTCTTGTCCGGTCGGCACATATAGAATATCGCCGTTTATGATGCCGAACATATGTGCTTCACCGTCCGGATCATAGTTGTCCATAATCGGGTCAGCTCTATCGTCCGCCATTATGTCAGTCCTGAAAACATGTAGTAAAAACAAATTAATTAAGTGAAGAAGGGGGGCGGTGGCGGTGGCGGTGGCGAAAGGGCGGTGGCAAAAGGAGGGGGCGAGGAAGGGGTGGGAGAGGGTGTCGCGGTAGAGCGCGAGACGGGGCGGCAGACGACGGCGTCACTGAGAGGGAGGCGAGGACAACACACATGTATAACCCTCGCCGCCCCTCTCGATCCCTAAAAAAAACACCGCGCGCATCGCCGCCCCCCTCGCCGCCCCCTCTCCGTATATACGTTTTTTTTTGTTAATTATCAAATTTTACGGTTATTTGTTAAGTTATACGTTTTTTGTTAATTAAGTTATTTTACGGTTATACGTTTTTTGTTAAGTTATTTTACCGTTTTTGTTAAACTAATTAACTAGTTAAAATTAAAAAGAACAAAAAAAAATTCTCTCTCCCTCTCCACGATCTCGCTAGCTCTCTGTACGTGGGCGAGAGGGGGCGGCGGGCGACGGCGGGCGGCGGCGTTGAGGGCGGGCGAGAGGCGGCGCGGTGGGCGAGGGAGGCCGGCCGACGTGGGCGAGAGGGGGGCGGCGGCCGACGGACGTGGGCGAGAGGGGGCGGCGGGCGACGGCGGGTGGCGTACGAGGGCGAGAGGGGGCGGCGGGCGCCGTACGTGGGCGAGAGGGGGCGGCGGGCGACGGCGGGCGGCGTCGAGGGCGAGGGCGACGGCGGCAGGCCTTCGGCGCGGCAGAGAAGACGAGAAATGCCCGCGACGGGTCGGGCCCTTGTATTTATAGCCCCCCCCTTTAGTCGCGGTTGGGGAGCTGACCCGCGACTAAAGGGCAACCTTTAGTCGCGGTTGGGGAGGCGACTCGCGACTAAAGGGTAACCTTTAGACGCGGTTGGGGAGGCGACCCGCGACTAAAGGGCTTTTTTGGCGGGTTTTTCGTTCCCGCGCGCAACGACCTTTAGTCGCGGTTGGGCAGGCCAACCGCGACTAAAGGTATTTTTAAAATACTTTTTCTTTTTCAAAATCTTAAAAATACAAATAATATATCAAAAAATTCAGAAAAATAAAACTAATTCAATTCAATATGTTAAAAACACAAATATTATATCAAAAAATTCAAAAAAATAAAACTAATTCAATTCAAAATTCTAAAAATACAAATAATATATCAAAAAATTAAGAAAAATAATATATACAATGTGGCGCTTTGGATCATCGCATGATGTACTGATCGTTTTCTTATCTTTCCGTTTCCTCGGTTTGCTACTCATGTCCTTCACATAGAAAACCTGAGCGACATCTTTCGCTAGGACGAATGGTTCGTCAAGGTAACCAAGATTGTTGAAATCCACCATTGTCATTCCGTATTGCTGGTCCACCTTTACCCCACCTCCTGTTAGCTTGAACCATTTGCACCGGAACAAAGGGACCTTAAAGGAGGGTCCATAGTCAAGTTCCCATATCTCCTCTATGTAACCATAATATGTGACCTTTTGCCCATTCTCGGTTGCTGCATCAAAGCGGACACCACTGTTTTGGTTGGTGCTCTTTTTATCTTGGGCGATCGTGTAAAATGTATTCCCATTTATCTCGTACCCTTGGAAAGTCGTTATAGTCGAAGATGGTGTCTTGGCCAACATGTACAGCTGATCTACAACATCATTGTCATTCATTAAATGTTTTCTCAACCAACTGCCGAAAGTCTCCATGTGGGCCTTCCTAATCCAGGATTCAGGCTTCCCCGGGTTGTCCGAGCGTAAAATATTCTTGTGTTTCTCAAAGTACGGAGCCACCAAGCTGGAATTGGTCAGTACAGTGTGGTGTGCTTCAGTCAGAGAATGGTCGTCCATACATGTCGTTGATTTCCTTCCGATCGTGCCTTTTCCACTTAGTCTCCCCTCGTGCCGTGATCGAGGAAGACCAATCGGCTTAAGGTCAGGAACAAAGTCAACACAAAACTCAATTACCTCCTCATTTCCATAGCCCTTGGCGATGCTTCCTTCTGGCCTAGCACGGTTACGAACATATTTCTTTAATACTCCCATGAACCTCTCGAAGGGGAACATATTGTGTAGAAATACAGGACCGAGAATGAAAATCTCTTCGACTAGGTGAACCAAGAGGTGCGTCATAATATTGAAGAAGGATGGCGGGAACACCAACTCGAAACTGACAAGACATTGGATCACATCGTTCTGTAACCGTGGTAGATCTTCTGGATTGATTACCTTCTGAGAGATTGCATTGAGGAATGCACATAGCTTCACAATGGCTACTCGAACATTTTCCGGCAGGAGCCCCCTCAAAGCAATCGGAAGCAATTGCGTCATAATCACGTGGCAGTCGTGAGACTTCAGGTTTTGGAACTTTTTCTCCGCCATGTTTATTATTCCCTTTATATTGGACGAGAATCCAGACGGGACCTTCATACTGCTCAGGCATTCAAAAAAGATGACCTTCTCTTCTTTGGTCAGAGCGTAGCTGGCACGACCTTGAAACCATTCCGGATGCCGGTCATCAGGGTCTTTCAAACGTTGTTGGTCCTGCCGTGCTTCCTTTGTATCATTTGTCTTCCCATACACGCCCAATAAGCTTAGGAGGTTCACGCAAATATTCTTCGTAACGTGCATCATGTCGATTGCAGAGCGGACTTCTAGGACTTTCCAATATTCTAGCTCCCAGAATATAGATTTCTTCTTCCACATGGCTGCGTGCCCGTCAGCTCCCTTCGGAACTGATTGTCCGCCAGGACCCTTTCCAAAGATGACTTTCAAATCCTTGACCATATCAAATACCTCAGCACCAGTGCATTCCGCAGGCTTCGGCCGGTGATCTGCCTTGCCGTTGTAATGCTTGCCTTTCTTTCTTACTGGATGAATTTTCAGAAGAAATCGACGATGCCCAAGGTACACGTTCTTCTTACAATTTGGCAAATGTACACTTTCAGTCTCATGTAAGCAGTGCGTGCATGCATTGTATCCCTTATTTGACAGTCCCGAAAGGTTACTAAGAGCAGGCCAATCGTTGATGGTTACGAAAAGCAACGCTCGTAGGTTAAATTCCTCTTTTTTGTGCTCATCCCACACACGGACACCAGGTCTGCCCCACAGCTGTAAAAGTTCATCAACTAATGGCCTTAGGTACACATCGATGTCGTTGCCGGGTTGCTTCGGACCTTGGATGAGCACTGGCATCATAATGAACTTCCGCTTCATGCACAACCAAGGAGGAAGGTTGTAGATGCATAGAGTCACGGGCCAGGTGCTATGGCTGGAGCTCTGCTCGCCAAAAGGATTCATGCCATCTGTACTTAGACCAAATCTTATGTTCCTTGCGTCAGCTGCAAAATCTTTGAACTCTCTGTCGATCTTTCTCCATTGCGTTCCATCTGCGGTGTGTCTCAACTCCCCGTCCAACTTACGGTCCTCTTTGTGCCATCGCAACAACTTGGCATGCTCTTTGTTCCTGAACAGACGTTTCAACCGTGGTATTATAGGAGCATACCACATCACCTTGGCGGGAACCCTCTTCCTGGGTTTCCCGCCCTCAACATCGTCACCAGGGTCATCGCCTCTGATGTTATAACGCAATGCAGTGCATACCGGGCATTCATTCAAATTCTCGTATTCACCGCGGTAGAGGATGCAGTCGTTGATGCATGCATGTATCTTCAGAACCTCTAAACCTAGAGGGCAGGCAACCTTCTTTGCTTCGTACGTACTGGCGGGCAACTCGTTATTCTTTGGAAACATATTCTTCAACATTTTCAGCAAGTTTTCAAATGCCGAGTCAGCTACACCTGCCTGTGCCTTCCATTTCAGCAAATCCAGTGTGCAGCCCAGCTTTTTCAGACCATCATCGCATCCAGGGTACAACGACTTTCTGTGATCCTCTAACATGCGATCCAAATTCTCCCTCTCCTTTTCAGTTTCGCAGCGTCTCCGTGCATCAGCAATGGTCCGACCAAGATCATCAACGGTCTCATCACGTGCCTCTTC
The DNA here is from genome assembly GCF_018294505.1 of Triticum aestivum. Classification (NCBI taxonomy): domain Eukaryota; kingdom Viridiplantae; phylum Streptophyta; class Magnoliopsida; order Poales; family Poaceae; genus Triticum; species Triticum aestivum. The sequence goes on along the minus strand of NC_057804.1, from coordinate 320,358,201 downwards.
TTCACCTTCACCTTCACCTTCCCCTTCACCTTCCCCTTCACCTTCCCCTTCACCTTCAGCATCCTCCATGAAAGTATCACCGAAATGAGCAAGATAGCTTTCATCGATGAAATCATCCCCTTCTTCATCTTCTTCCATTATAACCCCTCTTTCTCCATGCTTGGTCCAACAATTATAGCTTGGCATGAAACCGTGCCGAAGCAGGTGCATGTGAACTTCTCTTGAGGAAGAGTAACCCTTCTGATTCTTACAGTCAACACATGGACAGATAACAAAACCCTTCTGCTTGTTCGCATTAGCCACTACGAGGAAATCTTTCAAACCCGTAGTGAACTCGCGGGAGAGTCGGTTACCGTACATCCATTGCCGATTCATCTGCATTATTATAATATAAAAAATATAATTAACCATCATGCATTTGTTAAAGTAACTAGCTATAAACAATAGAAATTAAACAATGAACAACACACATGCATATTTTATCAATGACACACATGCATGAAAGGTTCAAGTTGCTAACCGCGATCGAGGAGGAACCTCAAGTGTGGCTCCAACACTTCATATCATGTTTGTTTCACGCTGTTGGGCATTTTCATCAAACACCTTGTGTGCATAAGAGGAACCAAAAGCAAACCTACACCCCCTTGTGAAGAGAAGTGGCACCAAATGGCTAAGTGAGTGCGCTGAACTGGTATATATAGGGGAGGAGCTTTAGTCGCGGTTGGCCAGGCCAACCGCGACTAAAGGCCTTTGGGCAACTTTAGTCGCGGTTGGCCTGGCCAACCGCGACTAAAGCCCCTCACGTGCACCAGCTGGCCACCGAGCGCCCTGGCCCAAGCCTTTGGTCGCGGTTCGTCTGCCGAACCGCGACTAAAGACTTCATTAGTCGCGGTTCCTACAGTTTCGCGACTAATGGGGCTGGACGGAAGCCTCTTTTTCTACCAGTGAAGTCAGTTTTGGCTCCGTGAGTACTCAAATTGAAGATAGCGACGAGCCGCATCTAAATAGTTGCAGAAGCTAGTTCAATATTTGACACCTCAAAATCGGCTTCTAAATAGGTCTTTTTGCCCTCTGAAGTTCGTGAACACAACTTGTTCCAATTTTTCAGGCCAGTTTTAGAATTCTTTGACTCCTCATATCAACTCGGAATTGAGTGATTCTTTTTGCATTGGAAAGCTTGAGTTAGTAGCATTCTTTGAAAGAATTTATGAGAAAATTGTCTCAAACTTTTCAAGAGGAAAGTTGGAGAGAGAGTTGTTGTATATCCTGCTTGGCAGTTGTTTTTCATCATTATCTTCACTGCCGTTGTGATCTTCACTTATATCTTGCTGTCAAGAGCTACTTAGTATCCTTCATTGATGCTAGTTGTGCTATGCCGTGACCTCATTAGTGTTCTAGGCTCGCGTCTCTAGTCCGGTCTAGCCTAGGACCAGCACAGTACCGTCGTTGAGCATTTATTCAACATTGCATCTTTGAATTGATTATTGCTAATCTTTTGCTACCATATATAGCCAACCCAGCTCCACATATTTCTACACCGTGTATACGTACGCTCCCCTGGCAATCGCTTTACTCAATATTCGGAGTTACTTGACACCGCTGGTTGCCGATCACCGCCTGCTGCATCGTAAGAACTTGTAAGACATTGATATTTGCTTTACTATGAGCGTTTTACCACCACATCCTAGTAGTTATAGGAACATTATTTTTGGGTTTTGTTTCTTGTTCTACTAATCATGACAGGATCCAGAGTCAATTCATGGGCTTTGTCGATCGCGGGAGACGTGTCACCACCTTTGCAAATACCACAACCGTCACGAGAGGTGCACAAACATCCAAATGCACATGATTAGGTTAATGTATCTATACCACCATTTAATGGCCGTTTTAAACCTGCTTTATATATTGAATGGGAGTTCGACATAAAAAATACATTTGCTTCCCATAATTTCAATGAACATAAAAAGGTTAAGGTTGCGGTTGGTTCTTTCACTGGTTATGCTTTGGTTTGGTGGAGTGAATATTGTCGATTACACCCTGATTATATACCTACTACTTGGGATGATTTGAAACTTGCCATGCGACATACTTTCGTCCCTGCTTATTATACTCGTGACATGATTAAGAAGTTGCAACACTTAAAACAAGGTAGTGAAACTGTAACAAAATATTATGATGATTTACAAACTACCTTGTTGCATTCCTCTTTAGAAGAAAGTGAAGATGATTTTATGGATAGATTTTGGGGAGGATTAAACCGCGATATTCAAGAGATACTAATTCATGAAGAGTGTTATCCTATGGACCATTTGTTTCATCTTGCTTGCAAAGCTGAACAGGAAATAAAACGACGTGTTGGCCACGAGGAGAACAAGCGCACGGTGCACATTCCAAGAGTTGATATGATTGTTCCTTCAACTACTAGGCATACTATGACAACCACATCCGTTGTTGTCAGGAATACATCACCTCCACCATGTGACACATCGCCCCCGAGAGTGGCTACATCATCTGAGTTGATCATAAGAGGTAATGACAAAGGTACTGATCTTCCATCTCTACATGAGAATGATGAATGCCTTGTCAATTTGAATGCACCATCTGATGAGCTACCCACTACTTTGATCAAACCACCTATTTTAGAGAACTACGTTGATAATTTGACTTTGCCATGTGATCAAACAACTGAAATACCAACAATTTTGAGTGCACCCATTAAATTAACTATTGATGCAAAAGAACCAATGTTTAATCATTTTGATATGACCTCTAATCTTGGTGATGATTCTGTGTTGAATGACTTATTGCATGTTTGCATATTTAAGCATGTTGTAGCATGTAAATTTGATGCAAGTAAGGTTTATTCACCAATGTTGGGATGTTTTAATGATGAACATTGTCAGTCTTTTGAAATGAATAAGAGCTTCACTTATATGTGCAAACTGAGTTGCAATATTTTCATGCCTTCTACTTCTTGTGCTAATTTTTTGGCTTTAGATTTTATAAACTATGCAAGTTACTCATTTATTCATGTGTCATATATGCAAAAATCAAGGGAAGTAAAAATGGATGACATATACATATACAACATGTACACCTTGTCTCTTTTGTTAGCCACATTTCAGATTAAGCAACGCCGAGGACGGCTTTATTTTCAAGAAGGGGAGGATGATGAGGACATGACTATCTTGGATATGACCAAAAATATTGCATATATGCATATTTGTCAGGTGATTTCTAGTGCAAACTATTCAATAATCTATTTATGTTATCCAGAACAAAAATACTTCACACACTTTTGTGTTTTGTCTAATTGCAGGTGTATGGGACATTTGTACAATCCACATATTAAGATAAGGAAGAAAGAGATGTTTATTTGCTGTCCAAAAAGTTCTCTCACGTCACTTTTGGCCCAAGAGAAGATAGAGTCCAAGTCTCTCACGTTCTGGATTCAGATTCGGACTGCACAGACATACCTGACTCAAAACGCACACAAGTTTTTCATACGGACTCCGAATTGGGTGATTCTTTTTTTGTTGGAAACTAGATTTCGTGCACTTTCCAACCCAATTGGAATCACCTTCAAATTCGTCCGGAGCGTTGAGTTGTGGACGAAACAATCTGATGTTGCAGCAGAATCCGAGTCAAACTACAAGTCCAAAGGTGTTACATCACCTCCACTTGGGCCCATTAGCCTTGTACGACCTAGATTTAGTTTTAGGCTGCCTTGGGACGTCCTCCCACCTCCTAGTCCGCCACCCCTTTCTCCTATATAAGTAGATCCATCTAGTAGCTTTTACTTGGGATTTGTTTAGTTAAAAGTTAGCCATTGCAACTTCGTGTACTTCGTTTGTGTCCAACGACCAGACCAAGACCGCTTCCGGATCCCCACCATTATATATACCTCATATATATTTGCAATATTCAGATTGCTTTATCATATTCTTGCTCGTTCTTCGATTGCTTGCAGGAATAGACCTTCGTGGTCAGGCTGACCGTGCTTCCGGCATCGTCAGTAACCTCAGGAGATTGGTTTAGCAATTGCTAAGGCGCAACGTCGTGTACGTTTGTAGTCGGATCGTCAAAGTCGTCTCCACCAAATCGATAGTTATCATCTCATCGAAAGATCGGGACCCTCGCCTCTATCAGAGATTGAATCAAATATTAGAAGCTTTATGAATTTGCAATTTGAGCATAATAATTTCTTCAGAAAAGAGCTTAAAGAACAAAAAGGTTTTTTGGGGTTTATGAATAAGTAGCTTGATGATATGTCTAAAGAATTTTATGGTGTGAACTCTCAAATTACCAGGCTTGAGAAGGCTATAGCCTAGATTTCTGATAAGCAAGCCACCTTAGTCAAGAAGATGGCTGCCAAACCAGAAAAGTTCAACGAAAATAATGATGAAGATCTTAAAGTTATTGATGTATCTCCTATTAGATCTTTGTTTTGCAATATGAATCTTGATAATAATGGGACTGGAGATGAGTCAACTTTAGTTAGAAGGCGTCCCAAGAATTCAGAGTTTTTAGATCTTGATGCTAAATTTGGTAAAAGTGGGATTGGAGAAGTCATGACTTTAAATAGTATTGAACCCACTATCTCGGATTTCAAGGAATTTGATTATGATAATTGTTCTTGAGAAGGTTGTATTTCCTTGTTGCAATCCGTTGTTAATTCTCCTGATGCTTATAGCCGAAATAAAGCTTTTACCAAACATATCGTTGATGCCTTGATGCAATCTTATGAGGAAAAACTTAATTTGGAAGTTTCTATACCTAGAAAACTTAATGATGAGTGGGAACCTACTATAAAGATTAAAATTAAAGATCATGAGTGTTTTGCTTTGTGTGATTTGGGTGCTAGTGTTTCCACGATTCCGAAAACTTTATGTGATATTCTAGGTTTCCATGATCTTGATGATTGCTCTTTAAATTTGCACCTTGCCGATTCCACCATTAAAAAGCCAATGGGAAGGATCAATGATGTTCTCATTGTTGCAAATAGAAATTTGGTGCCCGTAGATTTTATCGTTCTTGATATAGATTGCAATCTCTCTTGCCCTATTATTCTTGGTAGACCTTTCCTTAGAACGATTGGTGCGATTATTGATATGAAGGAAGGGAATATTAGATTCCAATTTCCATTAAAGAAAGGCATGGAACACTTTCCAAGAAAGAAAGTCAAATTACCTTATGAATCTATCATGCGAGCTACTTATGAATTGAGTGCCAAAGATGGCACTACTTAGATCTATCTTCGCTTTTATGCCTAGCTAGGGGCGTTAAACGATAGCGCTAGTTGGGAGGCAACCCAATTTTATTTGTGTTTTTTGTTTTTGTTTCTGTTTAGTAATAAATTTTGCATCTACCTTCTGTTTAGATGTGTTTTTATCTTCTAATTAGTGTTTGTGCCAAGTAGAACATATAGGATAACCTATGATGATAGTTAATTTGATTCTGCTAAAAAACAGAAACTTTGCGTGCATGAAATTAGTTTTCTTAAATCACAGAAACGTTTTTGCGTTGATTCTTTTTTATGCTGATCAATAGACAAATTGTCCAGGACTTCCCATTTTGGTAGGATTTTTATAGTTCCAGCAGTTTGCATTAGTTACAAATTGCTACAGACTGTTCTGTTTTTGACAGATTCTGTTTTTCGTGTGTTGTTTGCTTATTTTGATGCATCTATGGCTAGTAAAATAGTTTATAAACCATAGAGAAGTTGGAATACAGTAGGTTTAACACCAAAATAAATAAAGAATGAGTTCATTACAGTACCTTATGTGGTGGTTTTGTTTTCTTTCACTAACGGAGCTTATAAGATTTCCTGTTGAGTTTTGTGTTGTGAAGTTTTCAAGTTTTGGGTAAAGCTTTGATGGACTATGGAATAAGGAGTGGAAAGAGCCTAAGCTTGGGCATGCCCAAGGCATGCCAAGATATTCAAGAATAGCCAAAAGCCTAAGCTTGGGGACGCCCCGGGAAGGCACCCCCTCTTTCGTCTTCGTTCATTGGTAACTTTACTTGGAGCTATATTTTTATTTGCCACATGATATGTGTTTTGCTTGGAGCTTCGTGTATTATATTAGTCTTTGCTTTTTAGTTTTCCACAATCATCCTTGCTGTAGAAACCTTTTGGGAGAAGCCTACTTGATTAGAATATGCTATGTGCTTCACTTATATCTTTTGAGCTTGATAGTTTTTGCTCTACTGCTTCACTTATATCTTTTAGAGCACGGCGGTGGCTTAATTTTGTAGAAATTGTTAGTATCTCATGCTTCACTTATATTATTTTGAGAGTCTTTTAGAACAGCACGGTATTTGCTATGGTTATAAAATTGGTCCTAGAATGGTAGGCATCCAAGTTGGGTATAATAAAAACTATCATAGGAAGTGAATTGGATGCTATGATCAATTTGATACTTGATAGTTGTTTTGAGATATGCAGGTAGCGATATTAAAGTCATGCTAGTTGGGTGATTATGAATTCAAAGAATGCTTGTTTTGAAGTTAGCAAGTCCCGTAGCATGCATGTATGGTTAAAGTTGTGTAACAAACTTGAAACATGAAGTGTACCTGGCTTGTGCATCCTTATGAGTGGCGGTCGGGGACGAGCGATGGTCTTTTCCTACCAATCTATCCCTCTAGGAGCATGCACGTAGTGCTTGATTTTTGATGACTTCTAAATTTTTGCAATAAGTATATGAGTTCTTTTGACTAATGTTGAGTCCATGGATCATACGCACTTTTACCTTTCCACCTTTGCTAGCTTCTTCGGTACCGTGCATTGCCCTTTCTCACCTTGAGAGTTGGTGCAAACTTCGTCGGTGCATCCAAACCCTGTGATACAATACGCTCTATCACACATAAACCTCCTTATATCTTCCTCAAAACAGCCACCATACCTACCTATTATGGCATTTCCATAGCCATGCCGAGATATATTGCCATGCAACTTTCCACCATTCCGTTCATCATCATCATGATATACTTTACTTTTGTCATATTGCCATTACATGATCATGTAGTTGACATCATATTTGTGGCAAAGCCACCATGCATAATTTTTCATACATGTCACTCTTGATTCACTGCACCATCTCGGTACACCGCCGGAGGCATTCATATAGAGTCATATTTTGTTCTTGTTTCGAGTTGTAATTCATATGTTGTAATCAATAGAAGTGTGATGATCATCATTATTAGAGGATTGCCCAAAAAGAAAAAGAAAAAGAGAAAGGCCCAAAAAAAGAAAAAAAGAAAATAAATAAAAGGGGCAATGTTACTATGTCTTTTTCCACGCTTGTGCTTCAAAGTAGCACCATGTTCTTCATGTAGTGAGTCTCATATCTTGTGCTTCAAAGTAGCACCATGTTTTTCATATAGCGAGTCTCATAGGTTGTCACTTTCATATACTAGTGGGAATTTTTCATTATAGAACTTGGCTTGTATATTCCTACGATGGGCTTCCTCAAATGCCCTAGGTCTTCATGAGGAAGCAAGTTGGATGCACACCCACTAGTTTTCTTTTGTTGAGATTTCATTCATTTTTAGCTCTAGTGCATCCGTTGCATGGCAATCCCTACTCCTCATGTTGACATCAATTGATGGGCATCTCCATAGCCCGTTGATTATCCTCATAAATGTGAGACTTTCTCCTTTTTTGTCTTCTCCACACAATCCCCATCATCATATTCTATTCCACCCATAGTGCTATATCCATGGCTCATGCTTATGTATTGCGTGAAGGTCGAAAAAGTTTGAGATTATTTAAGTATGAAACAATTTCTTGGCTTGTCATTGGGGGTGTAGAATTTGGGAACATATTTGTGTGATGAAAATGAAGCATAGCCTAACTATATGATTTTGTAGGGATGAACTTTCTTTAGCCATGTTATTTTGACAAGACATGATTGCTTTGATTAGTATGCTTGAAGTGTTACTATTTCTTTTGTCAATATGAACTTTTATTTTGAATCATTTGGATCTGAACATTCATGCCACAATAAAGAAAATTACATTGAGAAATATGCTAGGTAGCATTCCACATCAAAAATTCTGTTTTTATCATTTACCTACTCGAGGACGAGCAGGAATTAAGCTTGGGGATGCTTGATACGTCTCCAACGTATCTATAATTTTTGATTGTTCCATGCTATTATATTACCCCTTCTGGATGTTTATGGGCTTTATTTTACATATTTATATCATTTTTGGGCCTAACCTACTAATCGGAGGCCCTGCCCGTATTGCTGTTTTTTGCCTATTTCAGTATTTTGAAGAAAAGAAATATCAAACAGAGTCCAAACGGAATGAAACCTTCGGGAGCGTGATTTTTGGAATGAACGTGATCCGGAGAACTTGGAGTGCAAGTCAAGAAGCAAACGAGGCGGCCAGGAGATAGGAGGGTGCGCCCACCCCTCCTAGGCGCACCCCTGTTTCCTGAGCCCCACGAGAGGCCACCGACGTACTTCTTCCTCCTATATATACCTACGTACCCCGAAAACATCCAGGGAGCCAACGAAAAACAATTTCCACCGCCATAACCTGCTATATCCGCGAGATCCCATCTTGGAGCCTTCGTCGGCGCTCCGCCGGAGGGGGAATCGACCATGGAGGGCTTCTACATCAACACCATAGCCCCTCCGATGAGTTGTGAGTAGTTGACCACAGACCTTCAGGTCCATAGTTATTAGCTAGATGGCTTCTTCTCTCTTTTTGGATCTCAATACAATGTTCTCCCCCTCTCTTGTGGAGATCTATTCGATGTAAACTCTTTTTGCGGTGTGTTTGTCGAGATCCGATGAATTGTGGGTTTGTGATCAAGTTTATCTATGAATAATATTTGAATCTTCTATGAATTCTTTTATGTATGATTGAGTTATCTTTGCAAGTCTCTTCGAATTATCAGTTTGGTTTGGCCTACTAGATTGATCTTTCTTGCCATGGGAGAAGTGCTTAGCTTTGGGTTCAATCTTGAGGTGTCCTTACCCAGTGACAGAAAGGGTTGCAAGGCACGTATTGTATTGTTGCCATCGAGGATAAAAAGATGGGGTTTATATCATATTTCTTGAGTTTATCCCTCTACATCATGTCATCTTTCTTAATGCGTTACTCTGTTCTTATGAACTTAATACTCTAGATGCATGCTGGATAGCGGTCGATGTGTGGAGTAATAGTAGTAGATGCAGGCAGGAGTCGGTCTACTTGTCGTGGACGTGATGCCTATATACATGATCATGCCTAGATAATCTCATAATTATTCGCTTTTCTATCAATTGCTCGACAGTAATTTGTTCACCCACCGTAATACTTATCCTATCTTGAGAGAAGCCACTAGTGAAACCTCTGGCCCCTGGGTCTATCTTTTATCATATAAGCTTTCAATTTACTTTTATTTGCATATTTACTTTTTGCATCTATATTATAAAATACCAAAAATACATTTATCTTATCATACTATCTCTATCAGATCTCACTTCCGCAAGTGGTCGTGAAGGGATTGACAACCCCTTTATTGCGTTGGTTGCGAGTTCTTTGTTTGTTTGAGTATGTGCGTGGGACTTTTGAGGAACCTCCTACTGGACTGATACCTTGGTTCTCAAAAACTGAGGGAAATACTTACGCTACTTTGCTGCATCACCCTTTCCTCTTCAAGTAAAACCAACGCAAGCTCAAGACATAGCACTCTATGGCCTCTGCTCTTTGTGTAACGTGCCCTTCCCCCTTGCCGAACCACAAGGGGCCGATGGCCACATAGGTGATGGTGTTGAACCACAACAAGTTGGTTTAAGTGAGCATTTGTTCAATTATTAATCAGATGCCTTGTTTATCTGTGTTTGGTTGTTAGGTTGGTTGAAGTGAGCATTTGTCTAGTTTTCAAGCAGATGCCTTGTTTATCAGTATTTGCTTGCTAGGTTGGTTGTAGTGAGCATTTATCCTATTTTCAAGCATATGCTCTATTTATCTGTATTTGCTTATTAGGTTGGTTGTAGTGAGCCTCTATCCTATTTTCAATTGCTATAATTGGTTGTTATACTGATCATATATGCCTTGTTTATTTCAGTTATTTACAATGTGATGTTCATTATGTGCAAGTTGGAACTGTGTAGTTCGATTTCATCAATACCTATTTGAATGGCTATATTTAGTTCCTGTTATGCCTGGTGTAGTTTACACATGCCCTTTATTTTAGTCTATCTTTTTTTCTCCCTCTTTCCAAGACAAACTAGATAAGATGCAGATTGGATCAGGCGAAGATGTGAATGACCTCAACTATGATTATGACAATAAACAGTGCATAGCATGTGGTGGAAATTGATGGATGGGATGGTGAACAGCGGAAGGGTAATGATGCAGCGGCGGCGTGACAAATGTGAAGAAAACTCAAAACTCTAAAGGAACTAGAAACTCGAAACTCGACACGGCGATGCAACCGTAATTCAATAATGCGAACAATGAAAAGAAAATTGCAAAGGCTCAGACTGGCTTTGACAAAGGATGAATAGATCTAACCTTTTTTTGTGGCTTTTTCTTGGACAATAGGTGAGAAAATAAATCTAATCTCGGGAAAACTGGAATTCTCACCGAGCAACATGAAAATTGATACCACTTGATAGGGGCGGGGGTGTCTCGATCTTTCGATGAGATGATACCTATCAATTTGGTGGAGTCCACTTTGATGATCCGACTACAAAGGTGCATGATGTTGCACCGCTAAACCAACTCCGAGAGGTTATTGACCACGCCGGAGCACGATCAACCTGACCACGAAGGTATATTCCTTCAAGTAATCAAAGAACAAGCAAGTATATGATAAAGCAATCTGAATATTGCGAATATAGATGAAGTATTAATAAAGGTGGGGATCCGAAAGCGGTCTTGGTCTGGTCGTTGGACACAAACGAATTACACGAAGTTGCAATGGCTAAATTTTACTAAACAAATCCCCAGGAAAAAGCTACTATATGGATCTACTTATATAGGAGCAAGGGGTGCCGGCCAAGGAGGTGGGAGGACGTCCAAAAGCAGCCTAAAACTTACCCTAGGTCGTACAAGGCCAATGGGCCCAAGTGGAGGTGACGTAACACCTTTGGACTTGTAGTTTGACTCAGATTCTGCTGCAGCATTAGATTGTTTCGTCCATAACTCAATGCTCCAGACGAATTTGAAGGTGAATCCAATTGGGTTGGAAAGTGCACGAAATTTATTTTCTAAGAAAAAAAGAATCATCCAATTCGGAGTCCGGATGAAAAAGTTATTGACCTTTTGAGTCAGGTATGTCTGTGTAGTCCGAATCTGAGTCTAGAACGTGAGAGACTTAGACTATATCTTCTCTTGGGCCAAAAGTGACGTGAGAGAACTTTTTGAACATCAAGTAAACATCTCTTTCTCCCTTATCTTCATATGTGGATTGTACAAATGTCTCATACACCTGCAAATAGACATGGCACAAAAGTTTGTGAAGTATTTTTGTCCTGGAAGACATAAATAAATTATTGCATAGTTTGCATTAGAAATCACCTGACAAATATACATGTATGCAATATTTTTGGTCATATTTAAGGTATTCATGTCCTCATCACCTTGAGTTGTAAGACTATGTTCTCATATGGTGGGAACAAGTCCTTGAGCGCCGAGAAGCAAGAGGTGAACCACCAATCACCACATGGGAGGAAATGAAAGATGTAATGCGTGCACGCTTTGTGCCAACCTACTACAATCGCAATATCTTCAAGAAGTTCCAACTAATCAAGCAAGGAACGAAGAGCGTTGAAGAATACTACAAGGAAATGGAGATTGCCATGATAAGATCCAATGCCACGGAAAATGATGAGCAAACTATGGCTCGTTTCTTGAATGGCCTCAATCATCCCATCAAGAATATTGCAGACTTCCAACCCAACTCCAACCTCATTAAGCTCGTGCATCAAGCTACCAAAGCGGAACGTTAAGTGCAAGATGACTTCAAGTACGCCATATACTTGTCCAAGAGCTATGGCTTCTCCAACGCCCAAGCTTCAACGACTCCAACAACTTCTACCTCAACCAAGCAATCTACAAGCAATAGCGACAAGTCGAGTTACAAGAAAACTTCGACAACCTCAAGTCATCCTCCTACTACAAGCAACTTCAAGCCGCGCGCTTCATCATCTACTCCAACAGATGAGACCCTCAAGACAAGCTCCATCAATTGTTTCACTTGCGGCGGCCGAGGCCACAAGTCCTTTGAGTGTACCAACAAGCGCACCATGATCCTCAATGACGACGGAACCTATGACTCCATAAGTGAGATTGCCCAGATCATAGAGCATCTGCAGAAAGGTACGTTTGTCCCTACCAGGGGGCTAATGTATATAAGAAACATAATCTCTCAAATTTCCTTCAAAAGGAAGTGCCAATGGGTTCAGAAACTTGTTCGAAAAACAGCGGCGAATGATATTCTTTGACTTTCAGGGACAAAAAATCCTGCTTAAGGCCGAATTTGAGGGAACACCGGGCCTCCTCGCGTAAACGGGGAGTATTTTCTGGATTCGCACACTCGTCGCGAGCAGTTTGAGTACTTGTGGGTCCGACATGGACTCTGAACGACAAATTTATGACCGTTTTAGTGAACATCTGTCCATTCTATGGCAGTCATTGAAGTACTTCATTTCCCCGTACACTTTTTGCCTGACCGCCCCGAAATTTCTTGTCCTCTATAGTGGAGATATCATTTCCACATATATATTGACCGAGGCTAGGAATGCCCTTCTATTCATGGCTTTCACGTGCATGAGTTACAGCATGCCATCCGGTGAAAACAAGGATAATAAGGCATATAGCCGCTGTATTTTTTTAATTTCTGATCAAATGAGATTGCCTGGATCATAGAGCATCTACAAAAAGGTACGTTTGTCCCTACCAGGGGGGATAATGTCTATAAGCAACCTAATCTCTCGAATTCGCTCAAAAGGAAGTGCCAATGTGTTCAGAAACTTGTCCGAAAAATAGCGGCGAATGATGTTCTTTGACTTTCAGGGTCAAAAGGTCCTGCCTAAGGCCGAATTTGAGGGTACTCCAGACCTCCTCACGCAAGCGGGGAGTATTTTCTGGATTCGCACGCTTGCCATGAGTAGTTTGAGTACTTGTGGGTCTGACAGGGACTCCAATGACAAAGTTATGACCATTTTAGTGAACATCGGTCCATTTTATGGCAGTCCTTGAAAGTACTTCGTTTTCCCGTGCCGCTTTTTCCCTGACCACCCTGAAACTTCTTGTCCTCTATAGTGAAGATATTGTTTCCACATATATATTGATCGACGCCAGGAATGCCCTTTTGTTCTTGGCTTTCACGCGCATGAGTTACAGCATGCCATCCGGCGAAAACAAGGAGAATAAGGCATATAACCGCTGGATTTTCTTCAATTTACGGCCAAATGAGATTGCCCGGATCATAGAGCATCTGCAGAAAGGTATGTTTGTCCCTACCAGGGGGCTAATGTCTATAAGCAACATAATCTCTCGAATTTCATTCAAAAAGCAGTGCCAATGGGTTCAGAAACTTGTCCGAAAAACAGCGGCGAATGATGTTCTTTGACTTTCAGGGCCAAAAAGTCCTGCTTAAGGACGAATTTTAGGGTACTCCAGGCCTCCTCGCACACGCGGGGAATATTTTCTGGATTTGCATGCTTGCCGTGAGCAGTTTAAGTACTTGTCGGTCCGACATGGGGTCTGAATGACAAAGTTATGACCGTTTTAGTGAACATCGGTCCATTCTATGGCAGTCCTTGAAAGTACTTCATTTTCCCATGACGCTTTTTGCCTGAATGCCCCGAAATTTCTTGTCCTCTATAGTGGAGATATTGTTTCCACATATGTATTGACCGATGCCAGGAATGCCCTTTTGTTCTTGGCTTTCACGCGCATGAGTTACAACATACCATCCGGTGAAAACAAGGAGAATAAGGCATATAGCCGCTGGATTTTGTTCAAGTTACGGCCGAATGAGATTGCCCGGATCATAGAGCATCTGCAGAAAGGTATGTTTGTCCCTACCAGGGGGCTAATGTCTATAACCAACATAATCTCTTGAATTTCAGTCAAAAAGAAGTGCTAATGGGTTCAGAAACTTGTCCGAAAACAGCGGCGAATTACGTTTTTTGACTTTCAGGGCAAAAAAGTCTTGCTTAAGGCCGAATTTGAGGGTACTCCGGGCCTCCTGGCGCAAGCGGGGAGTATTATCTGGATTTGCACACTCGCTGCAAGTAGTTTGAGTACTTGTGGGTCCGACACGGACTCCGAATGACAAAGTTATGACCGTTTTAGTGAACATCGATCCATTCTATAGTAGTCCTTGAAAGTACTTCATTGTCCCGTGATGCTTTTTGCCTGACCGCCATGAAATTTATTGTCCTCTATAGTGAAGTTATCATTTCCACATATATATTGACCAATGCCAATAATGCCGTTTTGTTCTTGGCTTTCATGCGCATGAGTTACAGCATGCCATCCGGCGAAAAGAAGGAGAATAAGGCATATAGGCGCTGGATTTTCTTCAATTTACGACCAAATGAGATTTCCTGGATCAAAGCACATCTGTAGAAAGCTACGTTTCTCCCTACCAGGGGGGCTAGTGTCTATAAGCAACATAATCTCTCGTATTTCCTTCAAAAGGAAGTGCCAATGGGTTCAGAAACTTGTCTGAAAAACGACGGTGAATGATGTTCTTTGATTTTCAGGGCCAAAAATACCTGCTTAAGGCTGAATTTGAGGGTACCCCAGTCCTCCTAGCGCAAGCAGGGAGTATTTTCTGGATAAGCACGCTCGCCGCGAGCAGTTTGAGTACTTGTGGGTCCGACACGGACTCCGAATGACAAAATTATGACTGTTTTAGTGAACATCGGTCCATTCTATGGTAGTTCTTGAAAGAACTTCATTTTCCCATGATGCTTTTTGCCTGACCTCCCGAAGTTTCTTGTCCTCTATAGTGGAGATATTGTTTCCACATATATATTGACCGATGCTAGGAATGCCCTTTTGTTCTTCGCTTTCACGCGCATGAGTTACAGCATGCCATCCAGCGAAAACAAGGAAAATAAGGCATATAGCCGCTGGATTTTCTTCAATTTACGGCAAAATAAGATTGCCCGAATCATAGAGCATATGTAGAAAGGTACGTTTGTCCCTACCAGGGGGCTAATGTCCATAAGCAACACAATCTCTCGAACTTCCTTCAAAAGGAAGTGCCAATGGGTTCAGAAACTTGTCCGAAAAACAGCGGTGAATGATGTTCTTTGACTTTCAGGGCCAAAAAGTACAGCTTAACGCGGAATTTGATGGTACTCCATTCCTCCTAGTGCAACCAGTTAGTATTCTATGGATTCGCACGCTTGCCGCGAGCAGTTTGAGTACTTGTGGGTTCGACACGGACTCCGAATGACAAAGTCATGGCCGTTTTAGTGAACATCGATCCATTCTATGGTAGTCCTTGAAAGTACTTCATTTTCCTGTGACACTTTTTGCCGGACCGCCCCGAAATTTCTTGTCCTCTATAGAGGAGATATTGTTTCCACATATATATTGACCGATGCCAGGAATGCACTTTTGTTCTTGGCTTCCACGCGCATGTGTTACAGCATGCCATCACACGAAAACAAGGAAAATAAGGCATATAGCCGCTGGATTTTCTTCAATTTACGGCCAAATGAGATTACCCGGATCATAGAGCATCTGCAGAAAGGTATGTTTGTCCCTACCAGGGGGCTAATATCTATAAGAAATATAATCTATCGATTTTTTTTAAAAGCAAGTGCCAATGGGTTAAGAAACTTGTCGGAAAAACAACGGCGAATGATGTTCTTTGACTTTCAGGGCCAAAAATTCCTGCTTAAGGCCAAATTTGAGGGTACTCCAAGCCTCCTGGCGCAAGCGGGGAGTATTTTCTGGATTCACATGCTCGCCGTGAGAAGTTTGAGTACTTGTGTGTCTGACATGGACTCCGAATGATAAAGTTATGACCGTTTTAGTGAACATCGGTCCATTCTAAGGCAGTCCTTGAAAGTACTTCATTTTCCCGTGACGATTTTTGCCTGACCGCCCCGAAATTTCTTGTCCTCTCTAGTGGAGATATTGTTTCCACATATATATTGACTGATGCCAGGAATGACCTTTTGTTCGTGGCTTTCACGCGTATGAGTTACAGCATGCCATCCGGCGAAAACAAGGAGAATAAGGCATGTAGCCGCTGTATTTTCTTCAGTTTACGACCAAATGAGATTGCCCTGATCATAGAGCATCTGCAGAAAGTTACATTTGTCCCAACCAGGGGGGCTAATGTCTATAAGCAACATAATCTCTCAAATTTCCTTCAAAAGGAAGTGACAATGGGTTCAGGAACTTGTCCGAAAAACAGCGACGAATGGTGTTCTTTGACTTTCAGCTCCAAAAAGTCTTGATTAAGGCCGAATTTGAGGGTACTTAGGGCCTCCTGGCACAAGCGAGGAGTATTTTCTGGATCCGCATGCTCACCATGGGCAGTTTGAGTACTCGTGGGTCTGACACGGACTTGGAATGACAAAGTTATGACCATTTTAGTGAACATCAGTCCATTCTATGGGAGTCCTTGAAAGTACTTCATTTTCCCGTGACGCTTTTTGCCTGATCGCCTCGAAATTTCTTGTCCTCTCTAGTGGAGATATTGTTTCCACATATATATTGACCAATGCTAGGAATGCCCTTTTGTTTGTGGCTTTCATGCACATGAGTTACAGCATGCCATCCGGCGAAAACAAGGAGAATAAGGCATGTAGCCACTAGATTTTTTTCAATTTACGGCCAAATGAGATTGCCCGGATCATAGAGCATCTGCAGAAAGGTACGTTTGTCCGTACTAGGGGGCCTAATATCTATAAGCAATATAATCTCTCGAATTTCCTTCAAAAGGAAGTAACAATGGGTTCAGAAACTTGTCCAAAAAACAACGATGAAGGGTGTTCTTTGACTTTCAGCGCCAAAAAGTCTTGCTTAAGGCCGAACTTGAGGGTACTCCAGGCCTCCTGGGGCAAGCGGGGAGTATTTTCTGGATTCGCACGCTCGCCGCGAGCAGTTTGAGTACTCGTGGTTCCAACACGGACTCCGAATGACAAAGTTATGCCCATTTTAGTGAACATCGCTCCATTCTATGGTAGTCCTTGAAAGTACTTCATTTTCCCGTGCCGCTTTTTGCCTGATCGCCTCCAAATTTCTTATCCTCTATAGTGGAGATATCATTTCCACATATGTATTGACCGATGCCAGGAATCCGCTTTTTTTCATGGTTTCACGCGCATGAGTTACAACATGCCATCCAGTGAAAACAAGGAGAATAAGGTATGTAGCCGCTGGATTTCTTCAATTTACGGCAAATTGAGATTGCCCGGATCATAGAGCATCTGCAGAAAGGTACGTTTGTCCCTTCTAGGGGGGCTAATGTCTATAAGCAATATAATCTCTCGAATTTCCTTCGTAAGGAAGTAACAATGGGTTCAAAAACTTGTCCAAAAAACAAGGACGAATGGTGTTCTTTGACTTTCAGCGCCAAAAAGTCCTGCTTAAGGCCGAACTTGAGGGTACTCCAGGTGATAGAGGCAAAGGTGTCCCGTCTTTCGATGAGATGATGGATATCGCTTTGGTGGAAGTCGACTTTGACGATCCGACTACGAACGTGCGAGGACGTCGCGCCTTAGCAATCGCTAAACCAACTCCGAGAGGTTATTGACCACGCCGGAGCACGATCAACCTGACCACGAGGGTCTGTTTCCTGCGAGCAAACGAAGAACAAGCAAGAAACTGAGATTGCAATCTGGATATTGCGAATATAAGATGAAAGCTTTATTGATCAAGGTGGGGTTCTGTGACGCCTTTGTCTGGTCGTTGAACACAAACGAAGTACGCGAAGTTGCAGCTATGGCGAACTTTTAATCTAAACAAAACCCAAAGTCTAAACGATGCCCTAAGGGCTGTATATATGGAGGAAGAGGGGGGAATTTCGTGGCCCTTGGTGGAGGGGTCCGAAATCAACCCTATCTCTTGTTTCCCCACACATACGGACTCTAAAAATAGCCTATACTTATGTATTTCGAAATTACATGGGCCTGGCCCAATAATAAGGTGACGCAGTGATGAGGACATCAATACAATTGTTACACCCACAGCCCCTGCTGCTATACATACTGGACCAATTACTAGAGCTCGTGCACGCCAACTAAATTACCAGGTACTTTCGTTTCTTGGTAATGATTCTAATGTTCATGAGAATATGATGCTGCCTAAATTGGATACATTTGTTTTGCTTACAAATGAAGGGCCTAGCTTGGAGAAGGATGAACATTGGAGCAAGAACAAGCATGGAGATGATGGCATGCGCAAGGGGAACAAGAACGGAGTTACAAGTGATGATTTCAGGACTTTGAAGCCACCATAATGGGTGCATGAAGCCTTGGACGAAATATACAAGATGCCACTTCATAAATTTCATCCC
The DNA here is from genome assembly GCF_018294505.1 of Triticum aestivum. Classification (NCBI taxonomy): domain Eukaryota; kingdom Viridiplantae; phylum Streptophyta; class Magnoliopsida; order Poales; family Poaceae; genus Triticum; species Triticum aestivum. The sequence continues at coordinate 320,339,705 of NC_057804.1, read as the reverse complement.
GAGGCTATTTTAGGTGCTGCGTCACCTTATTATTGGGCCAGGCCCATGTAATTTCGAAATACATAAGTATAGGCTATTTTTAGAGTCCATATGTGTGGGGAAACAAGAGATAGGGTTGATTTCGGACCCCTCCACCAAGGGCCACGAAATTCCCCCCTCTTCCTCCATATATACAGCCCTTAGGGCATCGTTTAGACTTTGGGTTTTGTTTAGATTAAAAGTTCGCCATAGCTGCAACTTCGCGTACTTCGTTTGTGTTCAACGACCAGACAAAGGCGTCACAGAACCCCACCTTGATCAATAAAGCTTTCATCTTATATTCGCAATATCCAGATTGCAATCTTAGTTTCTTGCTTGTTCTTCGTTTGCTCGCAGGAAACAGACCCTCGTGGTCAGGTTGATCGTGCTCCGGCGTGGTCAATAACCTCTCGGAGTTGGTTTAGCGATTGCTAAGGCGCGACGTCCTTGCACGTTCGTAGTCGGATCGTCAAAGTCGACTTCCACCAAAGCGATATCCATCATCTCATCGAAAGACGGGACACCTCCGCCTCTATCACCTTTACTCCAACTTCCTGATTTTAACAAGACTTTTGAGCTTGAATGTGATGCTAGTGGAATTGGATTAGGAGGTGTGTTATTACAAGATGGCAAACCTGTTGCATACTTTTCTGAAAAATTGAGTGGGCCTAGTCTGAATTATTCTACTTATGATAAAGAATTATATGCTCTTGTTCGGACTTTAGAAACATGGCAACATTATTTATGGCCCAAAGAATTTGTTATACATTCTGATCATGAATCTTTGAAACATATTAAAAGTCAAGCTAAACTGAATCGTAGACATGCTAAATGGGTTGAATTCATTGAGACTTTCCCTTATGTCATTAAACACAAGAAGGGAAAAGAAAATGTTATTGCTGATGCATTGTCTCGTCGCTATACTATGCTTTCACAACTTGACTTCAAAATATTTGGTTTGGAGACCATCAAAGATCAATATGTGCATGATGCTGATTTTAAAGATGTAATGCAGAATTGTAAAGAAGGAAGAATGTGGAACATGTTTGTCGTTAACGATGGATTTGTGTTTCGTGCTAACAAGCTATGCATTCCAGCTAGCTCCGTTCGTCTTTTGTTGTTGCAGGAGGCGCATGGAGGAGGATTAATGGGACACTTTGGCGTGAAGAAGACGGAGGACGTACTTGCTACACATTTCTTTTGGCCAAAGATGAGACGGGATGTTGAGCGTTTTATTGCTCGATGCACTACATGTCAAAAAGCTAAGTCACGACTCAATCCTCATGGTTTATATATGCCTTTGCCTGTACCTAGTGTTCCTTGGGAGGATATATCTATGGACTTTGTTTTAGGTTTACCTCGAACAAAGAAGGGGAGGGATAGCATATTTGTTGTCGTGGATAGATTCTCGAAAATGGCACACTTTATACCATGTCATAAAAGCGATGATGCTGTTAATGTTGCTGATTTGTTCTTTCGTGAAATTATTCGCTTGCATGGTGTGCCAAATACTATTGTTTCAGATCGTGATACTAAATTTCTTAGCCACTTTTGGAGATGTTTATGGGCTAAGTTGGGGACTAAACTGCTTTTTAGTACTACTTGTTGATAGAGGCAAAGGTGTCCCGTCTTTCGATGAGATGGTGGATTTCGCTTTGGTGGAAGTCGACTTTGACGATCCGACTACGAACGTGCGAGGACGTCGCACCTTAGCAATCGCTAAACCAACTCCGAGAGGTTATTGACCACGCCGGAGCACGATCAACCTGACCACGAGGGTCTGTTTCCTGCGAGCAAACGAAGAACAAGCAAGAAACTGAGATTGCAATCTGGATATTGCGAATATAAGATGAAAGCTTTATTGATCAAGGTGGGGTTCTGTGACGCCTTTGTCTGGTCGTTGAACACAAACGAAGTACGCGAAGTTGCAGCTATGGCGAACTTTTAATCTAAACAAAACCCAAAGTCTAAACGATGCCCTAAGGGCTGTATATATGGAGGAAGAGGGAGGAATTTCGTGGCCCTTGGTGGAGGGGTCCGAAATCAACCCTATCTCTTGTTTCCCCACACATACGGACTCTAAAAATAGCCTATACTTATGTATTTCGAAATTACATGGGCCTGGCCCAATAATAAGGTGACGCAGCACCTAAAATAGCCTCGGGACGAAATTTATGAAGTGGCATCTTGTATATTTCGTCCAAGGCTTCATGCACCCATTATGGTGGCTTCAAAGTCCTGAAATCATCACTTGTAACTCCGTTCTTGTTTTCCTTGCGCATGCCATCATCTCCATGCTTGTTCTTGCTCCAATGTTCATCCTTCTCCAAGCTAGGCCCTTCATTTGTAAGAAAAACAAATGTATCCAATTTAGGCAGCATCATATTCTCATGAACATTAGAATCATTACCAAGAAACGAAAGTACCTGGTAATTTAGTTGGCGTGCACGAGCTCTAGTAATTGGTCCAGTATGTATGGCAGCAGGGGCTATGGGTGTAACAATTGTATTGATGTCCTCATCATCCTCCCCTTCTTGAAATGAAGTCGTCCTCGACGGAAGTTCATCTTCCTCACCCAAATAAGGCTTCAAATCTGCAATGTTAAAAGTGGGACTAACCCCAAAATCTGCAGGCAGCTCAAGTTTATATGCATTATCATTTATTTTCTCTAACACCTTAAAGGGACCATCAGCACGTGGCATTAACTTTGATTTGCGCAAATCAGGAAATCTATCCTTACGCAAATGTAACCAAACAAGATCTCCAGGTGCAAACACAACATGTTTTCTACCCTTATCTCCAGCAAGTTTATATTTAGCATTCATGCGCTCAATGTTTTCCTTAGTTAACTCATGCATTTTTAAAATCAATTCAGCACGTTGTTTAGCATCAAAATTAACCTTCTCCGAAGATGGAAGAGGCAACAAATCAATAGGTGCACGAGGTAGGAAACCTTACACAACTTCAAAAGGGCACATCTTAGTAGTAGAATGCAATGAACGATTATAAGCAAATTCAATATGAGGCAAGCATTCCTCCCACATTTTCTTATTATTCTTCAAAACAGCCCTAAGCATAGTAGACAACGTTCTATTGACTACTTCAGTTTGTCCATCAGTTTGGGGGTGACAAGTAGTACTAAAAAGCAGTTTAGTCCCCAACTTAGCCCATAAACATCTCCAAAAGTGGCTAAGAAATTTAGTATCACGATCTGAAACAATAGTATTTGGCACACCATGCAAGCGAATAATTTCACGAAAGAACAAATCAGCAACATTAACATCATCATCGCTTTTATGACATGGTATAAAGTGTGCCATTTTCGAGAATCTATCCACGACAACAAATATGCTATCCCTCCCCTTCTTTGTTCGAGGTAAACCTAAAACAAAGTCCATAGATATATCCTCCCAAGGAACACTAGGTACAGGCAAAGGCATATATGAACCATGAGGATTGAGTCGTGACTTAGCTTTTTGACATGTAGTGCAGCGAGCAATAAAACGCTCAACATCCCGTCTCATCTTTGGCCAAAAGAAATGTGTAGCAAGTACGTCCTCCATCTTCTTCACGCCAAAGTGTCCCATTAGTCCTCCTCCATGCGCCTCCTGCAACAACAAAAGACGAACGGAGCTAGCTGGAATGCATAGCTTGTTAGCACGAAACACAAATCCATCGTTAACAACAAACTTGTTCCACATTCTTCCTTCTTTACAATTATGCATTACATCTTTAAAATCAGCATCATGCACATATTGATCTTTGATGGTCTCCAAACCAAATATTTTGAAGTCAAGTTGTGAAAGCATAGTATAGCGATGAGACAATGCATCAGGAATAACATTTTCTTTTCCCTTCTTATGTTTAATGACATAAGGAAAAGTCTCAATGAATTCAACCCATTTAGTATGTCTACGATTCAGTTTAGCTTGACTTTTAATATGTTTCAAAGATTCATGATCAGAATGTATAACAAATTCTTTGGGCCATAAATAATGTTGCCATGTTTCTAAAGTCCGAACAAGAGCATATAATTCTTTATCATAAGTATAATAATTCAGACTAGGCCCACTCAATTTTTCAGAAGAATATGCAACAGGTTTGCCATCTTGTAATAACACACCGCCTAATCCAATTCCACTAGCATCACATTCAAGCTCAAAAGTCTTATTAAATTAGGAAGTTGGAGTAAAGGAGCATGTGTCAACTTATCTTTCAATACCGAGAAGGCTTCTTCCTGTGCGGTACCCCAAAGAAAAGGCACATCTTTCTTTGTAAGCTCATTAGGAGGTGCAGCAATGGTGCTGAAATCTCTCACAAAACGCCTATAGAATCCAGCGAGGCCAAGAAAACTCCTCACTTGTGTGACCGTTTTGGGTTGCGGCCAACTCTCAATAGCTTCAATCTTGGCTTTATCAACTTCAATTCCCTGTGGAGTAACAACATAGCCAAGAAAAGATACTCGGTCGGTGCAAAAGGTGCACTTCCCAAGGTTACCAAACAAACGTGCATCACGTAGAGCAATAAAAACAGCACGTAAATGTTCCAAATGTTCTTCCAAAGATCTGCTATAAATCAATATGTCATCAAAGTAAACTACCACAAATCGTCCAATGAAAGCACGTAAAACTTCGTTCATTAATCTCATGAAAGTACTAGGTGCATTAGTTAACCCAAAAGGCATGACTAACCACTCATATAATCCAAACTTAGTTTTAAATGCTGTTTTCCATTCATCTCCCGATTTCATACGAATTTGATGGTAGCCACTACGCAAATCAACTTTGGAGAATATTGTAGAGCCACTCAATTCATCAAGCATATCATCTAGCCTAGGAATAGGATGACGATAACGAATAGTAATATTATTAATGCCTCTACAATCAACACACATACGTGATGTACCATCCTTTTTCGGCACTAGAATAATAGGAACAGCACAAGGACTAAGGGATTCGCGTATATAACCTTTGTCGAGAAGCTCTTGTACTTGACGCATAATCTCCTTCGTCTCCTCTGGATTGGTACGGTATGGTGCACGGTTTGGCAGTGAAGCACCGGGAATTAAGTCAATCTGATGCTCAATCCCTCGAATAGGCGGTAATCCCGGTGGCACGTCTTGTGGAAAAACGTCAGCGAACTCCTTAACCTTGCCGCTGTTGTTGAACCATTGGATGTAGTAAGGATGTGGATGTGGTCTTGTGGTGAGAGAAAGCTTCTCCACCATCTCAATGCTAGCCAAGTTGTTGCAGCTCCCTCCGTCTATTATGACGCGCACAGAACGTTCCTTCACAACTCCCTTGGTATGGAACAAATTGTGCCTCTGATTTTGCTCAGCTTGTGTGACCTGCACACTCAAAACACGTTGAGCAACTAAACATTCATACCTGTCAGCGTCTTCAGGAGCCATGTATTGCGTCTCATGATCAGAATCATCTCCACCATGTTCTTCACGTGTAATAAGAGCCAATGTCTCCTCATCATAGTCACTAGCGGACTCATATCCACCATCCGCGGTAGCAATCATCACACGCGGAGATTTGCATTCCCTCGCATAATGACCTCCTACCTTACAACGACGACAAATAATATCACTTGTGTGCCCTGTTGATGCCATGGAAGAAGAAGAACGCTGTGCAGGCCCCGCAGGTGCGCTCTTGGCAGATAATGGTGGTTGTGCCTGTTTTCTTGTATCACGGCTGGAGGTGGCACCGGATGGAGGTGCTGGTGCAGTTGAAGTAGAAGATGCACGTGGTGTCCATGATGAAGGTCGGCCTGCAGAAAAGTTAGTTCGCCCCAATGCTTGTCGATCCTGCACTTCACGTTCAGCTTTACAAGCAAGATGGAATAAACGAGTGATATTAGTATACTCCTTATAGTCTAGAATGGTCTGAATCTCTCTATTTAATCCACCCAGAAAACGTGCAAGCATAGCTTCATTCTCCTCAACAATACCACATCTAATCATGCCAGTTTGTAATTCCTGATAATATTCTGATAGAGGCAAAGGTGTCCCGTCTTTCGATGAGATGATGGATATCGCTTTGGTGGAAGTCGGCTTTGACGATCCGACTACGAACGTGCGAGGACGTCGCGCCTTAGCAATCGCTAAACCAACTCCGAGAGGTTATTGACCACGCCGGAGCACGATCAACCTGACCACGAGGGTCTGTTTCCTGCGAGCAAACGAAGAACAAGCAAGAAACTGAGATTGCAATCTGGATATTGCGAATATAAGATGAAAGCTTTATTGATCAAGGTGGGGTTCTGTGACGCCTTTGTCTGGTCGTTGAACACAAACGAAGTACGCGAAGTTGCAGCTATGGCGAACTTTTAATCTAAACAAAACCCAAAGTCTAAACGATGCCCTAAGGGCTGTATATATGGAGGAAGAGGGGGGAATTTCGTGGCCCTTGGTGGAGGGGTCCGAAATCAACCCTATCTCTTGTTTCCCCACACATACGGACTCTAAAAATAGCCTATACTTATGTATTTCGAAATTACATGGGCCTGGCCCAATAATAAGGTGACTCAGCACCTAAAATAGCCTCGGGACGAAATTTATGAAGTGGCATCTTGTATATTTCGTCCAAGGCTTCATGCACCCATTATGGTGGCTTCAAAGTCCTGAAATCATCACTTGTAACTCCGTTCTTGTTCCCCTTGCGCATGCCATCATCTCCATGCTTGTTCTTGCTCCAATGTTCATCCTTCTCCAAGCTAGGCCCTTCATTTGTAAGCAAAACAAATGTATCCAATTTAGGCAGCATCATATTCTCATGAACATTAGAATCATTACCAAGAAACGAAAGTACCTGGTAATTTAGTTGGCGTGCACGAGCTCTAGTAATTGGTCCAGTATGTATAGCAGCAGGGGCTGTGGGTGTAACAATTGTATTGATGTCCTCATCAGTGTTCCTCTTGCGTTTGGCCAAACTGTTGGTGCTGCTGTTGATACTTCTGTGGCTCCTGCTGCTGATGCGGAGGAGGATGATTATGTGGGAGATTATGAGGATGAGGTTGATCAAAATCAGCACTACGTGCAGCCACCTGTACCACCACCAGCAGGTCGACCTCAGGTATATATTCGTAATGGTAGGCCTGCACCACCACCTCAGGTACGAGATGATGTCCATATTCCTAAACTGAAATTGAATATTCCACCATTTGAGGGTAGATATGTTCCTGATATATATCTTACTTGGGAGTTAGAAACTGAACAACGATTTACATGTTTACAATATCCTGAGGAGAGACGAGTTGCTGCTGCTGTTTGTGCTTTCACTAGTTTTGCATGTGTATGGTGGTCTGAACATTGTAGATTGTATCCTATTCCAACTACTTGGGCTGTTTTGAAAACTGCTATGCGTACGCGTTGGGTTCCACCATATTATCAACGTGAATTGCTTCAAAAATTGCAGCGTTTAAGACAAGGGAAAAATTCTGTAGAAGAATATTATCAGGAATTACAAACTGGCATGATTAGATGTGGTATTGTTGAGGAGAATGAAGCTATGCTTGCACGTTTTCTGGGTGGATTAAATAGAGAGATTCAGACCATTCTAGACTATAAGGAGTATACTAATATCACTCGTTTATTCCATCTTGCTTGTAAAGCTGAACGTGAAGTGCAGGATCGACAAGCATTGGCGCGAACTAACTTTTCTGCAGGCCGACCTTCATCATGGACACCACGTGCATCTTCTACTTCAACTGCACCAGCACCTCCATCCGGTGCCACCTCCAGCCGTGATACAAGAAAACAGGCACAACCACCATTATCTGCCAAGAGCGCACCTGCGGGGCCTGCACAGCGTTCTTCTTCTTCCATGGCATCAACAGGGCACACAAGTGATATTATTTGTCGTCGTTGTAAGGTAGGAGGTCATTATGCGAGGGAATGCAAATCTCCGCGTGTGATGATTGCTACCGCGGATGGTGGATATGAGTCCGCTAGTGACTATGATGAGGAGACATTGGCTCTTATTACACGTGAAGAACATGGTGGAGATGATTCTGATCATGAGACGCAATACATGGCTCCTGAAGACGCTGACAGGTATGAATGTTTAGTTGCTCAACGTGTTTTGAGTGTGCAGGTCACACAAGCTGAGCAAAATCAGAGGCACAATTTGTTCCATACCAAGGGAGTTGTGAAGGAACGTTCTGTGCGCGTCATAATAGACGGAGGGAGCTGCAACAACTTGGCTAGCATTGAGATGGTGGAGAAGCTTTCTCTCACCACAAGACCACATCCACATCCTTACTACATCCAATGGTTCAACAACAGCGGCAAGGTTAAGGAGTTCGCTGACGTTTTTCCACAAGACGTGCCACCGGGATTACCGCCTATTCGAGGGATTGAGCATCAGATTGACTTAATTCCCGGTGCTTCACTGCCAAACCGTGCACCATACCGTACCAATCCAGAGGAGACGAAGGAGATTATGCGTCAAGTACAAGAGCTTCTCGACAAAGGTTATATACGCGAATCCCTTAGTCCTTGTGCTGTTCCTATTATTCTAGTGCCGAAAAAGGATGGTACATCACGTATGTGTGTTGATTGTAGAGGCATTAATAATATTACTATTCGTTATCGTCATCCTATTCCTAGGCTAGATGATATGCTTGATGAATTGAGTGGCTCTACAATATTCTCCAAAGTTGATTTGCGTAGTGGCTACCATCAAATTCGTATGAAATCGGGAGATGAATGGAAAACAGCATTTAAAACTAAGTTTGGATTATATGAGTGGTTAGTCATGCCTTTTGGGTTAACTAATGCACCTAGTACTTTCATGAGATTAATGAACGAAGTTTTACGTGCTTTCATTGGACGATTTGTGGTAGTTTACTTTGATGACATATTGATTTATAGCAGATCTTTGGAAGAACATTTGGAACATTTACGTGCTGTTTTTATTGCTCTACGTGATGCACGTTTGTTTGGTAACCTTGGGAAGTGCACCTTTTGCACCGACCGAGTATCTTTTCTTGGCTATGTTGTTACTCCACAGGGAATTGAAGTTGATAAAGCCAAGATTGAAGCTATTGAGAGTTGGCCGCAGCCCAAAACGGTCACACAAGTGAGGAGTTTGCTTGGCCTCGCTGGATTCTATAGGCGTTTTGTGAGAGATTTCAGCACCATTGCTGCACCTCTCAATGAGCTTACAAAGAAAGATGTGCCTTTTCTTTGGGGTACCGCATAGGAAGAAGCCTTCACGGTATTGAAAGATCAGTTGACACATGCTCCTTTACTCGAACTTCCTGATTTTAATAAGACTTTTGAGCTTGAATGTGATGCTAGTGGAATTGGATTAGGAGGTGTGTTATTACAAGATGGCAAACCTGTTGCATACTTTTCTGAAAAATTGAGTGGGCCTAGTCTGAATTATTCTACTTATGATAAAGAATTATATGCTCTTGTTCGGACTTTAGAAACATGGCAACATTATTTATGGCCCAAAGAATTTGTTATACATTCTGATCATGAATCTTTGAAACATATTAAAAGTCAAGCTAAACTGAATCGTAGACATGCTAAATGGGTTGAATTCATTGAGACTTTTCCTTATGTCATTAAACACAAGAAGGGAAAAGAAAATGTTATTGCTGATGCATTGTCTCGTCGCTATACTATGCTTTCACAACTTGACTTCAAAATATTTGGTTTGGAGACCATCAAAAATCAATATGTGCATGATGCTGATTTTAAAGATGTAATGCAGAATTGTAAAGATGGAAGAATGTGGAACAAGTTTGTTGTTAACGATGGATTTGTGTTTCGTGCTAACAAGCTATGCATTCCAGCTAGCTCCGTTCGTCTTTTGTTGTTGCAGGAGGCGCATGGAGGAGGATTAATGGGACACTTTGGCGTGAAGAAGACGGAGGACGTACTTGCTACACATTTCTTTTGGCCAAAGATGAGACGGGATGTTGAGCGTTTTATTGCTCGCTGCACTACATGTCAAAAAGCTAAGTCACGACTCAATCCTCATGGTTTATATATGCCTTTGCCTGTACCTAGTGTTCCTTGGGAGGATATATCTATGGACTTTGTTTTAGGTTTACCTCGAACAAAGAAGGGGAGGGATAGCATATTTGTTGTCGTGGATAGATTCTCGAAAATGGCACACTTTATACCATGTCATAAAAGCGATGATGTTGTTAATGTTGCTGATTTTCGAAAAAAAAATTCCGAAACCTACTCCGGCAAGGAAACACAAATCGGAATCTAGATGGATCCCGAAAACAAACCTAATAAGCAAAGAACTCGGATTGGTGGTGGATATATGGTGGTGGTATATGGCAGCGGTGGTGGTACTGGTGGTAGTATATGGATATGGATCGGTGGTGGTATATGGACACGGATTGGTGGTGGTATATGGATACGGATTCGGTGCGGTGGTGGTGGATGGCAGGGGCGATGATGATGGTGCGGCGGCGGCGTGACAACTTATGACCAGAACTCGAAACTCTAAAAGACTAGACTCTAAGACCAGCAACTAGACACGACGATGCAACCGCAAATTCAACAAAGCAAAACCTGGCTCTGATACCACTTGATAGAGATGGAGGTGTCCCGTCTTTCGATGAGATGGTGGATTTCGCTTTGGTGGAAGTCGACTTTGACGATCCGACTACGAACGTGCGAGGACGTCGCGCCTTAGCAATCGCTAAACCAACTCCGAGAGGTTATTGACCACGCCGGAGCACGATCAACCTGACCACGAGGGTCTGTTTCCTGCGAGCAAACGAAGAACAAGCAAGAAACTAAGATTGCAATCTGGATATTGCGAATATAAGATGAAAGCTTTATTGATCAAGGTGGGGTTCTGTGACGCCTTTGTCTGGTCGTTGAACACAAACGAAGTACGCGAAGTTGCAGCTATGGCGAACTTTTAATCTAAACAAAACCCAAAGTCTAAACGATGCCCTAAGGGCTGTATATATGGAGGAAGAGGGGGGAATTTCGTGGCCCTTGGTGGAGGGGTCAGAAATCAACCCTATCTCTTGTTTCCCCACACATACGGACTCTAAAAATAGCCTATACTTATGTATTTCGAAATTACATGGGCCTGGCCCAATAATAAGGTGACGCAGCACCTAAAATAGCCTCGGGACGAAATTTATGAAGTGGCATCTTGTATATTTCGTCCAAGGCTTCATGCACCCATTATGGTGGCTTCAAAGTCCTGAAATCATCACTTGTAACTCCGTTCTTGTTTTCCTTGCGCATGCCATCATCTCCATGCTTGTTCTTGCTCCAATGTTCATCCTTCTCCAAGCTAGGCCCTTCATTTGTAAGAAAAACAAATGTATCCAATTTAGGCAGCATCATATTCTCATGAACATTAGAATCATTACCAAGAAACGAAAGTACCTGGTAATTTAGTTGGCGTGCACGAGCTCTAGTAATTGGTCCAGTATGTATGGCAGCAGGGGCTATGGGTGTAACAATTGTATTGATGTCCTCATCACCAGGACTCCTGGCACAAGTGGGGACTATTTTATGGATTCGCGCTCGCCGCGAGAAGTTTGAGTATTTGTGGGTCCAACACAGACTCTGAATGACAAAGTTATGACCGTTTTTGATGAAGACATCGATACCATTGTTACACCCACAACCCCTACTGCTACATATACTGGACCAATTACTAGAGAGCTTGTGCACGCCAATTAAATTATCAGGTACTTCCGTTTCTTGGTAATGATTCTAATGTTCATGAGAATATGATGCTGCCTAAATTGGATACATTTGTTTTGCTTACAAATGAAGGGCCAGGAATGGATAAGAGGGATGAACACTGGAGCAAGACCAAGCATGTAGATGATGGCATGCGCAAGGGGAAGAAGAACAAAGTTAGAAGTGATGATTTCAGGACTTTGAAGCCACCATAATGAGTGCATGAAGCCTTGGATGAAATATACAACATGCCAATTCATTAATTTCGTCCAGAGGCTATTCTAGGTGTTGCGTCACCTTTTTATTGGGCCAGGCCCATGTAATTTCGAAATACATAAGTATAGGCTATTTTTAAAGTCCGTATTTGTGGGGAAACAACAGATAGGGTTGGTTTCGGACCCCTCCGCCAGGGGCCACGAAATTCCCCCCTCTTCCTCCATATATACAGCCCTTAGCTGCAACTTCGCTTACTTCGTTTGTGTTCAACGACCAGACCAAGACGTCACATAACTCCATCTTGATCAATAAAGATATGATCTTATATCCGCAATATCCAGATTGCAATCTCAGTTTCTTCCTTGTTCTTCGTTCAATCGCAGAAAATAGACCCTCATGGTCAGGTTGATTGTGCTCCGGCGTGGTAAATAACCTCTGAGAGTTGGTTTAGCGATTGCTAAGGCACGACCTCCTCGCACGTACGTAGTCGGATCGTCAAAGTCTACTCCTCCAAAATGATAATCACCATCTCATCGAAAGACGGGACACCTTAGCCTCTATCAAGTGGTATCTGATTTCCAGGTTGCTCGGTGAGATTTTACAGTTTTTCGTAGTTTAGATCGAGTCTGTTCTTCATACCTACAGTCCACGAAAAAGCCAAAAAATATATTTTAGTGTTAGTTCATCATATCCGAACCAATCTGAGCCTTTGCATAATCTTTTTAGTGTTTTGCATTGTTGAATTTGCAGTTGCATCGTCGTGTCTAGTTGCTGGTCTTAGTGTCTAGTCCTTTAGAGTTTCGAGTTCTGTTCACAAGTTGCCACGCCGCCGCCGCATCACCGTCATCACCACTGCCATATACCACCATCGTCATCACCAGTCCCATATACCACCATCGTCATCACCGCATCCATATACCACCATCGTCATCACCGCTGCCATATACTACCATCGTCATCACCGCTGCCATATACCACATATTCACCACCATCACGATAATCCGAGTCCACCTCCATCAGAGATTCTCCACCAGTCCGTGTTCCACCGCCCTACATATATCCGCCACAAGTCCGAGTTACCACCAGATTCATCTCCGCCACCAGTCCTAGTCCGAGTCCAGTAGACTTCCAGATCATGCGATACTACGAGTCGTGACCAAGTTGGACTCCTGAACTTCCGTGTTACCCGCAGTAGAAAAATAGTTCCAGTTGAAAAACTAAAAAGATAAGTCTGGAAAATTTTGGCTAGGCAGTTTTTAGACCATTTGTAGACTTTTTTTGGAAAAAAATTGTTGCGGAGCAAAAAAAGAGAGAAAAAGTGAAAAAAAGAGAGAGAAAAAAATTTAGAGTGTGCTCCTCCCTTGATTACGTGATGCACCGTGATTTTGTTAGTGTTCTAGGCTCGCGTCTCTAGCACGGTCTAGCCTAGGACCAGCACAGTACCGTCGTTGAGCGTTTATTCAACTTTGCATCTCTGAATTGATTGTTGCTGACCCTTTTTGCTACCATATTATAAGGTTTCCCAGCTCTACATACATCTACGTCGTGCGTTTGACACCGCCTAGCCATCGCTCTATCCAAGCTTTGAGAGTTTTGACTACAACGGTTGCCGATCACCACCTGCTGCTGGGTAAGAACTGGTAAGAATTTGAGATTCGCTTGACGGGTTTGTGACACACCACCACCACTTCCTAGTTGCTGGTCTTAGCGTCTAGTCTTTTAGAGTTTTGAGTTCTAGTCATAAGTTGTCACGCCGCCGCCGCACTATCATCATCGTCCCTGCCATCTACCACCACCGCTTATCCACCACCGATCCGTATCCATATACCATCACCAATCCGTATCCATATACCACCACCAGTCCGTATCCATATACCACCACCGCTGCCATATTTTTCTATCATATATTCGCCACCAGTCCGTGCTTCACGTCCCATCATATACAATCATCACCAGTCCGAGTTCCACCAGATTCATCTCCGCCACCAGTCCTAGTCCGAGTCCAGTATTTGTTCCTTTATTTTCGAGTTCCAGATCACACGATACTACGAGACGTGACCAAGTCGGACTCCCCAACTTCTGTGCTACCCGCAGTAGAAAATAGTTCCAGTTTAAAAAAAACACTAATTCTGGAAAATTCTGGCTAGGCAGCTTTTAGACCATTTGTAGACTTTTTCAAAAAAAAATGTTGCAGAGCAAAAAAAAGTAACAAAAAAGAAAAAAATTCAGAGTGTGCTCCTCCCTTGATTACGTGCCCTGCCATGATTTTGTTAGTGTTCTAGGCTCCCGTCTCTAGCACGGTCTAGCCTAGGACCAGCACAGTACGTCGTTGAGCGTTTATTCAACTTTGCATCTCTGAATTGATTATTGCTGACCCTTTTTGCTACCATATTATAAGCCTTCCCAGCTCCACATACATCTATGTCATGCATTTTTGGTAATCACTTTATCCAAGCTTTGAGAATTTTGACTACAACGGTTGCCGATCACCACCTGCTGCTGGGTAAGAACTGGTAAGAATTTGAGATTCATTTGAATGATTTGTGACATACCATCACCACCACCGTTTCCTAGTAGTCTGTAGGATCATATTCTTTTGTGTTTCTATTGCTACTAACCATGGCAGGATCACAAGCCGATGAGACTGATTGGGAGAACATGACGAACAAACAACTACATGATAAATTTCAGCAAATGATGAGTGGATAGGTGCAAGATGTGCTAAACAGATTTGAAGAGGCCATGGAGAAGATAGATGGCATTGAGAAGACGTTCAAAACAAAGCTCGATAACAAGTTCAATGAATTGCTCGCGCATCTTCCACAACCGCCGCCAGCTGCACCTGGTGCACCTCTACAACAACAACACCAACATCAACTACAATGTCGCCTTCCAAATCAAGTGGGATGAGCACAATGCGTTCCCCTCGAGCTTGGTCAAAATTCTGGTGCCGCTGCACCTACTGTTGATGCTTCTGTGGCTCCTGCTACTGTTGCTGCTGGTACCGAGGAGGATGATGATTATGGGGGCGATTATGAGGATGAGGTTGATCAAAATCAGAACTACGTGCAACCACCAGCACTAGGTCGTCCACATGCAAATAATCGCAATGGTAGGCCTGCACCACCACCTCAGGTACGAGATCATGACCATGTTCCTAAACTGAAATTCAATATTCCACCATTTGAGGGTAGATATGTTCCTGATATATATCTTACTTGGGAGTTAGAAACTGAACAACGTTTTACATGTTTACAATCTCCCGAGGAGAGACGGGTTGTTGCTACTGTTTGTGCTTTCACTAGTTTTGCATGTGTATGCTGGTCTGAACATTGTAGATTATATCCTATTCCAGCTACTTGAGCTACTTTGAAAACATCTATGTGTACTCGTTGGGTTCCACCATATTATCAACGTGAATCGCTTCAAAAACTGCAGCGTTTAAGACAAGGAAAAAAATTCTATAGAAGAATATTATCAGGAATTACAAACTGGTATGATTAGATGTGGTATTGCTGAGGAGAATGAAGCTATGCTCGCACGTTTTATGGGTGGATTAAATAGAGAGATTTAGACCATTCTAGAGTATAAGGAGTATACTAATATCACTCGTTTATTCCATCTTGCTTGTGAAGCTGAACATGAAGTGCAGGATCGACAAGCATTGGCGTGAACTAACTTTTCTGTAGGTCGACCTTCATCATGAACACCGTGTGCATCTTCTACTTCCACTGCACCAGCACCTCCATTAGGTGTCACCTCCAGCCGTGATACAAGAAAGCAGGCACAACCACCACTATCTGCCAAGAGCTCTCCTGTCGGGCCTGCACAGAGCTCTTCTTGTTCCGTGGCATCAACAGGGCACACAAGTGATATTATTTGTTGCCGTTATGCGAGAGAATGCAAATCTCAGTGTGTGATGATTGCTACTGAGGATGGTGGGTATGAGTCCGCTAGTGACTATGATGAGGAGACTTTGGCTCTTATTACACGTGAAGAACATCGTGGAGATGATTCTAATCATGAGACGCAATACATAGCTCCTGAAGACGCTGACAGGTGTGAATGTTTAGTTGCTCAACGTGTTTTGAGTGTGCAGGTCACACAAGCTGAGCAACATCAGAGGCATAATTGGTTCCATACAAAGGGAGTTGTGAAGGAACGTTTTGTGCGCGTCATCATAGACGGAGGGAGCTGCAACAACTTGGCTAGCATGGAGATGGTGGAGAAGCTATATCTCACCACAAGACCACATCCACATCCTTACTACATCCAATGGTTCAACTATAGCAGCAAGGTTAAGGTAAGACGTACTGTTCGTGTGCATTTTAGTATCTCTACATATGCTGATTATATTGATTGTGATGTGGTACCTATGCAAGCATGTTCCTTATTACTTGGTCGACCATGGCAATTTGATAAAAATTCTGTACACCATGGTAGAAACAATCAGTATACTCTTGTTCATAAGGATAAAAATATTACTTTGCTTCCTATGACTCTTGATTCCATTTTGAAAGATGATATTAATAGAGATAATAAAGCAAAACAGGAGAAGAATAAGAGTGAAAATCAGATTGTTGTAAAAGAATTTGAGCAACAAATGAAGCCTAATAATAAACCATCTAGTGTTGCTTCTGAAATTAAATTGAAAAGTGCATGTTTATTTGCCACCAAATCTGATATTGATGAGCTAGATTTTAGCAAATCTGTTTGCTATGCTTTTGTGTGCAAAGAGGCATTATTTTCATTCGAGAATGTGCCTTCCTATTTGCCTCCTGCTTTCACTAACATTTTGCAGGAGTTTGCTGACGTCTTTCCACAAGACGTGCCGCTGAGATTACCGCTTGTTCGAGGGATTGAGCATCAGATTGACTTAATTCCCGGTGCTTCACTGATTTGCGTAGTTGATACCATCAAATTCTTATGAAATTGGGGGATGAATGGAAAACAACATTTAAAACTAAGTTTGGATTATATGAGTGGTTAGTCATGCCTTTTGGGTTAACTAATGCACCTAGTACTTTCATGAGATTAATGAATGAAGTTTTACGTGCTTTCATTGGACGATTTGTGGTAGTCTATTTTGATGATATACTGATTTATAGCAGATCTTTGGAGGAACATTTGGAACATTTACGTGATGTTTTTATTGCTCTATGTGATGCACGTTTGTTTGGTAACCTTGGGAAGTGCACCTTTTGCACCGACCGAGTATATTTTCTTGGCTATGTTGTTACTCCATAGGGAATTGAAGTTGATAAAGCCAAGATTGAAGCTATTGAGAGTTGGCGCAGCCCAAAACGGTCACACAAGTGAGGAGTTTTCTTGGCCTCGCTGGATTCTATAGGCGTTTTGTGAGAGATTTCAGCACCATTGCTGCATCTCTCAATGAGCTTACAAAGAAAGATGGGCCTTTTGTTTGGGGTACCGCACAAGAAGAAGCCTTCACGGTATTGAAAGATAAGTTGACACATTCTCCGTTACTCCAACTTCTTGATTTTAATAAGACTTTTGAGCTTGAATGTGATGCTAGTGGAATTGGATTAGGAGGTGTGTTATTACAAGATGGCAAACATGTTGCATACTTTTCTGAAGAATTGAGTGGGCCTAGTCTGAATTATTCTATTTATGATAAAGAATTATATGCTCTTGTTTGGACTTTAGAAACATGCCAACATTATTTATGGCCCAAAGAATTTGTTATACATTCTGATCATGAATCTTTGAAACATATTAAAAGTCAAGCCAAACTGAATCGTAGACATGCTAAATGGGTTGAATTCATTGAGACTTTCCCTTGTGTCATTAAACACAAGAAGGGTAAAGAAAATGTTATTGCTGATGCTTTGTCTCGTCGCTATACTATGCTTTCACAACTTGACTTCAAGATATTTGGTTTGGAGACCATCAAATATCAATATGTGCATGATGCTGATTTTAAAGATGTATTGCAGAATTGTAAAGAAGGGAGAACATGGAACAGGTTCGTTATTAACGATGGATTTGTGTTTCGTGCTAACAAGCTATGCATTCCAGCTTGCTCTGTTCATCTTTTGTTGTTGAAGGATGCGCATGGAGGAGGATTAATGGGACACTTTGGCATGAAGAAGACGGAGGATATACTTGCTACACATTTCTTTTGGCCAACGATGAGACGGGATGTTGAGCATTTTGTTGCTCGCGGCACTACATGTCAAAAAGCTAAGTCCCGACTCAATCCTCATGGTTTATATATTCCTTTGCCTGTACCTAGTGTTCCTTGGGAGGATATATCTATGGACTTTGTTTTAGGTTTACCTCGAACAAAGAAGGGGAGGGATAGCATATTTGTTGTCCTGGATAGATTCTCGAAAATGGCACACTTCATACCATGTCATAAAAGCGATGATGTTGTTAATGTTGCTGATTTGTTCTTTCATGAAATTATTCGCTTGCATGGTGTGCCAAATACTGTTGTTTCAGATCGTGATACTAAATTTCTTAGCCACTTTTGGAGATGTTTATGGGCTAAGTTGGGGACTAAACTGCTTTTTAGTACTACTTGTCACCCCCAAACTGATGGACAAACTGAAGTAGATAATAGAACATTGTGTACTATGCTTAGGGTTGTTTTGAAGAATAATAAGAAAATGTGGGAAGAATGCTTGCCTCATATTAAATTTTCTTTCAATTGTTCATTGCAGTCTACTACTAAGATGTGCCCTTTTGAAATTGTGTATGGTTTTCTACCGCGTGCACCTATTGATTTGTTGCCTCTTCCATCTTCGGAGAGGGTTAACTTTGATGCTAGACAACATGGTGAATTGATCTTAAAAATGCATCAGTTAGCTAAGGAAAACATAGAGCGTATGAATGATAAATATAAACTTGTTGGAGATAAGGGTAGAAAACATGTTGTCTTTGCACCTGGAGATCTTGTTTGGTTACATTTGCGTACGGATAGGTTTCCTAATTTGTGCAAATCAAAGCTAATGCCACGTGCTAATGGTCCTTTTAAGGTGTTAGAGAAAATAAATGATAATGCATATAAACTTGAGCTGCCTGCAGATTTTGGGGTTAGTCCCACTTTTAACATTGCAGATTTGAAGCCTTATTTGGTTGAGGAAGATGAGCTTCCGTCGAGGACGACTTCATTTCAAGAAGGGGAGGATGATGAGGACATCGATACCATTGTTACACCCACAACCCCTACTGCTACATATACTGGACCAATTACTAGAGAGCTTGTGCACGCCAATTAAATTATCAGGTACTTACGTTTCTTGGTAATGATTCTAATGTTCATGAGAATATGATGCTGCCTAAATTGGACACATTTGTTTTGCTTACAAATGAAGGGCCTGGCATGGATAAGAGGGATGAATACTGGAGCAAGACCAAGCATGGAGATGAGAGCATGTGCAAGGGGAACAAGAACGGAGTTACAAGTGATGACTTCAGGACTTTGAAGCCACCATAATGAGTGCATGAAGCCTTGGACGAAATATACAAGATGCCACTTCATAAATTTCGTCCAGAGGCTATTCTAGGTGTTGCGTCACCTTTTTATTGGGCCGGGCCCATGTAATTTCGAAATACATAAGTATAGGCTATTTTTAGAGTCTGTTTGTGGGGAAACAAGAGATAGGGTTTGTTTCGGACCCCTCCACCAAGGGCCACTAAATGCCCCCCTCTTCCTCCATATATACAGCCCTTTGGGCAGCGCATTTAGACTTTGGGTTTTGTTTAGATTAAAAGATTTCCATAGCTGCAAGTTCGCGTACTTCATTTGTGTTCAACGACCAGACCAAGACGTCACAGAACCCCATCTTGATCAATAAAGCTTTCATCTTATATCCGCAATATCTAGATTGCAATCTCAGTTTCTTGCTTGTTCTTCATTTGCTCGCAGGAAATAGACCCTCGTGGTCGGGTTGATCATGCTCCGGCATGGTCAATAACCTCTCGGAGTTGGTTTAGCGATTGCTAAGGCGCGACGTCCTCACACGTACGTAGTCGGATCGTCAAAGTCTACTCCTCCAAAACGATAATCACCATCTCATCGAAAGACGGGACACCTTAGCCTCTATCAGCTTTAGTGAACATCGGTCCATTCCATGGCAGTCCTTGAAAGTACTTCATTTTCACGTGACGCTTTTTGCCTGACCGCCCTGAAATTTTAGGTTCTCTATAGTGGAGATATTGTTTCCACATATATATTGACCGATGACAAGAATGCCCTTTTCTTCTTAGCTTCCACGCGCATGAGTTACAACATGCCATCAGGCGAAAACAAGGAAAATAAGGCATATAGTCGCTGGATTCTCTTCAATTTACGGCCAAATGAGATTGCCGGATCATAGAGCATCTACAGAAAGGTACGTTTGTCCCTACCAGGGGGGCTAATATCTATAAGCAACATAATCTCTCGAATTTCCACTACAAGAAATATGTCAACTTGTGACCTTGACTATTGGTCACTGAAAGGTCATTGCTTTTCATTTGCAACCTTTTTGTGACCAAAAATAGAAGGTCAAAAGCTGGCGGTCGTAAACTGAAATTAACGACCTTCTCTGTGAGAAGGTCGTAGACATTTATGACCAAAACAGAAGGTCGTTGAACCCATGACCTTTTGTTTTGGTCACTGGCTGTCTTCCTAGGCCACATCGGATCCTACGTGACAGTCTGACGTGGAAAAATTGCGACCAATTTAAAATGTCGTTGATAACATTCGGCCCGATCCGATTCGGTGTCTATATGGGTCGAGCCCATTAATTCAACCCATTTGTTAGTTATTTTTCTTTCAATTTTTTTGACTACATGGGCCGAGCCCAACAATTAAGCCTTTTTTATTTTCTGGGCTCTGGCCTTTTGGTTCAGCAGATCAAGTATTTCTTTTTTTAAAATATGGGTCCCAATTGTGAGGTTCTTTTGGTAAGTTGGTCCCAGTTGTCTAGGTCATTTTCTTCAAATTTCAATTTGCTAGTAAATAAATAAACCAATATTCCAATGGGAACAGACAAAGAACACACGCAACACTTCAAATAATAGCCAAAATCAGTTTGATACATCATACAATAGCAGAATCGGTGTGTTACATCATCATATAACACATACAAATGGCAATCAGTCTATATACTCTAGGTCTCTTCAAACTTTGCATTCCCCAGCTTCCCAGCTTCCAAATCTCGGTTCGTACTGATCTGCAGCATAAAATCGACGCCACGTTAATAGACCAAACTTGGTGTTACAACAGATGAATGAATATGTGGTGTCTTCTTCAAATAAGTTCAATTTTTTGAAAATGGCATTTGCAACTAGAAGCCATCCACCCACTAAACAGAATTTTCATGAATATGTTCAGTTGTGTTTAATTACTAACCTACATGAGCTCTAAGCAACTTTCAGCACACCAGCAATAGTCGCTTGAACATGCACACGAACAAACACGATGACAAATAAATTAAGGCTAGTAAGTGACCCAATCACTACTGCAACTCAAATATAATGAAGAATCTAAGCAGGATAAAAATGGTTCCTCAATATGCTCATGTCCCAGGTACGCTACAAGCAGTACTAATATAAACAAAAGTAAAATTCTTAGAATTGACATACAGAGACCGATGCTAGGTTACGCAAACATCAAAATATCAGGAAACAAATAAACGCCAGATCCTCACAAGCAGCAGCAGGAATAAATTTTGTTTAGATTCAATTATATAAAACACATTCACAACAGATTTAATTGGAAGCGAAGTCACAACTTAAACTGCTGTATGAAGGAAATGTCTGTCGACCGCTCCGCCATCTAAATAGATGAATTTGAATAAATATAACAGATAATTTTGAATCATAGCCCAGGCTGGGGGTACCTTGAGTATGAGCTTGAGCTTGTCAAATTCAGTGTTGGACATTCTGGGGTTGCCGGCAATGTAGGACATCAAGGATTCGACCAGCCTCTACTCATCGGTACCTGTAAACACCAAGAAAAAGAACAAAGGTTTGAATCAAACAATAGTTGTAAATTCTGTTAGCATGATTACAAATTATCAGTAACCAAAGTACTCATCTTCCTTCCAGGTTTTGAATAGCCTAACAAATTGCCAGCTCCATTTTTCTTCCCAACCCATGAAAATCAGTGTTGAATAGCCCAACAAATAACACACCAGTCCCCAAACCAGAAAAGAGCATGGGAATAAACAGACCAACCCCCACATTCCAATAATTCAAACACTCAGCAGTCAAATGTGTGTGTGTATGCATGTAAATGTACTGAGGTTATGCAAAGTGATAAATACAGTTTTACCTTGGTTTATTTTTTTCATGTACAAAATCTCCCATCATATATAGACTAAAGTGCATGTGACAAAACAATATAGAGCAAGCTTTTCAATATGCAAATAATTGCACACAATACTCTTAGGTGTGCTCAACCAGTTGACATCAGTAGGATGCAATGTTTGATACATCAAGAGCTATTGATCGTTCGTCCATTCACAACACTTGCATGAACGAATCTACGCAGCCTCGGCAAACATAGCCCTACGCCATGCCAACCTACTGAATTTCACAACACCTTGCACTTGGACCAGGGAGTGGATAGGAGGCGAGCGTCATTCATGGACAGACATACCCATCTTGCGGAAGTAGAGGAAGTTGGTGACGAGGCACCAGATCCGGTAGTGCTGCACCACCAGCTTGGGGTTCAGGTACAGGTGGTACGGCAAGATGATCTGCATTGAATCAATCAATCACTAGGTCATCGACTCGATTCAACAGAAGAAGCACCAAATCGCGTCGCAAACGACCAGAGGCCCGCCCCCACGGGTGGACTACGGTGGGCGCAGGGCGAGGCGTACCTCGAGGGTGCAGCCGACGGTGGTGAGGACGGCGGCGGTGAGTTAGGAGCGCGTGATGATAGGTATCTGCTGGTACCACTCCTCCACTGCCTGCGCCATCCCTGCTCCTCCTTGACGAACTCGGTCTCCTCACGACCGTCGGCTTGGCAGCTGATGTGATTCATTCACAACAACCATCTTCCCAAAGAGCTTCAGGACCGGAGCATCGGACGTGTTGTCACACACCACTTCTTCTGAAATACTACTGCCCTTGGATTTCTAAAATATACAGTTAAAAAATCATCAGAATTGGAAAGATTGAAGAATTTCATTCAGAGAGAGCTACTAGTGTGTTTGTACACATTAGCTGCAAACAAGTGCTATTTGTTTTACATACCCTTCTCTGCTCTGCTCTTCTCTTCTCCAAGTGAAAGCAGAGCAGGGAGAGCAAGCACACTACCATAACATACAAAGCCATCTACAACCAGCCAAAAAACAAACATACCTACAGGACACGCTCACACACTGCCATTATGTTATGGATGAGCAAGTGTAGTGTGTGAGAGAAAATGCAGACAAGTTGAGGTAAAGTGCTGACCCCATGCTGTGAGGAACAGATCGAGGAGCTAATAACTGGGCAATGCAGCACCAAGTCCGACTCTACTACTACCTGTGACGCATCATTGTTGATCCATGGCAGATAATAGTAAAGATTAGAACCCATGATTTTGATACAGAAGTTACCTAGCCTCATAGTCTAGCATAGAACAGCACTACATAGTACTTCGCTAGCAAATTTGAGAAATTAAGTGACCGCATCGCATGACAACAAATATAAAAACTATGAACAACATCGCATATGATGTGTGACAACAGAGAACACATTTGACAATGCAGAATGCATGTGCAACCACACATCCCATAACAGGGTTACAATCTAGAGGCAGTTAGCTAGCTGCTACCAGATCACTCACTCATCAATTTAGAACTACAAAAGAGCGCAAAAGAAATAAATCAACAAGAGCATAAGGCATACTGTAGCCAGCTAGCTAGATTTCATCTTGAGACTTATTCTTGTGCTTCTGTAGCATCTCGATAACTTGGTCCAGGGGTGGGTCTCCGAGCCTCCAAAAAAACTGGTCGCCGATCTTGAACTCGTACGCCTCCGGCTGCCCAGAATGAACTCCTTCAACTACAAAAACACATATGGAATTAAAAGGATGCTGGTTAGAGCAGGGAAGAACAACATTCGATAATGCTTCATAGTAACTAATTTAGCTGGACTTTGTACTACTCTGGTTTCATTCTGATATAATGGAACCAGGGATGATTAAAAAATAAAAGGCATCAACCATAATGTTACACAGTAGTCAATTTATGGTCTGAACATCGGATGTCGTCCGTGCTTTGAACCAAAATGTAAGCAACCTTAAGAGATGATTGTACTGATACACTACAATTTCATCCATTTATCAACAATTTCATAGATTAGGACCGCAATTTGAAGTGAATCAGAGATTGGGACTACAATTTCATCCCTAGCAAGTATATGTTTCCTAATTATTATTCATTTGCCATTCTTCCATACAGCGTGCTCCCATGGAATTCCCAGACTGGCCGAGGGGCAACTGTAATCCGCATCCTACCAACCTACCAGCCCACCCACCCAAAACACCTCGAATCTAGCGCATCAAAAACCTACGGGCCCGGCGATGGCCGAATCACCAGATAGAAAACAAGTGTTGTTGCGTACGCCCGCCCTACCAGATCGAATCGAACGGGACCACAACGTACAGATCGGGGAGACGGACGGGGGATGCGCGCGTGCGGGCATACCTCAACGGTGGGGTTGCTGCGGCTATCGAAGATCTGCCAGGCCTTCACGGACTGGATCGTCGCCGCCATGGCTGGGGCCGAAGCTTGGAGAAGAAGAAGTCATGGCGGCTACCACCCGAGTAGTCCAGGCGTCCTCATCGCCGGTGAGAATCCATCTTTGCCTTCATGGATGCCTGCAGAGAGAGAGAGAGATTCAGATAGAGAAATCATGACAAATAGAGAGTAGGGGAAGAGAGAGAGAAAGGCAGCCAAATCCGGCGAATGAAGCGGGCGACGCGAGCTTGGGCTGGCCGGTCATGGCGGCGCGCTGGCCGGTCGAGGTGGAGCAGGGAGCCGAGGCGAGGGAGGAGTGCCAGCAGGGAGAGCAACAAGGGACGGAGGTTGTGCGTGCACGGGCAGCAAAGACCCTCGCGGGAGAGGGTGGAGCAGCGGCGCTTGGGTGGTGGGGGTCGAGCTCCACCGGAGGGAGGTGGCCGACGCGCGCAAGACTGGAGATGGAGGTCGGGGCTCTGACTTGGATTGGATCTGGGAGGGAGAAGGCAGCAGCGGCGATTGGGAGAAGGGGGCTAGGGTTTCGTGGGTGGATGAGGATGAGAGGGATACAGGGTGATTCGGGAGGGGTGAGAGCGACGAGGGGGTGTGGGCTGCCGTTGGATCTGGGCACATCCGACGGTGCTTAAGGCATGATCCGCGTGAGCTGATTTTAGACCAATCAGAACAGAGTATCCCCTTTGATGATGTTAAGGCCATTTAAATTGGTCGTAATCGATTGAAAATAAGATTTTGAATCATGTCTGCTATTTGACGACCTAAGAAATTTATAAAAATATAGAAATAAAAAACCTTCGCATTGTGTCACCAAGTGTGACCTACTTTTTAGTAAAAATGACAAACTTTGAATATTGTTAAAATCGTTAAAAAAAAGTGTGCTAAGATATAAGTTTTTTGTAAGAGAATCATTTTTTGAGTGTCCAAAATGATATTTTTATAAAGAACCTAGCAAATATTTGTTCCAAATTTGGAGCACATCAATTTTATAATTCACAATCATAGCACATGTGGAGCACATCAAATACTTTTTCAAGCTTATGTAGTTGTGTTTTTCTATTTGTTTCTCTTGTGTTTTTTTGCACAAGGGTGCATTTTGTAATGGCATAGTTCGTTCAAATTATCTCATATTGTGCACAAGGGTGCATATTGGACTGACAAACAATGTTGCCTAAGGAATTTTTCATTTTCTTTGGAAGAAAAATCAATTTTCCATTTTTCGAGTGCCCAAAATGAGTTTTTTTGTGAAGGACCTATCATATATTTGTTGCAAAATTGGACCATATCATTTTTATAAAAAACTAGGCCATATTTAATGCACAATTGCCAAATGGTTGGGTGTCAAAAAATTTGATCCACCACAGGTGAAAAAGAGAAATCTTCGTCAATTCAGTAGGAAGCGGGTCAAATTTGAACTACAGGTGCCTCATAGTTTGCGCTTTATTTTTTCCAAAAATCATTTCTATGTACAAAAGTATCTATTTAATCATAGAAACACCAAAAAAATTACACGATTCAACCACTAGCTAGGAACGGTCATTGCCGCCATTTTGACCGCATTTTGAATTAGGCATAAAAAATTCAAAAAAATATAAAAATTGGAAAACCTTCGAATTGATTCATTATATGTGACCAAGTTACCAGCAAAAATTATAAACTTGTAATACGGCGATTATTATAAAAAATAGTTCTCAGAAACGAGCTATCAAGTGTGAAGATGCATGGCTTTCAACCCAAATGCTCAATCTTATGCCCACATTCATGACATAGTTTGTTCAAATGATCTCATATTGTGCACAAGGGTGCATCTTGGAATGGCAAACAATGTAGCCTACGGAAGTTTTCATTTTCTTTGGACGAAAAATTCATTTTTCATTTTTTCGAGTGCCCAAAATGAGTTTTTTTGTGAAGGACCTACCATATATTTGTTGCAAAATTGTACCAAATCAATTTTCTAAAATACTAGGACATATTTAATGCACAATTGACCAAATGATTGGGTGTCAAATTTTTTGATCCACCTCTCGTGAAAAAGATAAATTTTCGCCGATTCAGCTGGAAGCGGGTCAAATTTGAACTGTAGCTGCCTCGTAGTTTGCTCTTTATTTTTTCCAAAAATCATTTGTAGGTACATAAGTCTCTATTTAATCAGACAAACACCGGAGAAATTACAAGATTCAACCACTAGCTAGGAACGGTCATTCCCGTCGTTTTGACCGCATTTTGAAATGGGCATAAAAATTCAAAAAATTGGAAAACCTCCGCATTGTGTCATTATATGTGACCAAGTTTCTAGAAAAAATAATAAACTTGTAATACGGTAATTATTTTAAAAAATTGTTCTCAGAAATGTGCGATCATGTGTGAAGATTCATGGCTTTCAAGGCAAATGAACAATCTTATGGCCACATCCATGGCATAGTTTGTTCAAATGAGCTCATATCGTGCACAAGGGTGCATCTTGGAATGACAAACAATGTTGCCTAAGAAAGTTTTCATTTCCTATGGACGAAAAATTCATTTTCCATTTTTTCAAGTGCCCAAAATGAGTTTTTTTGTGAAGGACCTATGATGCGTTTGTTGAAAAATTGTACCAAATCAATTTTCTAAAATACTAGGCCATATATAATGCACAATTTTCCAAATGGTTGGGTGTCAAAAGTTTTGATCCACCTCTCGTGAAAAAGACAAATTTCCGCTGATTCAGCTGGAAGCGGGTCAAATTTGAACTTTAGCTGCCTCGTAGTTTGCTCTTTATTTTTTCCAAAATTCATTTCTAGGTACATAAGTATCTATTTAATCAGAGAAACGCCAAAAAAATTACAAGATTAAACCACTAGCTAGGAACGGTCATTCCCGCCGTTTTGACCGCATTTTGAAACGGGCATAAAAAATTCAGAAAAATCAAAAAAATGGAAAACCTCCACATTGTGTCATTATATGCGACCAAGTTTCCAGAAAAAAATAATAAACTTGTAATACGGTAATTATTTTAAAAAAGTGTTCTCAGAAATGAGCTATCATGTGTGAAGCTTCATGGCTTTCAAGCCAAATGATCAATCTTATGGCCACATTCATGACATAGTTTGTTCAAATGACCTCATATCATGCACAAGGGTGCATCTTGGAATGACAAACAATGTTGCCTAAGGAAGTTTTCATTTTCTTTGGACGAAAAATTCATTTTCCATTTTTTTCGAGTGCCCAAAATGAGTTTTTTTGTGAACGACCAACCATATATTTGTTGCAAAATTGGACCGAATCAATTTTATAAAATACTAGGCCATATATAATGCACAATTGACAAAATGGTTGCGTGTCAAAAGTTTTGATCCACCTTTGGTGAAAAAGACAAATTCCCGCCGATTCAGGAGGAAGCGGGTCAAATTTGAACTGCAGTTGCCTCATAGGTTGCTCTTTATTTTTTCCAAAAATCATTTCTAGGTACATAAGTACCTATTTAATCAGAAATACATGGTTTGGCGGCGATACATCCAGGTTTGGACGGTGGCCAAGGGCCCGAACTATAGAGCACGTAAGCTCGCATGCCCGTCGCATGGTCACCGCGTGACCGTGGTGTTGCCATGGGTTATGGGCGGACTAGGAATGTCTAGTGGGTTGGGCACTCTCAAGGTAGGTGCTAGGAAGAAAATTATAACATAATATTCTCATGAGAAGACCAAACTATGCTCAAACATGAATTAGCAGCCAAGTGTTTGATTAGAGGTACGGGAAATGCACATGACCAACGGGCGTGAGTTTTGGCTGAGGATGATCATATACTAAGAAGAATGTCTTCACAATTTTTTAGGGAAATCAAGAATATATAGATAACACTTCCTTCACAAAGCTGCTCTGAACAGAATAGGAAAATGAATATTGTTGAATTATTTTTGAACTAGGCAAGGAAGGTTTTTAACATATTTGATGAAGATATGATCCAAACAATTTATGAGAATTTTTTGGGAATTTTTTGGAATAACAAAAATATAGGTTCCTTCACAACCTAGGGAAAAAATTGACACATGGACATGACACATAGGAAAAACTGATGAGATGGCGCCTAGTCATCACAACCCACCACAATTTACAAGGCTATAGCCATCTATGGTGGTTGTTAACAACTAGAAATAAGGCAGCAGACCAGCACTGTTTGCTTTATGACCATTTCGTGTAAGGAAATTACGACCTTTCTGACCAAAATGGTCGCAATGGTTTAGGGTTTGGAGCCCCCCGAACAGCTTTTGACCAGTTGGTCTCAAATGGTCATAGATAAATGACCAATTCTTCTAGGGTCACTGACAGAAGGTCACTAGGTGACATATTTCTTGTAGTGTTCCTAGAAAAGGAAGTGTCAATGGGTTCAGAAACTTGTCCGAAGAACAGCGGCGAATGATGTTCTTTGACTTTCAGGGCCAAAAATTCTTGTTTAAGGCCGAACTTGAGGGTGTTGTAGCTTCTTGTACTTGTTTGGGAACTTTTTGCCCAGTGCACTCCACGTGTTGTAGAATTGCCAATGCTCTCTGCAGACTAGTCATGTCACCAGCGTCTAATAATACTCTGTAAAGCTTCTCGGTCATTCCTTCTGTAATGTAGTGCAAACAATGACTACTTCTTTCTGCGAAGTGGAATGACCAACTGGACCAAGTAATGCAGCAGTTTGCCTTGGACACTTTGGCTCCTTTTGTGCAGTTCAACTAAAATCGAAGTCGGAATAAAACCGAGCTTTAATTTTGATATCCCTATAAGCAACAATAGGTATAAGGGAAACAATTACTGAGAAATAAATAACGGTTGATGACTTGTACTCCCAGAAGAAAAGCTGTATTTATATGATTGCTTTGCTCTTGTATCACCGTATTTACTCATACAAACTTATTTTTAAATTGAAGGATCCAATTGAAACTCCAATGGCATAGCGAGTATGTTCATGCATGTTTCTTTAATAGGTTTGCTCTTATCAATTGCTATGTTGATTTCAATTTCAATTGTGTATACAGTTGACTTTCATATCATGCACATTACTAGCATCACAAAGTGCCAATAGTGTTGTTGTACATGTAGACCCGTGGTACCCATCTGAAATCTTATTGTGCCGTGTAGTTTCCCATGCTTTGTATTCTTTCACTGCTGCTTTGTCTTGAACTGATATGATTTGAACCGTGTCTCTATTTTGATTTGGCAAGACAATGCAGTGACCATAGGACATAGATATATGTTTGTTTGATGCTTTTATTATGTACTAGTACTTGGCAATAGAAGACTCGGTAGTTTAATCCTGTCCACCTTACTAATGAACTGGTTCACCAAAATGAGTTTCATATACTAGTACATGCTAAAGTTGTTATGTGTCTGCTTGTTTCTTCTTTTACAATGCTAACAAAATATTGGGGAAGAGTGCCTTATTAAGCAATGGTAAAGGAAGTAATGCAGATAAGGTTCAGGATGGTGACACATCCTTGTTGGTCTCCAACAAAGCTGATAAAACAGCTACGGAAGACTATCTTGAAGACAGTGAGACAACCCCAAAGTCTTGTCTTGCTTTAGTGTTCGAGTTACTGGCCACTACCGCTTGCACAAGCTATTCAAACTCATTGTCTGAATCAGTTCGGTTTCTTCAGTCTCAACTACAAGCTGAAAGACATCGATCAGATGTGTTGCGACAAGAAGCGGAAGGACTGCGGAAGTCCCTGGAGCATTTAGATGCATACTTTCTAGTGGAACAGCAAGCGTTGGAGGATTTTATCGCCAAACTGGACAAAGCTAATAACCTTGCTAAGCTTATTGTCAGCATGGTGGATACCCAGGATAATGTTTCTTGAACTCTTCTGAAGTTGTTTCAGTTATGCTCTTGTTTTGTTGCCGCGTTTATTTGCACTGGTGGCCAATTTTGACGGCCAGTGTGTTGTAGGGTCAAACCCTAGGAAGGATCTTTTCACACTTGGTGGGGGAAAAGGAGGAAAAACTCAAGAACACCAAGATCACCAAGAACAAATCTCTCAAACAAACCCAAGTATCACATCCACTAGAGTAGCACACATGAGATCCACAAGATTACAAGATCAATACAAGGAGAGTAGCACTTGGTAAATTCTTCCCACTATGTGAGGTCTCGATGATCTTCTCCAAGAGGAGGCCTTGATAATCCAATGGATTCTTCCCTAGGTGGGGGCTTGAGCTCCTAAGAGGAGGGGATACAAGGAGCAAACACTCACAGTGCTTAGTCTAATCTTTGCTAACCCTACAAATGACCTAGGAGGTGTCCTTATATAGTCTAGGGGCGAAACAAGGCAAGATGAGAGGGGTACAAGGCCAAAAAGGCCGTCAACGTGCGGCTGGGCGAAGGGGGTTGGGCACCCGGTCAACTTAGGCCGGGCACCCGGGCTACTTAGGGGCCGGCTGGAGGGAGGCCGGGCACCCGGGGTGGCGCTGGAGGCGGCCTGGTGGGGTGGCCAGGCACCCGGGCCTAGCTGGCCGGGCACCCGGGGCCTGCTGGGCGTGGCCAAGTGGAGGCCTGGGCACCCAGGGCTGGTTGGCCGGGCACCCGGGGCCGGCTGGGCGCGTTGGGCCGGGCACCTAGGGCCGGCTGGAGCGTGGCCAGGGCAGGGGCCGGGCACTCGGGGCTGAGGTGGCCGGGCACCCGGGGCATCCAGGGGGGCTTGACCCTGCCCTTGTCTTTGATTCCGGGCACCCGAGGTCCTTCCGTCCGGACACCCGGGGTGTCCAGGAGCTCCTTTCCTTCCTTCTCCTTGGTATCTCCTTCCTTCCCGTGTTCCATGGTTGCTCGTAGCTCCACCTTCTCCTTCTCACGATGATCTCCAATGTACCTAAGAATGCATAGTGTATCTCTTTGAGGTAGAATCCCATTCTCAAGTGAAACCGAACGAAACTCGAAGAGGAGAGAATCAACCTCGTTCTCGATGGCGCGTACACGTGCTCTTGTCATTGGTCCACTCGGTGCTTGCGGTGGTGATGGAGTGTTGGTGCGAGTAGTCGAGGGATGCTCCACATCATCTTCCCCCCCCCCCTGGGAGAGATCCGTCCATGGATCGTGCTCTTCATCACCATGGTACTTGGCCAAGTCTTTGACGTTGAAGATGCCGCTAATGTTGTACTTGTCGCATGGGATGTCGACCTTGTAGGCGTTGTCGTTGTAGCGTGCGATCACCTTGAATGGTCTGTCGGCTCGTGGTAGTAGCTTGGACTTGTGTTCCTTGGGGAAGCGGTCTTTGCGGAGATGTATCCATACTTGATCACCCAGTTGGCGGAGAGGCGTTGCACTTGGCGCTCGATCGTGGAACATGTTTCTTCATGCATCTTCTTGAGGTAGGCAGCTCTTGCACTTGCGTCCATGTTTGCTCGTCCTTGAAGCGGTAGAGGAAGGATATCCAATGGCGACAAAGGGTTGAAACCGTAGACGACACATGTGAAGCATCATCTATCTTATTGCATGGGATAAAATGAGCCATTTTAGAGAAACGGTCCACAACAACAAAAACCGAATCCTTGCCATTTTGAGTTCTAGTTAATCCAAGCACAAAATCCATGCTAATGTCTTCCCAAGGTTGATGTGGGATAGGTAAAGGCATATGTAAACCATGGGATTGAGAGTGTGACTTAGCTTTGCAACATGTATAGCACCGGTTGGTGAAGCGGGCAACATCGCGAAACATCTTGGGCCAATAATAGTTCTTGGAGAGCATGGCGAAAGTCTTGTCGCGTCCAAAGTGTCCCATGAGTCCACCTCCATGAGCCTCTTGCAAAAGGAGCAAACGAAGAGAGGACTTGGGAATGCATAGTTTGTTAGCTCTCATAAGGTAACCATCTTTGATATAATATCGTTACCAAGAAGTATGCGTCACACACTTAGCGTAAGGAGTAGCAAAAGTCACATCACTCTCATACAAATATTTGATATGATGAAATACTATGACATTCAATTCAAGTTGAGTAAGTAACATGCATTTGCGGGAAAGGGCATCCGCCACCATGTTTTCTTTGCCCTTAATGTACTTTATCACATAGGGAAAAGATTCAATGAATTTACTCCATTTAGAATGCCTTTTGTTCAACTTGGTTTGACCTTTGAGGTATTTAAGTGTTTCATGATCGGTATGTATGACAAACTCATGCGGTCTAAGGTAATGCTCCCACAC
This sequence comes from Triticum aestivum, assembly GCF_018294505.1. Lineage (NCBI taxonomy): Eukaryota > Viridiplantae > Streptophyta > Magnoliopsida > Poales > Poaceae > Triticum > Triticum aestivum. Next base: position 320,306,925 of record NC_057804.1, on the reverse strand, counting down.
ATGTAACACACTCACTAAATAAAACAATTCTTTGTCATAGATGGGATAGTTAAGTTGAGCACCGGAAAGTTTGTCACTAAAATAAGCAATAGCTCGTTTTTCTTGCATCAAAACTCCACCAATTCCGGTACCACTTGCATCGCAATGAACCTCAAAAGTTTTGTCGAAGTTGGGTAAAGCAAGAATTGGAGCATGTGTAAGCAAAGATTTGAGCTCATCAAAAGCGGTTGATTGCAAAGGTCCCCAAACAAAAGGAGCATTCTTCTTTCTCAAAGCATGCAAAGCAGCGGCAATAGTGCTAAAATCTTTCACAAAGCGACGATAAAAACCCACAAGACCAAGAAAACTTCGCACTTGTTGCAAATTGGTGGGTTGGGGCCAATTTTTAATTGCTTCAATTTTAGATTCATCAACATGGACACCCTTGGAAAATACAATGAAACCCAAGAAAACCACTTTGTCAACACCAAATGTGCACTTTTTCATGTTGGCATAAAGACTTTCCTTGCGAAGGGTTTGCAAAACAGCCCTAACATGATTAAGATGCTCTTTCATGGTTTTGCTAAACACAAGAATATCATCGAAGTAAACCACAACAAAAACTCCAATATAAGGGTGAAGTACGTGATGCATGAGACGCACGAAAGTACCGGGAGCCTCCGATAAACCCATAGGCATGACTAACCATTCATATAAGCCAAATTTGGTTTTGAAAGCGGTTTTCCATTCATCACCCTCTTGTATGCGGATTTGATAATAGCCACTTTTAAGATCAGTTTTTGAGAAAACATTGGATCCACTAAGTTCATCAAGCATATCGTCTAAGCGAGGAATGGGATGCCTATAGCGAACGGTAAGAGCATTTATGGGTCTACAATCGGAATACAAGCGAAAGCTACCATCTTGCTTGGGCACAAGTATAACGGGAACGACACAAGGGCTTAAGCTTTCATGTACATGACCGTTGTCGATGAGTTGTTGTACTTGCCATTGAATCTCCTTTGTCTCTTCAGGGTTGACGCGGTAGGGAGCCTTGTTTGGAAGAGGAGCTCCAGGGATGAGGTCGATTCGATGCTCAATGCCTCGAAGAGGAGGGAGACCCAGAGGTAGATCATCGGGAAAAACATCTTGAAATTCCTGCAAAAGAGATTGAAACACCAAAGGTAGCTTGTGAGTGGTGTTAGTTTTTGGTTCTCCATCCTTGCACACAAGGACAAAGTGCATCACACTCGATGGGTTCTCACACACTTCTCTCATCTCAGTTTTTGTGGCAAATAGTATGAGGTTTTTCTATCTAGGCGAAGAGGCGCTCAAGTTTGGCTTGTGGCTCTCACTCACGTTTGGGTGGCTCACTTTCTCACTCTTCTCTCCATGGTGGGTGGCTTGCTTGTCGGCTATCACTTGACTAGGAGACATAGGTCGTAGCACATATTCCTTTCCTTTCATCTTGAAGCTATAGTGATTGGTACGCCCATTGTGGATAACACCACGGTCGAATTGCCATGGTCGACCAAGAAGGAGGTGGCAAACGGTCATTGAGACCACATCACACTCCAAAGTGTCCTCATATGCACCAATTTTGAAGGAGACTTGGACCGTATGCTCAACTCGGATAGTGCTAGAGTCACTTAGCCATTGAACCTTGTAAGGGTGCGGATGCTTCCTCTTAACCAATTGAAGCTTGGAGCATAGTTCCTCACTTCCCAAATTGTGGCAACTACCTCCATCGATGATGACCTTGACAGACCTTCCATTGATGTCGGCCTTGGTGTGGAAGATGTGGCACCGTTGGTCTTCTTCTTGATGGTGTTGGAGCGTCAAGACCTTGGAGACCACGAGAGAGGGACTTGAATCATTGTCACAAAAGACTTGGTCATCTTCATCTTCGTTCACGCGCCGGTTCATGGCCACGTGCTCAATGGCTTCCATTTCTTCTTTACTCATTGAGTCATATGTGCCGTCATCATTGAAGATCATCGTTCGCTTGTTGGTGCATTGGAAGGACTCGTGGCCTCGGCCGCCACATGTGAAGCACTTGATTGAACTTGTCTTCACGGGATCATCGTGAGGCACCGAAGATGAAGGAGTCTTGGATTTGTAGGTGATTGCCAGAGGACGAGTCGAGGAAGGTGCCACTTGCTTGGAACTTGACTTGTCGCCGGTACTTGGTGATGCTTGAGTTGATGTAGGAGGTGCCGAAGTCGCGGGAGCTTGAGAGTAGGAGCCTAGGTCTTGGACGAGTACTTGGCGTATTTGAAGTCATCTTGCACTTGTCGCTCGGCCTTGGTCACTTGATGAACTAGCTCAAGAAGGTTGGAGTATGGTTGGAAGTCGGTGATCCGCTTGATTGGGTGGTTGAGGCCGTTCAAGAAGTGTGCCATTGTTTGCTCGTCATCTTCCTTGACATTGGCTCATATCATGGCAATCTCCATTTCTTGGTAGTATTCTTCCACCGTCTTGGTGCCTTGCTTGAGGACTTGCAACTTCTTGAAAAGATCTCGAGTGTAGTGAGTAGGCACAAAGCGGGCTCTCATTACTTCCTTCATGGCATCCAACTTGTGATTGGTGGTTCGCCTCTTGTATGTCGTTGCTCGATCACTTGTTCCCACCAAATGAGGACGTAGTCTTGGAACTCGAGGGAGGCCATGGCTATCTTCTTTTCTTCATCGTAGTTGTGGAGGCGAAAAATCTTGTCCACCTTCAATGCCCAAGAGAGATATTCTTCGGGATCATTGCTTCCGGAGAACTTTGGCATAGTGAACTTGAGCTTGCCGTAGCGGAGTTCTTCATCTTGATAGCGGTTGTGATTTCGCTCTTGCCTTGGAAAGTCCTCAAATGCTCGTTCCTCATGATGTCGCTCTTGGCGTGGAGGAGGGTCTTGAAGCACTTGTTCCACTTGGTGTCGCTCTTGTCTTGGAGGAGGACGAGGAATGTGCGCTTGGTTGCGCCTTTCTTGTTGTTCTTCCCGTTGGGCGGCTTCTTCTTATATCTCGCGTCGAAGAGCTTCCTCTTGTTCTCGCACTTGGCGGTTGCGGACTTCAACGGATCTAGTGGCCTCGCATAGAGCTTGTTGTGCTTCAAGTGCTTGAGCTTCCCGGTCGAGGGCTTGTGCTTCACGTTGCTCTTGTGCTTGTCGAAATGCATCACCGTCTTGAGGGACTTGAAGTGGTACTTGTGGAGGTATTTGCTCTTGCTCCATTGCTCCATGAGGGACTTGGTGTCACATCCGTACATGTGCTCGAACTCGGTCTTGTAATCCATTGCCATGGAATGGATTTTCTTGAGCTTGGTGAGCTTGATGATGATCACGTCGAGGAGGGCGAGCTCGTGGTGGACTTGCATCATAAGAAGAGCAGTCTGAAGATTGCCGACTTGTACGGTGACTTGAGTGGCGCCGTCTTGAAGAAGCCGATGAGGAAGATGGGCGTCGAATGATCATGTTGCGGAGCTCTTCCATTTGTGTGTTGAATTTGTCGTCGATGTTTTGACGAAGGTTGGAGGCGAGTTGTTCGAAGCGTTCACCCAAAGCAACGTTTTCTTGATGAAGAGCTTGTTGCACGATGAAGAAGTGGTTCTTGGAGACATATCCGAAATCATCACCTTGCTCCTGGAAAAGTGGGTTCAACGACGCGCTTGGCATATCCATCATAACCAAGTGGGGTGAGTAGGAAACTGAGAGAACAATACCAAAGTTACCTTCTCCGAGGATTGAAGATGTAACAAGTGTCACTCAATGTAATGCCACAATAGGAGAATTGGAACCGGGTTTGTTTCTCACACCTACAAGTAAGAGGCTTATGGAGTAGCTCGGTTAGGATGGTGGCAAAAATTTCAAGCAAATGTTAGTCAAGATATCGATAAGGTTGAGAAGGTTCACAAAAATGCAAGTAAAGCAAATAGATCAAAGCCACCGGTATCACTAGGTACACACCCACAGAAGATAGATGGGATCCACACAACCAAGGAGTGAGCTCCAAATGTGCAACCACGGAAAATGCTCTTGTTGTGCGTATGCTCGAGAGACACTAGCTCGATTGCTCAAATGGGCAAGATACACTTGTGCACCTACCTAAGAGAGAACCGTGCCGTCTTCAATCCCAACTATGGTATATATGCAATGACCAAGATGATATAGGTATGCAAATGGCTCAACTCTATTGCTTACAAGCTCTTTGTTTCTCCTCTTTTGCTTAAAAGCTTTTCTTCACTTTTTTTTCTTTCTATGCTTGATGCTCGAGCCGAGTATGGTATGAGACAAGTATGTATGATATGCACGGGAGAGACTTATGGCACTAAGATGATAACACGATCACTATGGTGCACAAAAAGCATGACCCGGCAATTCTCAACTTGCTAGTCTCAATGGGTAAGCGACACAAAGTGGCTCGGGCTATCAATGCAAAATCAAGGTAAGGAGTAAGTGTCGTCAATGTTACCGTCCTTTCTTACGGTTAGCGATTAAGATGACTCCGAGTCGATGATGGTGACGAAGATGTCACATGCCCCTAAGTGGCCGAAACACCTTAGGAAACGCAAATGGCAACACAAAATTGGTCAAATGCGGAAGGTGGGTGTTTTTGTGATGATTTTTTGGATGGGGTTAATGGTGGTGGTAGTGGGATGAGCGGATGGGGGATGTCAAGAGCTTATAAATGAGCTAAAGAACACGAAAAATGGACTTGGGAGGTGGAAGTCATGGCCAAAATGGTGTTGGTAGTGGGCTGATTTCGGGGGGTGCGGGCACCGGGGGGTGTGAGGTGCGGGTGCCCGGGGTTGGCTGGGCGCGGTGCGGGTGCCCGGTGGTTTGAGGTGCGGGCACCTGGTGGTGGCCGATTTGGGCAGAAATCTTTGGGAAAAGGCCAAATTCAGTGGATTTCGTGGTGGGAAGGGTGGGGATTGTTGGGGAGGGGCTAGATCCACTTGCCAAACATCAAATCCATGGACCAAAACAACCAAATCTGACAAGATCCAACAAATTGCAAGAAAATTTTTTTGTGGCTATTTTTGTGGGGATTTTCGGATTTGGACGAAAAACAACAAAATCAAGCTAGCAAATGGGGGTGGGACTCCAAGATATGAATAAACCTTGCTCATGATACCAAGATGTTGTAGGGTCAAACCCTAGGAAGGATCTTTTCACACTTGGAGGGGGAAAAGGAGGAAAAACTCAAGAACACCAAGAACACCAAGAACAAATCTCTCAAACAAACCCAAGTATCACATCCACTAGAGTAGCACACATGAGATCCACAAGATTGCAAGATCAATACAAGGAGAGTAGCACTTGGTAAATTCTTCCCACTATGTGAGGTCTTGATGATCTTCTCCAAGAGGAGGCCTTGATAGTCCAATGGATTCTTCCCTAGGTGGGGGCTTGAGCTCCTAAGAGGAGGGGATACAAGGAGCATAGGCTCATAATGCTTAGTCTAATCTTTGCTAACCCTACAAATGACCTAGGAGGTGTCCTTATATAGTCTAGGGGCGAAACAAGGCAAGAGGAGAGGGGTACAAGGCCAAAAAGGCCGTCAACGTGCGGCTGGGAGAATGGGGCCGGGCACCCGGTCAACTTGGGCCGGGCACCCGGGCTGCTCAGGGGCCGGCTGGAGGGAGGCCGGGCACCAGGGGGCTCAAGTCCCGGGCACCCGGGGTGGCGCTGGAGGCGTCCTAGTGGGGTGGCCGGGCACCCGGGGCCGTGTGGGCGTGGCCAAGTGGAGGCCCGGGCACCCGGGGTTGGTTGGCCGGGCACCTGGGGCCGGCTGGGCACGCTGGGCCGAGCACCCGAGGCTGGCTGGCCGGGCATCCAGGGCCGGCTGGAGCGTGGCCAGGGCAGGGGCCGGGCACCCGGGGCATCCAGGGGGGCTTGGCCCTGCCCTTGTCTTCGAGTCCGGGCACACGGGGTCCTTCCGTCCGGGCATCCGGGGTGTCCAGGAGCTCCTTTCCTTCCTTCTCCTTGGTCTCTCCTTCCTTCTCGTGTTCCATGGTTGCTCGTAGCTCCACCTTCTCCTTCTCACGATGATCTCCAATGTACCTAAGAATGCATAGTGTATCTCTTTAAGGTAGAATCCCATTCTCAAGTGAAACCGAACGAAACTCGAAGAGGAGAGAATCAGCCTCGTTCTCGATGGCGCGTACACGTGCTCTTGTCATTGGTCCACTCGGTGCTTGCGGTGGTGATGGAGTGTTGGTGCGAGTAGTCGAGGGATGCTCCGCATCACAGTGTATGTCATATGCTGCTTTGTTCCCTATATTTGCACTGGTGGCGAACTTTGATGCCCAGTGGATGTAATATGTGTAATAGCGGTAATAGGCTAGCGTTAATTGCTTGCTTATTTATTTCCTTATTGTCTTGTTTAGTTGTTTGCTTGTAGTCACTGCAGTTCTTTTTCTGTGTTTTTCTAGTGGCCACAATAGCCTATTTTTGGTAACTAGGCTAAAGTAATCATGGGAACACACGGACTGTTGTAACCATGGGCCTCCTGCAGGCCGTATGATCCATGGGCCTTCTTCCGGCCATAGGATCCATTGGCCTTCTATACGGGCCGTAGGATCCATTGGCCTTCCATACGGGCCTTAGGATTCATGGGCCTTCTACGGGCCGTAGGGTCCATGGGCCTTCTACGGGCTGTACGATCCATGGGCCTTCTATGGCCCATATGATCCATGGGCCTCATACGGGCCGTAGGATCCATGGGCCTTCTACGGGGCGTATCATCATTTCGCCAATCATGGGTCGTACTATTTGTGGACCATAATGAGTCGTTAATAGGCCGTATTTGATAACTCTATGAAAACAGCCCAACGGGTTTTCTTGACATGAAAACGGCCCAACGTATTAATGGTCCACAAACGGGCCGATTGTAACGACGGGCTGAATTTGTCCCACAAGCAGAAAATGACAATAACATGCCGTATGTAACCGAATGCTGCAAATGGACCGAAGAATCAATGGGCCCTGAGAAGGCCGAAAGATAACTTGGGCTGGAAACGGCCCAATGGAATAACGGGTCGTTAATGGGTATAAAGTGATACACTATTCATTACGGGCCAGTTTCACCACAAGCCGTTAATGGGCCAAGAGTTACAAAGGGCCTCATATGGGCCGAAAGAAGTCATGGGCCACACATGGGGCGGAAGTTAAAACAAGCTGGAATCATATTGGACGGCCCAGATGACGCTACTGGGCCTAATTCGGTGAGGTCATAACGGGCCCTGGGTTAGCGGGCTGTAAATGGGCTATATGCGAACATGCCATTAACAGGCTTTCCATGGGCTAGCCCGCCACCTTTTGACAAAGTCAAACGGGTCGGCCTTTTCACAGGAATGGGCCTCTGTTGGGCCATGCCACGTGTCACCGTATCATAGACGCCTTCGGTACAATGAGTGGATGACATCTGTCCAAACGGTGAGCTGACACGTGTTTCCTCCAGCAAATGATGATTTTACATGTGGAAAATCCCCATTGGTCGGGGCCGTTAACGGGTTATCGGATCCAAAACCCGACCTGATAGCTTAACGGCGTTCCATTATGGTGGAGGCCACGTGTTGGTCACCCTTGACGAAAGCACTTCTGTGACGCGCGATTTATCGTCATGGAAGTGGACACTTCCGTGATGATAATTTTGGTAATGTCATGGAACACTTCTATGACAGCACATGTATTGCTATCTTGATTCTGTCATAAAATCGTCATGGATGTACATGCATGACAAAAAACGCGACCTATTGTGACAAACACGTATCATCACGGAAGTGTATTTTTTTTGTAGTGTCATGAGGCTTGCGATGATGTGAGCCATGTGTCATGGTACAATGCGGCCACCTATGGGGCCATCACTGATGAGGACATCAATACCATTGTTACACCCACAGCCCCTGCTGCTATACATACTGGACTAATTACTAGAGCTCGCGCACGCCAACTAAATTAGCAGGTACTTTCGTTTCTTGGTAATGATTCTAATGTTCATGAGAATATGATGCTGCCTAAATTGGATACATTTGTTTTCCTTACAAATGAAGGGCCTAGCTTGGAGAAGGATGAACATTGGAGCAAGAGAAAGCATGGAGATGATGGCATGCGCAAGGGAACAAGAACAGAGTTACGAGTGATGATTTCAGGTCTTTGAAGCCACCATAACGAGTGCATGAAGCCTTGGACGAAATATACAAGATACCACTTCATAAATTTCGTCCAGAGGATATTATAGGTGCTGCGTCACCTTTTTATTGGGCCAGGCCCATGTAATTTCGAAATACATTAGTATAGGCTATTTTTAGAGTCTGTATGTGTGGGGAAACAAGAGATAGGGTTGATTTCGGACACCTCCACCAAGGGCCACGAAATTCCCCCTCTCTTCCTCCATATATACAGCCCTTAGGGCACTGTTTAGACTTTGGGTTTTGTTTAGATTAAAGTTCGCCATAGCTGCAACTTCGCGTACTTCGTTTGTGTTCAACGACCAGACAAAGGCGTCACAGACCCCCACCTTGATCGATAAAGCTTTCATCTTATATTCGCAATATCCAGATTGCAATCTCAGTTTCTTGCTTGTTCTTCGTTTGCTCGCAGGAAACAGACCCTCGTGGTCAGGTTGATCGTGCTCCGGCGTGGTCAATAACCTCTCGGAGTTGGTTTAGCGATTGCTCAGGCGCGATCTCCTCGCACGTTCGTAGTTGGATCGTCAAAGTCGACTTCCACCAAAGCGAAATCCATCATCTCATCGAAAGACGGGACACCTTTGCCTCTATCAAGTGGTATCAGATTTCCAGGTTGCTCGGTGAGATTTTACAGTTTTTCGTAGTTTAGATCGAGTCTGTTCTTCATACCTATAGTCCACGAAAAAGCCACAAAATAAAATTACGGTTAGTTCATCATATCCGAACCAATCTGAGCCTTTGCATAATCTTTTTAGGGTTTTGCTTGGTCGAATTTGCGGTTGCATCGTCGTGTCTAGTTGCTGGTCTTAGCATCTAGTCTTTTAGAGTTTCGAGTTCTGGTCATAAGTTGTCACGCCGCCACCGCACCATCATCATCACCCCTGCCACCTACCACCACCGCTCTGAATCCGTATCCATATACCACCACCAATCCGTGTCCATATACCACCACCGATCCATATCCATATACTACCACCGCTACCACCACCGCTGCCATATACCACCACCATATATCCACCACCAATCCGAGTTCCTTGCATATTAGATTTGTTTTCGAGATTCATCTAGTTTTGAATTCGTGTTTCCTTGCCGGAGAAGGTTTCGGAAAAAAAAGAGTCCGGAAACCACCCTCTGTTTAGGCCCAAAATTTTCCGAAAACGCACTTGTCGAAAAAATTTCTGGCTATCCTATTTTTAGGTGTTTCTAAGCGTATTGAGACAGTCGCCGTTATAGAAAGTTTTTTTGACCCGTTTCCAGTTTTTGGGTCCGGGCAGTCGAAAAAAAATTGGTCGAAAAAATTCTGTGCCCATCCTGTCAGTTTGACCTGGGAAGAGTTTTGAGACACTCGCCATTATAGTGATTTTTCGCAAAAAAAAAGAGCAGCGCAAAAAAAATTCCAGAGTGTGTTTTTCCCTTGTTTACGTGCATCGCCGTGATTTTGTTAGTGTTCTAGGCTCGCATCTCTAGCACGGTCTAGCCTAGGACCAGCACAGTACCGTCATTGAGCGTTTATTCAACTTTGCATCTCTGAATTGAATATTGCAGACCCTTTTTGCTACCATATTATAAGCCTTCCCAGCTCCACATACATCTACGTCGTGCGTTTGACTCTCCCTGGTAATCGCTCTATCCATGCTTTGAGAGTTTTGACTACAACGGTTCCCGGTCACCGCCTGCTGCTGGGTAAGAACTCGTAAGAATTTGAGATTTGCTTGACGGATTTGTGACACCCACCACCACCTCTTGTTAGTAGTCTGTAGGATCATATTCTGTGTGTTTCTATTGCTGCTAACCATGCCAGGATCACAAGCCGACGAGACTGACTGGGAGAACATGACAAATAAGGATTTGCATGATAAATTTCAGCAAATGATGAGTGGACAGGTGCAACATGTCTTAAACAGATTTGAAGAGGCCATGGAGAAGATAGATGGCATGGAGAAGACGTTCGAAACAAAGCTCGATAACAAGTTTAATGAATTTCTTGCGCGTCTTCCACCACCACCACCCGCTGCACCTAACGCACCTCTCCAACAACAACAACAACAACGACTACCTCCACGTCGCGAAACAGACCTCCGCCGAGCGAGTCGTGTCCCTCTTGCGTTTGGCCAAACTATTGGTGCTGATGTTGATACTTCTGTGGCTCCTACTGCTGATGCGGAGGAGGATGATTATGTGGGAGATTACGAGGATGAGGTTGATCAAAATCAGAACTACGTGCAACCACCTACACCACAACCACCAGGTCGTCCACATGCAAATATTCGCAATGGTAGGCCTGCACCACCACCGCAAGTACGAGATGATGTCCATATTCCTAAACTGAAATTGAATATTCCACCATTTGAGGGTAGATATGTTCCTGATATATATCTTACTTGGGACTTAGAAACTGAACAACGTTTTACATGTTTGCAATATCCCGAGGAGAGACGGGTTGCTGCTGTTGTTTGTGCTTTCACTAGTTTTGCTTGTGTATGGTGGTCTGAACATTGTAGATTATATCCTATTCCAGCTACTTGGGCTGCTTTGAAAACTTCTATGCATACTCGCTGGGTTCCACCATATTATCAATGTGAATTGCTTCAAAAATTGCAGCGTTTAAGACAAGGAAAAAATTCTGTAGAAGAACACTATCAGGAATTAGAAACTAGCATGATTAGATGTGGTATTATCGAGGAGAATGAAGCTATGCTTGCACGTTTTATTGGTGGATTAAATAGAGAGATTCAGACCATTCTAGACTATAAGGAGTATACTAATATCACTCATTTATTCCATCTTGCTTGTAAAGCTGAACGTGAAGTGCAGGATCGACAAGCATTGGCGCAAACTAACTTTTCTGCAGGCCGACCTTCATCCTGGACACCGCGTGCATCTTCTACTTCAACTGCACCAGCACCTCAATCAGGTGCCTCCTCGAGCCGTGATACAAGAAAACAGGCACAACCACCATTATCTGCCAAGAGCGCACCTGCCGGGACTGCACAGAGTTCTTCTTCTTTCATGGCATCAACCAGGCACGCAAGTGATATTATTTGTCGCCGTTGTAAGGGAGGAGGTCATTATGCGAGAGAATGCAAATCTCAGCGTGTGATGATTGCTATCGAGGATGGTGGATATGAGTCCGCTAGTGACTATGATGAGGAGACTTTGGCTCTTATTACATGTGAAGAACATGGTGGAGATGATTCTGATCATGAGACACAATACATGGCTCCTGAAGACGCTGACAGGTATGAATGTTTAGTTGCTCAACGTGTTTTGAGTGTGCAGGTCACACAAGTTGAGCAAAATCAGAGGCACAATTTGTTCCATACCAAGGGAGTTGTGAAGGAACGTTCTGTGCACGTCATCATAGATGGAGGTAGCTGCAACAACTTGGCTAGCATGGAGATGGTGGAGAAGCTTTCTCTCACCACAAGACCACATCCACATCCTTACTACATCCAATGGTAAAACAACAGCGGCAAGGTTAAGGTAACGCGTACTGTTCGTGTGCATTTTAGTATCTCTACATATGCTGATTATGTTGATTGTGATGTGGTACCTATGCAAGCATGTTCCTTATTACTTGGTAGACCATGGCAATTTGATAAAAATTCTGTACACCATGGTAGAAACAATCAGTAGACTGTTGTTCATAAGGATAAAAATATTACTTTGCTTCCTATGACTCCTGATTCTATTTTGAAAGATGATATTAATAGAGCTAATAAAGCAAAACAGGAGAAGAATAAGAGTGAAAATCAGATTGTGGCAAAAGAATTTGAGCAACAAATGAAGCCTAATAATAAACCATCTAGTGTTGCTTCTGAAATTAAATTGAAAAGTGCATGTTTATTTGCCACCAAATCTGATATTGATGAGCTAGATTTCAGCAAATCTGTTTGCTATGCTTTTGTGTGCAAAGAGGCATTATTTTCATTCGAGGACGTGCCTTCCTCTTTGCCTCCTGCTGTCACTAACATTTTGCAGGAGTTCGCTGACGTCTTTCCACAAGACGTGCCACCGGGATTACCGCCTATTCGAGGGATTGAGCATCAGATTGACTTAATTCCCGGTGCTTCACTGCCAAATCGTGCACCATACCGTACCAATCCAGAGGAGACGAAGGAGATTATGTGTCAAGTACAAGAGCTTCTCGACAAAGGTTATATACGCGAATCCCTTAGTCCTTGTGTTGTTCCTATTATTCTAGTGCCGAAAAAGGATGGTACATCACGTATGTGTGTTGATTGCAGAGGCATTATGATAGAGGCAAAGGTGTCCCGTCTTTCGATGAGATGGTGGATTTCGCTTTGATGAAAGTCGACTTTGACGATCCGACTACGAACGTGCGAGGACGTCGCGCCTTAGCAATCGCTAAACCAACTCCGAGAGGTTATTGACCACGCCGGAGCACGATCAACCTGACCATGAGGGTCTGTTTCCTACGAGCAAACGAAGAACAAGCAAGAAACTAAGATTGCAATCTGGATATTGCGAATATAAGATGAAAGCTTTATTGATCAAGGTGGGGTTCTGTGACGCCTTTGTCTGGTCGTTGAACACAAACGAAGTACGCGAAGTTGCAGCTATGGCGAACTTTTAATCTAAACAAAACCCAAAGTCTAAACGATGCCCTAAGGGCTGTATATATGGAGGAAGAGGGGGGAATTTCGTGGCCCTTGGTGGAGGGGTCCGAAATCAACCCTATCTCTTGTTTCCCCACACATACGGACTCCAAAAATAGCCTATACTTATGTATTTCGAAATTACATGGGCCTGGCCCAATAATAAGGTGACGCAGCACCTAAAATAGCCTCGGTACGAAATTTATGAAGTGGCATCTTGTATATTTCGTCCAAGGTTTCATGCACCCATTATGGTGGCTTCAAAGTCCTGAAATCATCACTTGTAACTCCGTTCTTGTTCCCCTTGCGCATGCCATCATCTCCATGCTTGTTCTTGCTCCAATGTTCATCCTTCTCCAAGCTAGGCCCTTCATTTGTAAGCAAAACAAATGTATCCAATTTAGGCAGCATCATATTCTCATGAACATTAGAATCATTACCAAGAAACGGAAGTACCTGGTAATTTAGTTGGCGTGCACGAGCTCTAGTAATTGGTCCAGTATGTATAGCAGCAGGGGCTGTGGGTGTAACAATTGTATTGATGTCCTCATCATCCTCCCCTTCTTGAAATGAAGTCGTCCTCGACGGAAGTTCATCTTCCTCACCCAAATAAGGCTTCAAATCTGCAATGTTAAAAGTGGGACTAACCCCAAAATCTGCAGGCAGCTCAAGTTTATATGCATTATCATTTATTTTCTCTAACACCTTAAAGTGACCATCAGCACGTGGCATTAACTTTGATTTGCGCAAATCAGGAAATCTATCCTTACGCAAATGTAACCAAACAAGATCTCCAGGTGCAAACACAACATGTTTTCTACCCTTATCTCCAGCAAGTTTATATTTAGCATTCATGCGCTCAATGTTTTCCTTAGTTAACTCATGCATTTTTAAAATCAATTCAGCACGTTGTTTAGCATCAAAATTAACCTTCTCCGAAGATGGAAGAGGCAACAAATCAATAGGTGCACGAGGTAGGAAACCATACACAACTTCAAAAGGGCACATCTTAGTAGTAGAATGCAATGAACGATTATAAGCAAATTCAATATGAGGCAAGCATTCCTCCCACATTTTCTTATTATTCTTCAAAACAGCCCTAAGCATAGTAGACAACGTTCTATTGACTACTTCAGTTTGTCCATCAGTTTGGGGGAGACAAGTAGTACTAAAAAGCAGTTTAGTCCCCAACTTAGCCCATAAACATCTCCAAAAGTGGCTAAGAAATTTAGTATCACGATCTGAAACAATAGTATTTGGCACACCATGCAAGCGAATAATTTCACGAAAGAACAAATCAGCAACATTAATAGCATCATCGCTTTTATGACATGGTATAAAGTGTGCCATTTTCGAGAATCTATCCACGACAACAAATATGCTATCCCTCCCCTTCTTTGTTCGAGGTAAACCTAAAACAAAGTCCATAGATATATCCTCCCAAGGAACACTAGGTACAGGCAAAGGCATATATAAACCATGAGGATTGAGGCGTGACTTAGCTTTTTGACATGTAGTGCAGCGAGCAATAAAACGCTCAACATCCCGTCTCATCTTTGGCCAAAAGAAATGTGTAGCAAGTACGTCCTCCGTCTTCTTCACGCCAAAGTGTCCCATTAATCCTCCTCCATGCGCCTCCTGCAACAACAAAAGAAGAACGGAGCTAGCTGGAATGCATAGCTTGTTAGCACGAAACACAAATCCATCGTTAACAACAAACTTGTTCCACATTCTTCCTTCTTTACAATTATGCATTACATCTTTAAAATCAGCATCATGCACATATTGATCTTTGATGGTCTCCAAACCAAATATTTTGAAGTCAAGTTGTGAAAGCATAGTATAGCGACGAGACAAAGCATCAGCAATAACATTTTCTTTTCCCTTCTTGTGTTTAATGACATAAGGGAAAGTCTCAATGAATTCAACCCATTTAGCATGTCTACGATTCAGTTTAGCTTGACTTTTAATATGTTTCAATGATTCATGATCAGAATGTATAACAAATTCTTTGGGCCATAAATAATGTTGCCATGTTTCTAAAGTCCGAACAAGAGCATATAATTCTTTATCATAAGTAGAATAATTCAGACTAGGCCCACTCAATTTTTCAGAAAAGTATGCAACAGGTTTGCCATCTTGTAATAACACACCTCCTAATCCAATTCCACTAGCATCACATTCAAGCTCAAAAGTCTTATTAAAATCAGGAAGTTGGAGTAAAGGAGCATGTGTCAACTTATCTTTCAATACCGTGAAGGCTTCTTCCTGTGCGGTACCCCAAAGAAAAGGCACATCTTTCTTTGTAAGCTCATTGCAGCAATGGTGCTGAAATCTCTCACAAAACGCCTATAGAATCCAGCGAGGCCAAGAAAACTCCTCACGTGTGTGACCGTTTTGGGCTGCGGCCAACTCTCAATAGCTTCAATCTTGGCTTTATCAACTTCAATTCCCTGTGGAGTAACAACATAGCCAAGAAAAGATACTCGGTCGGTGCAAAAGGTGCACTTCCCAAGGTTACCAAACAAACGTGCATCACGTAGAGCAATAAAAACAGCACGTAAATGTTCCAAATGTTCTTCCAAAGATCTGCTATAAATCAATATGTCATCAAAGTAAACTACCACAAATCGTCCAATGAAAGCACGTAAAACTTCGTTCATTAATCTCATGAAAGTACTAGGTGCATTAGTTAACCCAAAAGGCATGACTAACCACTCATATAATCCAAACTTAGTTTTAAATGCTGTTTTCCATTCATCTCCCAATTTCATACGAATTGATGGTAGCCACTACGCAAATCAACTTTGGAGAATATTGTAGAGCCACTCAATTCATCAAGCATATCATCTAGCCTAGGAATAGGATGACGATAACGAATAGTAATATTATTAATGCCTCTACAATCAACACACATACGTGATGTACCATCCTTTTTCGGCACTAGAATAATAGGAACAGCACAAGGACTAAGGGATTCGCGTATATAACCTTTGTCGAGAAGCTCTTGTACTTGACGCATAATCTCCTTCGTCTCCTCTGGATTGGTACGGTATGGTGCACGGTTTGGCAGTGAAGCACCGGGAATTAAGTCAATCTGATGCTCAATCCCTCGAATAGGCGGTAATCCCGGTGGCACGTCTTGTGGAAAAACGTCAGTGAACTCCTGCAAAATGTTAGTGACAGCAGGAGGCAAAGAGGAAGGCACGTCCTCGAATGAAAATAATGCCTCTTTGCACACAAAAGCATAGCAAACAGATTTGCTAAAATCTAGATCATCAATATCAGATTTGGTGGCAAGTAAACATGCACTTTTCAATTTAATTTCAGAAGCAACACTAGATGGTTTATTATTAGGCTTCATTTGTTGCTCAAATTCTTTTGCCACAATCTGATTTTCACTCTTATTCTTCTCCTGTTGTGCTTTATTAGCTCTATTAATATCATCTTTCAAAATGGAATCAGGAGTCATAGGAAGCAAAGTAATATTTTTATCCTTATGAACAAGAGTATAGTGATTGTTTCTACCATGGTGTACAGAATTTTTATCAAATTGCCATGGTCTACCAAGTAATAAGGAACATGCTTGCATAGGTACCACATCACAATCAACATAATCAGCATATGTAGATGATGAGGACATGACTACCTTGGATATGACCAAAAATATTGCATATATGCATATTTGTCAGGTGATTTCTAGTGCAAACTATTCAATAATCTATTTATGTTATCCAGAACAAAAATACTTCACACACTTTTGTGTTTTGTCTAATTGCAGGTGTATGGGACATTTGTACAATCCACATATGAAGATAAGGAAGAAAGAGATGTTTATTTGCTGTCCAAAAAGTTCTCTCACGTCACTTTTGGCCCAAGAGAAGATAGAGTTCAAGTCTCTCACGTTCTGGATTCAGATTCGGACTGCACCGACATACCTGACTCAAAACGCACACAAGTTTTTCATACGGACTCCGAATTGGGTGATTCTTTTTTTGTTGGAAACTAGATTTCGTGAACTTTCCAACCCAATTGGAATCACCTTCAAATTCGTCCGGAGCGTTGAGTTGTGGACGAAACAATCTGATGCTGCAGCAGAATCCGAGTCAAACTACAAGTCCAAAGGTGTTACATCACCTCCACTTGGGCCCATTGGCCTTGTACGACCTAGATTTAGTTTTAGGCTGCCTTGGGACGTCCTCCCACCTCCTTGGCCGCCACCCCTTGCTCCTATATAAGTAGATCCATCTAGTAGCTTTTCATTGGGATTTGTTTAGTTAAAAGTTAGCCATTGCAACTTCGTGTACTTCGTTTGTGTCCAACGACCAGACCAAGACCGCTTCCGGATCCCCACCATTATCAATACTTCATATATATTTGCAATATTCAGATTGCTTTATCATATTCTTGCTCGTTCTTCGATTGCTTGCAGGAATAGACCTTCGTGGTCAGGCTGACCGTGCTTCCAGCATCGTCAGTAACCTCAGGAGATTGGTTTAGCGATTGCTAAGGCGCAACGTCGTGCACGTTTGTAGTCGGATCGTCAAAGTCGTCTCCACCAAATCGATAGTTATCATCTCATCGAAAGATCGGGACCCTCGCCTCTATCAACTAACCACTCATATAATCCAAACTTAGTTTTAAATGCTGTTTTCCATTCATCTCCCAATTTCATACGAATTTGATGGTAGCCACTACGCAAATCAACTTTGGAGAATATTGTAGAGCCACTCAATTCATCAAGCATATCATCTAGCCTAGGAATAGGATGACGATAACGAATAGTAATATTATTAATGCCTCTACAATCAACACACATACGTGATGTACCATCCTTTTTCGGCACTAGAATAATAGGAACAGCACAAGGACTAAGGGATTCGCGTATATAACCTTTGTCGAGAAGCTCTTGTACTTGACGCATAATCTCCTTCGTCTCCTCTGGATTGGTACGGTATGGTGCACGGTTTGGCAGTGAAGCACCGGGAATTAAGTCAATCTGATGCTCAA
Organism: Triticum aestivum; assembly: GCF_018294505.1. Taxonomy (NCBI): domain Eukaryota; kingdom Viridiplantae; phylum Streptophyta; class Magnoliopsida; order Poales; family Poaceae; genus Triticum; species Triticum aestivum. The sequence goes on along the minus strand of NC_057804.1, from coordinate 320,289,139 downwards.
TCCCTCGAATAGGCGGTAATCCCGGTGGCACGTCTTGTGGAAAAACGTCAGTGAACTCCTGCAAAATGTTAGTGACAGCAGGAGGCAAAGAGGAAGGCACGTCCTCGAATGAAAATAATGCCTCTTTGCACACAAAAGCATAGCAAACAGATTTGCTGAAATCTAGCTCATCAATATCAGATTTGGTGGCAAATAAACATGCACTTTTCAATTTAATTTCAGAAGCAACACTAGATGGTTTATTATTAGGCTTCATTTGTTGCTCAAATTCTTTTGCCACAATCTGATTTTCACTCTTATTCTTCTCCTGTTGTGCTTTATTAGCTCTATTAATATCATCTTTCAAAATGGAATCAGGAGTCATAGGAAGCAAAGTAATATTTTTATCCTTATGAACAAGAGTATAGTGATTGTTTCTACCATGGTGTACAGAATTTTTATCAAATTTCCATGATCTACCAAGTAATAAGGAACATGCTTGCATAGGTACCACATCACAATCAACATAATCAGCATATGTAGAGATACTAAAATGCACACGAACAGTACGTGTCACCTTAACCTTGCCGCTGTTGTTGAACCATTGGATGTAGTAAGGATGTGGATGTGGTCTTGTGGTGAGAGAAAGCTTCTCCACCATCTCCATGCTAGCCAAGTTGTTGCAGCTCCCTCCGTCTATTATGACGCGCACAGAACGTTCCTTCACAACTCCCTTGGTATGGAACAAATTGTGCCTCTTATTTTGCTCAGCTTGTGTGACCTGCACACTCAAAACACGTTGAGCAACTAAACATTCATACCTGTCAGCGTCTTCAGGAGCCATGTATTGCGTCTCATGATCAGAATCATCTCCACCATGTTCTTCACGTGTAATAAGAGCCAATGTCTCCTCATCATAGTCACTAGCGGACTCATATCCACCATCCGCGGTAGCAATCATCACACGTGGAGATTTGCATTCCCTCGCATAATGACCTCCTCCCTTACAACGACGACAAATAATATCACTTGTGTGCCCTGTTGATGCCATGGAAGAAGAAGAACGCTGTGCAGGCCCCGCAGGTGCGCTCTTGGCAGATAATGGTGGTTGTTCCTGTTTTCTTGTATCACGGCTGTAGGAGGCACCTGATTGAGGTGCTGGTGCAGTTGAAGTAGAAGATGCACGCGGCGTCCATGAGGAAGGTCGGCCTGCAGAAAAGTTAGTTCGCGCCAATGCTTGTCGATCCTGCACTTCACGTTCAGCTTTACAAGCAAGATGGAATAAACGAGTGATATTAGTATACTCCTTATAGGCTAGAATGGTCTGAATCTCTCTATTTAATCCACCCAGAAAACGTGCAAGCATAGCTTCATTCTCCTCAACAATACCACATCGAATCATGCCAGTTTGTAATTCCTGATAATATTCTTCTACAGAATTTTTTCCTTGTCTTAAACGCTGCAATTTTTGAAGCAATTCACGTTGATAATATGGTGGAACCCAACGCGTACGCATAGCAGTTTTCAAAGCAGCCCAAGTAGTTGGAATAGGATATAATCTACAATGTTCAGACCACCATACACATGCAAAACTAGTGAAAGCACAAACAGCAGCAGCAACTCGTCTCTCCTCAGGATATTGTAAACATGTAAATCGTTGTTCAGTTTCTAACTCCCAAGTAAGATATATATCAGGAACATATCTACCCTCAAATGGTGGAATATTCAATTTCAGTTTAGGAATATGGACATCATCTCGTACCTGAGGTGGTGGTGCAGGCCTACCATTACGAATATATACCTGAGGTCGACCTGCTGGTGGTGGTGCTGGTGGCTGCTCGTAGATCTGATTTTGATCAACCTCATCCTCATAATCGCCCGCATACTCATCATCCTCCTGGGTACCAGCAGGAGCAGTAGCAGGAGCCAAAGAAGCACCAACAGCAGTAACAGCGGCACCAGAATTTTGTCCTGGCATAATAGGAACATGCTGTGCTCGTCCATACTGATTCGGAAGGGGGCGTAGTTGTTGTTGTTGCAGAGGTGCGACAGGTGCAGCCGGTGGTGGAAGACGCGCAAGCAGTTCATTAAATCTGTTATCGAGCTTTGTTTCGAACGTCTTCTCAAGGCCAGTGATCTTCTCCATGGCCTCTTCAAAATTGTTCAGCACATCTTGTACCTATTCAGTCATCATTTGCTGAAACTTATCATGAAGCTCCTTGTTTGATAAGTTCTCCCAGTCAATCTCGTCGGCTTGTGATCCTGGCATGGTTAGCAGCAATAGAAACACACAAGAATATGATCCTACAGACTACTAAGAAGTGGTGGTGGTGTATCACAAATCCGTCAAGCAAATCTCAAATTCTTACCAGTTCTTACCCAGCAGCAGGCGGTGATCGGCAACCGTTGTAGTCAAAAACTCTCAAAGCTTGGATAGAGCGATTACCAGGGAGAGTCAAACACATGACGTAGATGTATGTGGAGCTGGGAAGGCTTATAGTATGGTAGCAAAAAGGGTCAGCAATAATCAATTCAGAGATGCAAAGTTGAATAAACGCTCAACGACGGTACTGTGCTGGTCCTAGGCTAGACTGTGCTAGAGACGCGAGCCTAGAACACCAACAAAATCACGGCGCGGCACGTAAACAAGGGAAAAGCACACTTTGAATTTTTTTTTTCGCTCTATTTTTTTGCGCGCTCTTTTTTTTGCGCTGTTTTTTTTGCGAAAAATATCTATAATGGCGAGTGGCTCAAAATCTTCCTAGGTCAAACTGACAGGATGGGCACGAAATTTTTTTTTTCGACCAATTTTTTTTTTCCGACTGCCCGGACCCAAAAACTGGAAACAGGTCAAAAAAAACTTCCTATAATGGCACCTGTCTCAAAACACACAGAAACACCTAAAAATAGGATAGCCAGAAAATTTTTCGAAAAATGCGTTTTCGAAAAATTTTGGGCCTAAACGGAGCGTGGCTACCTGACTCTTTTTTTTTCCGAAACCTACTCCGGCAAGGAAGCACGAATCGAAATCTAGATGGATCTCGAAAACAAACCTAATATGCAAGGAACTCGGATTGGTGGTGGATATATGGTGGTGGTATATGGCAGCGGTGGTGGTAGCGGTGGTAGTATATGGATATGGATCGGTGGTGGTATATGGATACGGATTCGGAGCGGTGGCGGTGGCGGATAAGCGGTGGTGGTAGATGGCAGGGGCGATGATGATGGTGCGGCGGCGGCGTGACAACTTATGACCAGAACTCGAAACTCTAAAAGACTAGACTCTAAGACCAGCAACTAGACACGACGATGCAACCGCAAATTCAACAAAGCAAAACCCTAAAAAGATTATGCAAAGGCTCAGATTGGTTCGGATATGATGAACTAACCCTAATTTTTTTTGTGGCTTTTTCGTGGACTGTAGGTATGAAGAACAGACTCGATCTAAACTACGAAAAACTGTAAAATCTCACCGAGCAACCTGGAAATCTGATACCACTTGATAGAGGCAAAGGTGTCCCGTCTTTCGATGAGATGGTGGATTTCGCTTTGGTGGAAGTCGACTTTGACGATCCGACTACGAACGTGCGAGGACGTCGCGCCTTAGCAATCGCTAAACCAACTCCGAGAGGTTATTGACCACGTCGGAGCACGATCAACCTGACCACGAGGGTCTGTTTCCTGCGAGCAAACGAAGAACAAGCAAGAAACTAAGATTGCAATCTGGATATTGCGAATATAAGATGAAAGCTTTATTGATCAAGGTGGGGTTCCGTGACGCCTTTGTCTGGTCGTTGAACACAAACGAAGTACGCGAAGTTGCAGCTATGGCGAACTTTTAATCTAAACAAAACCCAAAGTCTAAACGATGCCCTAAGGGCTGTATATATGGAGGAAGAGGGGGGAATTTCGTGGCCCTTGGTGGAGGGGTCCGAAATCAACCCTATCTCTTGTTTCCCCACACATACAGACTCCAAAAATAGCCTATACTTATGTATTTCGAAATTACATGGGCCTGGCCCAATAATAAGGTGACGCAGCACCTAAAATAGCCTCGGTACGAAATTTATGAAGTGGCATCTTGTATATTTCGTCCAAGGTTTCATGCACCCATTATGGTGGCTTCAAAGTCCTGAAATCATCACTTGTAACTCCCTTCTTGTTCCCCTTGCGCATGCCATCATCTCCATGCTTGTTCTTGCTCCAATGTTCATCCTTCTCCAAGCTAGGCCCTTCATTTGTAAGCAAAACAAATGTATCCAATTTAGGCAGCATCATATTCTCATGAACATTAGAATCATTACCAAGAAACGAAAGTACCTGGTAATTTAGTTGGTGTGTACGAGCTCTAGTAATTGGTCCAGTATGTATAGCAGCAGGGGCTGTGGGTGTAACAATTGTATTGATGTCCTCATCACATTAAGAATATTACTATTCGTTATTGTCATCCTATTCCTAGGCTAGATGATATACTTGATGAATTGAGTGGCTCTACAATATTCTCCAAAGTTGATTTGCGTAGTGGATACCATCAAATTCGTATGAAATTGGGAGATGAATGGAAAACAACATTTAAAACTAAGTTTGGATTATATGAGTGGTTAGTTATGCCTTTTGGGTTAACTAATGCACCTAGTACTTTCATGAGATTAATGAACGAAGTTTTACGTGCTTTTATTGGACGATTTGTGGTAGTTTACTTTGATGACATATTGATTTATAGCAGATCTTTGGAAGAACATTTTGGAACATTTACGTGTTGTTTTTATTGCTCTACGTGATACACGTTTGTTTGGTAATCTTGGGAAGTGCACCTTTTTCACCGACCGAGTATCTTTTCTTGGCTATGTTGTTACTCCACAGGGAATTGAAGTTGATAAAGCCAAGATTGAAGCTATTGAGAGTTGGCCGCAGCCCAAAACGGTCACACAAGTGAGGAGTTTTCTTGGCCTCGCTGGATTCTATAGGCGTTTTGTGAGAGATTTCAGCACCATTGCTGCACCTCTCGATGAGCTTACAAAGAAAGATGTGCGTTTTCTTTGGGGTACCGCACAGGAAGAAGCCTTCACAGTATTGAAAGATAAGTTGACACATGCTCCTTTACTCCAACTTCCTGATTTTAATAAGACTTTTGAGCTTGAATGTGATGCTAGTGGAATTGGATTAGGAGGTGTGTTATTACAAGATGGCAAACCTGTTGCATACTTTTCTGAAAAATTGAGTGGGCCTAGTCTGAATTATTCTACTTATGATAAAGAATTATATGCTCTTGTTCGGACTTCAGAAACATGGCAACATTATTTATGGCTCAAAGAATTTGTTATACATTCTGATCATGAATCTTTGAAACATATTAAAAGTGAAGCTAAACTGAATCATAGACATGCCAAATGGGTTGAATTCATTGAGACTTTCCCTTATGTCATTAAACACAAGAAGGGGAAAGAAAATGTTATTGCTGATGCATTGTCTCGTCGCTATACTATGCTTTCACAACTTGACTTCAAAAAATTTGGTTTGGAGACCATCAAAGATCAATATGTGCATGATGCTGATTTTAAAGATGTAATGCAGAATTGTAAAGAAGGAAGAATGTGGAACAAGTTTGTCGTTAACGATGGATTTGTGTTTCGTGCTAACAAGCTATGCATTCCAGCTAGCTCTGTTCGTCTTTTGTTGTTGCAGGAGGCGCATGGAGGAGGATTAATGGGACACTTTGGCGTGAAGAAGACGGAGGACGTACTTGCTACACATTTCTTTTGGCCAAAGATGAGACGGGATGTTGAGCGTTTTATTGCTCGCTGCACTACATGTCAAAAAGCTAAGTCGCGACTCAATCCTCGTGGTTTATATATGCCTTTGCCTGTACCTAGTGTTCCTTGGGAGGATATATCTATGGACTTTGTTTTAGGTTTACCTCGAACAAAGAAGGGGAGGGATAGCATATTTGTTGTCGTGGATAGATTCTCGAAAATGGCACACTTTATACCATGTCATAAAAGTGATGATGCTGTTAATGTTGCTGATTTGTTCTTTCGTGAAATTATTCGCTTGCACGGTGTGCCAAATACTATTGTTTCAGATCGTGATACTAAATTTCTTAGCCACTTTTGGAGATGTTTATGGGCTAAGTTGGGGACTAAACTGCTTTTTAGTACTACTTGTCACCCCCAAACTGATGGACAAACTGAAGTAGTCAATAGAACATTGTCTACTATGCTTAGGGCCGTTTTGAAGAGTAATAAGAAAATGTGGGAGGAATGCTTGCCTCATATTGAATTTGCTTATAATTGTTCATTGCATTCTACTACTAAGATGTGCCCTTTTGAAGTTGTGTATGGTTTCCTACCTCGTGCACCTATTGATTTGTTGCCTCTTCCATCTTCGGAGAAGGTTAATTTTGATGCTAAACAACATGCTGAATTGATTTTAAAAATGCATGAGTTAACTAAGGAAAACATTGAGCGTATGAATGCCAAATATAAACTTGCTGGAGATAAGGGTAGAAAACATGTTGTGTTTGCACCTAGAGATCTTGTTTCGTTACATTTGCGTAAGGATATATTTCCTGATTTGCGCAAATCAAAGATCATGCCACGTGCTGATGGTACCTTTAATGTGTTAGAGAAAATAAATGATAATGCATATAAACTTGAGCTGCCTGCAGATTTTGGGGTTAGTCCCACTTTTAACATTGCAGATTTGAAGCCTTATTTGGGTGAGGAAGATGAACTTCCGTTGGGGACGACTTCATTTCAAGAAGGGGAGGATGATGAGGACATCAATACCATTGTTACACCCACAGCCCCTGCTGCTATACATATTGAACCAATTACTAGAGCTCGCGCACGCCAACTAAATTACCAGGTACTTTCGTTTCTTGGTAATGATTCTAATGTTCATGAGAATATGATGCTGCCTAAATTGGATACATTTGTTTTGCTTACAAATGAAGGGCCTAGCTTGGAGAAGGATGAACATTGGAGCAAGAGAAAGCACGGAGATGATGGCATGCGCAAGGGGAACAAGAACAGAGTTAGGAGTGACGATTTCAGGTCTTTGAAGCCACCATAACGGGTGCATGAAGCCTTGGACGGAATGTACAAGATGCCACTTCATAAATTTCGTCCAGAGGCTATTATAGGTGCTGCGTCACCTTTTTATTGGGCCAGGCCCATGTAATTTCGAAATACATAAGTATAGGCTATTTTTAGAGTCCGTATGTGTGGGGAAACAAGAGATAGGGTTGATTTTGGACCCCTCCACCAAGGGCCACGAAATTCCCCCTCTCTTCCTCCATATATACAGCCCTTAGGGCACCGTTTAGACTTTGGGTTTTGTTTAGATTAAAGTTCGCCATAGCTGCAACTTCGCGTACTTCGTTTGTGTTCAACGACCAGACAAAGGCGTCACAGAACCCCACCTTGATCAATAAAGCTTTCATCTTATATTCACAACATCCAGATTGCAATCTCAGTTTCTTGCTTGTTCTTCGTTTGCTCGCAAGAAACAGACCCTCGTGGTCAGGTTGATCGTGCTCCGGCGTGGTCAATAACCTCTCGGAGTTGGTTTAGCGATTGCTAAGGCGCGACGTCCTCGCACGTTCGTAGTCGGATCGTTAAAGTTGACTTCCACCAAAGCGAAATCCATCATCTCATCGAAAGACGGGACACCTTTGCCTCTATCACCGTCACCGCGTTAGGGACGCAAAACTCAAGGAACATAACACCGGTATGACGGAAACTAGGGAGAAAATAGTGGAACAAAACACCAGGCATAAGGCCGAGCCTTCCACCCTTTACCATGTATATATGCATTAATTAATTAAGAGATATTGTGATATCCCATGATATCCATGTCCCAACATGCAACAACCTAGAACTGCACCTGCAACTAGCAACACTATAACAGGGCTGAGAAAAGCGGCAACATAGCCAAACATCGGTTTGCTGGGATGGCGGAAAAGGTTAGAGACTTTTTATGGCAATTTGGGAGGCTTGATAAACAAGTGGTAGGAAGCATGACATAGTGATAGTATCGAGACAACTAGCAACACAAAGATAGTAGTGAGATCCAAGGTGACGGTCATCTTGCCTGAAATCCCGGTAGGAAGAAGAACGAGTCCATGAAGAAGACGAACGGGCGTAGATGAACCAAGCGTAGTCGAACGAATCCTCACGATTGCAATGAAACAGGAACTATTGATAAGAAGCACAACCGGAAAGAAGCAAATAACAAGGTAAACACACAACAAATCAACATGGTATGATGCGCAAACAAGTATGATGCATGTCCGGTTTAAATATGCATGGCATGGCGAAGTGCAACAAACAACACTACAAATTAAGTGGAGCTCAATATGCAACGAGTTGCATATTGATGAAACACCACATCCAATTATTTAGTTCGCTCTTGTTCATACTACCCATCAAAATTAAATGTTAACTAACATGGCAAGAAATGAAGCATAATGAAACTACCAATTTAGGCATGTTTAATGAGGTCGGAACAACAAACAACAATTCCGAAAAATCCCCATGTGCATATAAAGTTTATTTAATTCAGAGCTACGGTTAACTAGTTAGGAACTAAATCATTTTAAGATGTCATCTAAGCAAAAATGAAAGAAGGAAGAAGGAAGGAAGAGGTGATGGTGCATTGTGACGCCCCCAATTCAATCGTACACCAATCATGCACGCAAATGTGTACGATCAAGATCAGGGACTCACGGGAAGATATCACAACACAACTCTACAAATAAAATAAGTCTTACAAGCATCATAATACAAGCCAGGGGCCTCGAGGGCTCGAATACAAGTGCTCGATCATAGACGAGTCAGCGGAAGCAACAATATCTGAGTACAGACATAAGTTAAACAAGTTGCCATAAGATGGCTAGCACAAACTGGGATACAGATCGAAAGAGGCGCAGGCCTCCTGCCTGGGATCCTCCTAACTACTCCTGGTCGTCGTCGTCAGTCTGCACGTAGTAGTAGGCACCACCGGTGTAGTAGGGGTCGTCGTCGACGGTGGCGTCTGGCTCCTGGACTCCAGCATCTGGTTGCGACAACCAGAAAGAAAGGAAAGGGGAAAAAGGGGGGAGAAAGCAACCGTGAGTACTCATCCAAAGTACTCGCAAGCAAGGAACTACACTACATATGCATGGGTATATGTGTAAGGAGGCCATATCAGTGGACTGAACTGCAGAATGCCGGAATAAGAGGGGGATAGCTAATCCTGTCGAAGACTACGCTTCTGGCAGCCTCCGTCTTGCAGCATGTAGTAGAGAGTAGATTGAAGTCCTCCAAGTAGCATCTCCAAGTAGCAACTTCAAGTAGCATCGCATAGCATAATCCTACCCGGCGATCCTCTCCTCGTCGCCCTGTAGAAAAGTGATCACCGGGTTGTCTGTGGAACTTGGAAGGGTGTGTTTTATTAAGTATCCGGTTCTAGTTGTCATAAGGTCAAGGTACAACTCCAAGTCGTCCTGTTACCGAAGATCACGGCTATTCGAATAGATTAACTTCCCTGCAGGGGTGCACCACATAGCCCAACACGCTCGATCCCATTTGGCCGGACACACTTTCCTGGGTCATGCCCGGCCTCGGAAGATCAACAAGTCGCAGCCCCACCTAGGCAAAACAGAGAGGCCAGCACGCCGGTCTAAACCTAAGCGCGCAGGGGTCTGGGCCCATCGCCCTGAGCACACCTGCACGTTGCGTGGGCGGCCGGAAGCAGACCTAGCCTAGTGGCGTTCCAGTCCAATTCGGCGCGCGCCGCTCCGTCGCTGACGTCTGAAGTGCTTCGGCTGATACCACGACGTCGGGATACCCATAACTACTCCCACGTAGATGGTTAGTGCGTATAGGCTCGTAGCCAGACTCAGATCAAATACCAAGATCTCGTTAAGCGTGTTAAGTATCCGCGAACGCCGAACAGGGCCAGGCCCACCTGTCTCCTAGGTGGTCTCAACCTGCCCTGCCGCTCCGCCACAAAGTAACAGTCGGGGGCCGTCGGGAACCCAGGCCCACCTCTACCGGGATGGAGCCACCTGTCCTTTCAGCCCCCTCATCAGAATCGCTTGCGGGTACTCATCAAACTGACCCGACTTTAGTCACCATCTGTATAGTATGTATGTATGTATAGTATATACCCGTGATCACCTCCCGAGTGATCACGGCCCAATAGTATAGCGAGGCAGACTGACAAGAATGTAGGGCCAATGATGATAAACTAGCATCCTATACTAAGCATTTAGGATTGCAGGTAAGGTATCAATGACTGTAGCAACAATGACAGGCTATGCATCAGAATAGGATTAACGGAAAGCGATAACATGCTACACTACTCTAATGCAAGCAGTATAGAGTAGAATAGGCAATATCTGGTGATCAAGGGGGGGGGGCTTGCCTGGTTGCTCTGGCAAGAGAGAGGGGTCGTCAACTCCGTAGTCGAACTGGTCAGCAGCAGCGTCGGTCTCGTAGTCTACCGGAGAGAAGAGGGGGGAGAAATAATGAATACAGAGCAAACAAAGCACCACAAAATATATCAAGGCAATACGCGGTGTTCGGTGTGCCCTAACGCGGTAGTAGGTGATACCGACGAAGGGGGGAAACATCCGGGAAAGTATTCCCGGTGTTTCGTGTTTTCGGGCAGAGGAGCCGGAGGGGGAAAGTTGCGGGTTCGATAGGTTAGGGGTGTGTGGCGGACGAACGGACCGCGTATCCGGATTCGTCTCGTCGTTCTGAGCAACTTTCATGTTGAAAATATTTTAATCCGAGTTACGGATTAAAAGATATGATTTTTAAAAGATTTTAACAATTTTGGAATTTAATTATTTATTTAATTAATTCGAAAAAAATGTATTTATGACATCAGCATGATGTCATGCTGACGTCAGCAGTCAACAGGGGTTGACTGAGTCAACCCTGACAGGTGGGTCCCGTTCGTCATACACTGTTAACTAATTAACCTAATTAAGTTTAATTAACAGTAGTTAATTAGGTTAATTAGTTATTAGGTTAATTAACCAGGATTAATTAGATTAATTATTTACTTAATTAATTGATTAATTAATTAATTAATTAGTTTTTATTCATTTTTTATATATATAAATCTCATTTTCCTTTTCCTTTTATTTAAAAGTTCTGTGGGGGGTGGGGCCCCAATGTCATAGGCAGGGGCCGGTCCAGTCAGCCTGGCTGACCGAGTCAACAGACCGGCCGGGCCCCTAGGGCCCACGGGTCAGTGACCCAGGGGTGGCCCCGGGTCGGCCACGTCGGCGGCCGGCGTTGGGGAACTCCGGTGGCCGTTCCGCGGCGGAGGGGGCGCCGGACCTCACCGGAATTCGTCATCCGGTGGCCAAAAGGGGCGCGGGCGGTTGCGTTCGAACGGGGCGACGACGACGCGTCCAACGGTGGCAGTGGCACGGCCGGACTCGGCCGGAAACGGCGCCGGCGAGCGGCGGAGGCTGCGGGGTGGTTCGGGCGCGAGACGACCCGGCGACCACGGGCATAACGGGAAGGCCAGGGGGGTGCGCGACGCGCTGAGCACGAGGGGCTCGGCCCCGTGACCATTTGGTCACCGGAAGGGCGCCGGCGACGAGGTCCGCGACGGGAGGGCGCTCGGGTGCGGAGGGGG